>NC_084731.1:46320681-46663181 GCF_033978785.1 Entelurus aequoreus | reverse complement strand
TGCATATATGAAATATTAGTGCGCAAAGAACATTTAACTAGCAGTCTAGCCACTCTGTTCTGTACAAGTTGCAGTTTGTTCAGGTCAGACTTAGTCGTAGCGGACCATATTATAGGACAGTAATGAAGATGACAGAAAACCAAGGACTGTATCACTTGAGCCATTGTTGAGGATGTCAAGAAGGTGGAGCACTTCCTGACCATGGCTAAACCTCTTCCCATTTTCATTGAAATACCATCAATATGATCGGACCATGACAGTTGACTGTCTAATAGCACACCAAGCAGTTTTGCTTTTTTGACCTGCTCAATAGGTATGTCTGACATTGAAATATGAAGCTGTGGGTCATCAACAAGCATATGCCTGGATCCAAAAAGAATGCTTTTTGTTTTGTCAATATTCACAACAAGTTTACTATCATTTACCCAGCGTGACACTCTCTCCAGGTCCTGATTTAAGTTATTTTGTAGGTCATTTAAAGTAGAGGCAGTACTGTATAGAGTTGTGTCATCTGCATACATAACCATATTGGTGTTTGTTGTAACACAGGGAAGATCATTAGTAAAAATAATGAAAAGTAAAGGACCTAAGCAGCTTCCTTGAGGCACGCCGCAGTAATTGTACATGCGTTCAGATAGGCTACCATTAAAACACACTCTCTGTGATCTTCCTGATAGATAGCTCAACATCCAAGAAAGTGACATACTATTAAAACCATATTTTCTCAGTTTGGAGATCATTATGTTGTGATCTATGACATCGAATGCTGCACTAAAGTCAATCAGGACAGTACCAACCATCTTCTTGACATCCATTTGTGACAGCCAGTCATCAGTCAGCTGAGCTAGAGCAGTAGATGTTGAGTGACCTTGCCTATAAGCATGCTGGGAACACGACATCAGTTTGTTGTAGGTAAAGAAATCTTGAATTTGTTTGAAAACAACTTTTTCCATCAATTTACTAAGAACAGGAAGTATGCTTATTGGTCTACTGTTTTTACCAGTAAAATCTTTATTTTTGTCCTTGGGTAGAGGGATGACCTTGGCCTCCTTCCAAACCCCAGGACAGACTCCATATCTTAATGACATATCTTATATGACAAATCGGAGTTGATACATGGCATGCCGCAATTCTTAACAATTTGCCATCTAACATGTCCGTCCCAGCAGGTTTATCAGATGGCAGTGATAACAACAATTTCTCAATATCAGAACTACTAACTGGTATAAAATCGAACCTGCAGTTTTTACCCTTCATTATATGATTTTCAATTAATGTGCATGAGGAGGAGCCATCAGAAGGCGTCATATTCACTCTCAGATTTTCTACCTTGTTTGTGAAGTAATTATTAAAATATGTGGCAATTTCCATTGGCTTAGTCAGGTAAGCTCCATCAACTTCTATATACGAAATTGTTTTACATGATACTGATCTTCCCATTATTTGATTTAAAATGTTCCACAATTGTTTACCATCATGTCTAAAGTCATAGATCTTTGTCTGATAATATACCTTTTTATTACCTCTATTTATTTTAGTTACACGATTTCTTAATTTACGATAGATCATCGCATCAGAAAGTAGACCAGAAGAGTCCGCCAACTTTTTAGCCTGGTTACGTTGCTTCATAAGTGCTTTGAGCTCATTCCCTAACCAGGGGGCGCCATTTGCCTTGACAGTTGTTTTCCTGACAGGAGCATGCTTATCTGCAATCTGCAAAAATAACTTCATGAATGTGCTCAAAGCAGCTTCAGGATCCTCCTCAAGACACACAGTTTCCCAGTTAACATGTTTCACATCATCTATAAATGTTACTTCATTAAAATATTTATAAGACCTTTTATGTATTGTTACACTAGGAGCTTTGGAGAGCTTGGTCTTCCTCCTTATTGCAATTAAGTTGTGGTCCGTAAAGCCAAGAGCTATTGATACTGTTTTAGTGCATTTATCAGGAACATTAGTGAATAGGTGGTCAATGCATTTGGATGACTTTAGCCCATTTCTATTTATAGTTGATCTAGTTGGTACTGTAATGGTCTGTGTGAGGTTACAGGCATTAGTTACAGCAATAAGTTTCTTTTTCAGCGGGCACATAGCGGACCAATCAATGTTTGTGTCCCCAGTAAAATATATCTCTCTGTTCTCATCACTAGATTTATCCAACATCTTGCATATTAAATCCAGGTATTTTATATCGGCACTAGGTGGTCTATAGCAGCAAACAACCAGTATGGGTTTGGTCTGTGGCAGGTGAACCTGGATCCACAGGGCCTCAATATCAGCCAACATTAAATCATGTCTTACTTTCACAGGAATGTGACTCTGCACATACACAGCTACACCTCCACCATATCTTGTTCTATCATTCCTAAAAATTGTGTATCCGTCTACAGCTAATTCAACATCCTCAAAAGAGGAGTCAAGATGGGTTTCAGATATTGCCATAATGTGTATATCATTAGACTTCATTATCATACATAAATCAGGGATTTTATTTCTTAAACTACAGATATTCAAGTGAGCTATCAGTAGGCCTTTGCCAGGTAGTTTAAGGTTGTATGAAACCATGATGAAGAGAGAGAGCGATTGATGACTTATATTGCTTTTTACAATTGACCCTGAAACACAGTAGTATAGGCCTGCTTTGAGGCATAAAAAGCTGTACAGGTAGACATATATAACAACGCCCAACTAGTACATAGGCATGACATCTGCAACTGCAGCAAAAAACTAACGAATAAAAAGGGAAACAATGAGTGACAGTCATTATGTGTGTGTGAAAAGTGTCCATGAGTAGACACAGGGGTCCTACCTCGCCGCAGATAGTTTCTCAGATATCGAATTTGTCCAAATCACTGATGTCGTTGATGACCATGACTTTCTCCTCTTCTGGGGTCGTACCATTCAGCTTGATAAACACTTTACAGCTGGCAGTCCATGTAGACTGAATTTTGCTTTGCTTCCTCAGGATTCGTGCGCGCCTGGCGATCTCACCATTCCTTTTGGTGAGATGTTCGTTAATGTACACCTCCGTTCCTTTTAATTTGCGACCCTGTTTTAGGATCGCGATCTTGTTCTTTCTGTTGGTGAAGCGAATGATGATCGCTGGTGTCGCTCCTTTGGTTCTCGTAGGCAGCGTGTGACAGGCTTCAATGTCGCTCCTGTCCACGGAGATCCTCCTGCTCCCCAAAAAGCTGACCACCTGCTGCTCCAGCGATTCCACCTCCGACTCCGATTGAACTCCCTCCAGCCCTACGGGACCGTTTTCCCGGGCTGCCACACTGGCGTATGACCGATGTTTGGTCTTCAGTCCGCTGACGATCACGTTGTTCATGCGGGAGTACTGCTCCAAGTCGGCCACGCGACATTCCAAAACTTTTATAGCTTTGTCTTTCTCTGTGTTCAGTCTTTTGAGTGACTGAATGTCACCCATCAGATCCACAATTTTCTTTTGCTGTTCAGCAATTGTTGCGATCTCAGCCGACAAGAACTCAAGAGATTTCTTAATTTCTTCCATGTCGTCCTCAGGGGGGCTAACCGCTCTCCTTGGCTTCGGACCCATGCTAACCTGGGCCACGGCTGAAGGCGAGCCTAGCCCGGCTGCAGTGCAACTTGGATCTAGGCTAGAAATGAGCCACACTAACGTAGACACTTAGCGACGCCGGAATTTACTATTTTACTGGGCACTCAAGGGCTACTGCCCGCCCGAGTGGCACAGCACACGCCGCTCTGGTCGTTCTGTTGCTGCACACCGTGAGAAAGTTTCGCCCTGCTTCCTTGCCTGCAGGTGTATAGAGGCCCATTTCCAGCAACTATCACTCCAGTGTTCTAATGGTACAATGTGTTTGCTCATTGGCTCAGAAGGCTAATTGATGATTAGAAAACCCTTGTGCAATCATGTTCACACATCTGAAAACAGTTTAGCTCGTTACAGAAGCGACAAAACTGACCTTCCTTTGAGCAGATTGAGTTTCTGGAGCATCACATTTGTGGGGTCAATTAAACGCTCAAAATGGCCAGAAAAAGACAACTTTCATCTGAAACTCGACAGTCTATTCTTGTTCTTAGAAATGAAGGCTATTCCACAAAATTGTTTGGGTGACCCCAAACTTTTGAACGGTAGTGTGTATATATATATATATATATATATATATATATATATATATATATATATATATACATACATAGAGTGGGGCAAAAAGTATTTAGTCAGCCACCAATTATGTGTGTGTGTGTATATATGTATATATATATGTATATGTGTGTGTGTATATGGTTAAAGGCCTACTGAAACCCACTACTACCGACCACGCAGTCTGATAGTTTATATATCAATGATGAAATCTTAACATTGCAACACATGCCAATACGGCCGGGTTAGATTAGTAAAGTGCAATTTTAAATTTCCCGCGAAATATCCTGCTGAAAACGTCTCGGTATGATGACGTTTGCGCGTGACGTCACGGATTGTAGCGGACATTTTGGGACACCATTGTGGCCAGCTATTAAGTCGTCTGTTTTCATCGCAAAATTCCACTGTATTCTGGACATCTGTGTTGGTGAATCTTTTGCAATTTGTTTAATGAACAATGGAGATAGCAAAGAAGAAAGCTATAGGTGGGAAGCGGTGTATTAGCGGCCTGCTGCAGCAACACAAACACGTAGCGGCTACGTCGTAGCCGGTGTTTCATTGTTTACATTCCCGAACGATGACAGTCAAGCTTTACCATTGGCCTGGGACAAGCTTTACCATTGGCCTGGGACAACAGAGACTCTTACCAGGAGGACTTTGAGTTGGATATGCGGTACCGTGAGTACGCAGCTGCGGCTTCCAGACATTTGATCGCTTGCCCGTACGTGCGTGCCGCTATGTGCATGTCACGTACGTAACTTTGGGGAAATATACTGTATGTACTGTATGAACTTTGCGGAGGTGAACGGTACTTTGGGCTGTGGGATTGAGTGTGTTGTGCGGGTGTTTGATTTGTATTGGCGGGTTATATGGACAGGAGGGGGGAGGTGTTTGTTATGCGGGATTAATTTGTGGCATATTAAATATAAGCCTGGTTGTGTTGTGGCTAATAGAGTATATATATGTCTTGTGTTTATTTACTGTTTTAGTCATTCCCAGCTGGATATCAGGTCCCACCCGCCTCTCACAGCATCTTCCCTATCTGAATCGCTTTCACTGCCCTTTAATCCTTCACTCTCACTTTCCTCATCCACAAATCTTTCATCCTCGCTCAAATTAATGGGGAAATCGTCACTTTCTCGGTCCGAATTGCTCTCGCTGCTTGTGGCCATGATTGTAAACAATGTGCAGATGTGAGGCGCTCCACAACCTGTGACGTCACGCTACTTCCGGTACAGGCAAGGCTTTTTTATCAGCGACCAAAAGTTGCGAACTTTATCGTCGATGTTCTCTACTAAATCCTTTCAGCAAAAATATGGCAATATCGCGAAATGATCAAGTATGACAAATAGAATGGATCTGCTATCCCCGTTTAAATAAGAAAACCTCATTTCAGTAGGCCTTTAAGATACACTGATGCAGACGATCTTCGACCAGCAATTTTCTGGCAGGATGTCTTTGACTAGCGTGAACATATTGCTTGCGTTTTTAATTTATGAATTTTATTTTTATTTAATATTAGCCATTTGATGCATTTTGAGTATTGCATTAACATCATATGCAAAATAAGAACAACAGTGATGGGAGATGTTCTGCATAAGCTGGTTGAAACTCTGTTTTTATGCAACTTGAGCGGTACAGTATATTTTTAATGATATTTGTATGCGCTTAGGGGGAAAACATTTTGAAAAATAACCATAGTTGTGTTGTTGTGTAGTCCTACTACCTGTGTGGTGCAGGTTGAAGGCCAGCAGTAGGTTGAGGAAGATGTCCGGCAGCTGCTCCGTGGGATCGGAGGGATGTCCGTCTTCCACCACATCCAGCAGGAACTGAACAAACTCTGCGTTCAAGTGTTCTGAACGAGCGGAGGAAAGAGGACCGCATCAAAAACAACGTCACATCACTTTTAAGTTTAAATGTCTGCTTCACTCGTCGTCATTAAGAGTCGTACCGTAGTGATGATATGGCACCTGTTCACCCATTGAGAAGATCATGCTGAGCACCAAGGCTGTGTAACACATCTTCTGGTGCTCTGAGCAAAGACACACACATATATATAAAACACATATACAGTAAATGTGTACATTCTGGATCAATAAGCGAGCTCCTACCTTGTGTGTCTGTCTGTAAGTCTCTGGCCAGCTCCATGGGGAGGATGGAGTTGAGGAGTGTGGAGATGAGCGCAGCATCCAGGCTGCACATTGCACCAAACACTTTAAGCAGCAGCAGGCGCAAAGTCACACGAAGCTCCTGCGTGTTCACGTGACAACAACAGTCATCAACAACAAAACATGACTTACTTATTACCGTGACGAATTGCTCTCACGGTGCTGCCAGATGATTTCTACAGAGGAGATTATCCTCACCATCTGATAGTAGGAAACGAGAGAGAGCACATTCTCATAGTGGCTGGCCTTGCACATCCTCTTACACACCTCAGGATCAGCATCCGTCTAGAAAACAGATTATGTTTATTTGGATTAGTAATACACAATGCTTAATTCCTAACTACTGATGGAACCAGATGTTTTCCATATATCCATATTTAAGTGTTACTTCTTTCCTTCCATAGTCATACTACAAAACAGCTAGTATTCTTCCTTCTTTCTGGTCTGCAAAGTAAGGTGTCGGCCTTCTAGCAGTGGAATGCGGAGAGTAGAGATAACTCGGTGTAGTCTAAACAAAGGAGGGTGGGAGCGAGGGACAAAGGGAAGTACACAGGAGTTCCGGGGTTTGAGGAGATCGATCTAGGCTGAGCTAGGAAACGCTGGTGTACTGGATTTGGTCTCACGTTTGTCTTTAAAGCTTTAACAATAAACCACAAAATACCCATTCTGTTTGGTGTCAATTTAAACTTCAGCTTATTTGCCATCAAAAGTACCTGGGAGTGGACAGCAGCTTAAAATCCCTGGGAGGAAGAGCTGTCTACGCAACAATTTGGGGGCTCGTCCGGGATAGCACGCTGTTGATTGATGACTTCTTGCAATCTTCTGGACAGACTCAATTGGCCAATACAAGGTAAGCAGAGCCTTTTTATATAAAATCTGCTTTAGGAGTCTGTCCTGAAGTCTGTAAGTCAAACACTGTTTTGTACCCCAGACACAGATTGGTGATTTTGATAGATTGATTGCATTTTTGCCGAGCCTGCCATTGCATTAAAATTGTAAATAAGTGGTCAACTCACGTCATTGTGTCTCGATTACCGTGACGGGCAGTTTCATTGACGAGTGAACTAATAGTTGGGTGTGGCTCACCGTGGGTAGTTGGTCGCCGCCTAAAAGAGTAACGGGTTGAAAGATCCCAGTGAGATAGGATACTGAAACATAAGGAAGCGGGTTGAAAGATCCCAGTGAGATAACACACTGAAATGTAAGGAAGCGGGTTGAAAGATCCCAGTGAGATAAGACACTAAAACGTAAGGAAATAGACACAATGGCCAAGGAGTGTGACAAACAGGAATGTGATGGCAGCGGGGGGAAAATGTGATGAATCATTACTGTTTAATGATCAATTGAATATACTGTTGTCGACAATGAAATTAGCAAGTAGAGTTTAAAAAGAAAAAAGAAAAAAAAGGGGAACGTTCCTTGAAAGGGTTAAGAGGGAGTTTATAACACTCGTAAAGTCGTGAACTCAAACTGGAAGTTTTATGGTAAAGTGAAACGCAGAGAAAGAGCGTAGGTGCAGCTTTTTCTTGTGTGTGTGTGTGCGCGTGAGTGCTTACACGTGCGTGTGCGTGTGTGTGTGTGCGCTGGTGAAAATGGAACACGCAGGGAGAGAGAAAAAGGAGCAGGGTTGGTGCTCGAGAATTTAAGAGTTTGGCGTATGATAAAAGTAAACAGGGATTACGTGGAAAAACGAAATGCAGCAAAAGAACCGATGATTAATGAGACAAATATGACAGAACGGACTGATTGGTCTTTTGCCTGCTGCGCATGCATCAGACAATTCAAACGACCCACCCAGACTTTGACTAGGCCACCGCCCCCTACTCCAGTGACAAGCGAAGGAGGTACTCACACGATTGATCCTGCCTCCGAAAATTAACCCCTTCTTTGAAGGCAAAAATACAGAACAACAAGCAGGATTAATGGCTGAATCTTCGATCTCACCGATAACACCATACATTCCTCTTCCATGTCAGAATGCCACACCCACCTATCAGTGGAAAGATGGTGAGTCACCTGATGGATTCATAAACCAAGCTAAAGAGCAGTGGTCACAAGCTACAGGTGTACACCCCAGGAAAGAAGGGGAACACCGACAGTTTTTTAGACGAGCCGTACTTGACGCAATGCAAAATTGGGCTAAGCAAGATGAGGATGATAAGGCTAATGACAGAGCAGCAAGGAAGCAACTCCTTAATTTACAAATCACTGAAGCAAAAATGTCTAAATACCTAAAAGTAATGTATTTTAAAATGTATGTCTTAATGTATTTATTTTGAAACTGCTCTGTGACATGTGCTGTTGACCTCTTGGCCAGGTCACCCTTGTGAAAGAGATCTTGATCTCAATGGGTTTTCTTATCTGGTTAAATAAAGGTTTTAAAAGGGCACAAATCAGCTAGAGTATATTCAGCAGTGGGTGACCTTGCTTCTGAGTTCCAACAGGTGGAGGAAAGAATCCTCAACAGATGTGAGACCAGATGGTTGGACTCGGGTGGTGGACAACACGGTGCTTCAAAGTCAATCCGGGGAAGAAACTGTTTTGCCTGTGACCAGCCTGGTCACTGGAGTCGTGACTGTCCGAACATTTCTGAACAGGAAAGGTCCCATTATGACGCCAGACGAACACGAAGGCAAGGCAGAGGACGCCCACCGCAGGAGCCCCAGCAGGAAATACTGACTGGCCCCCTGCTGGACATGAGTGTCAATGGACAATGTTATCAGTTCGTGATTGACACTGGTGCCACCCACTCGATTCTGAATGCAGAGGTACCAAAGAAACTGTGTGCTTCCTCTTTAAAGGTCGAAGGCTTCGCTGGGGTCACAAGAAGGTTACCTGTCACCAAACCACTTCCGGTTCAGATTGCTGGACACACACTGAAGCATTCCTTCGTGGTTGACCTGCACACACCCTGCCTAATTGGTAATGACCTCCTTTACAGACTGTACCCTGACATTCAATATCGCACAGAAGGAACCTTCCTGGTGTTACCTGACGGCTCAACCACCAAGCTGCGACACCACTACCAAGGCTCCTCCATGAGCTCATACCACAGCCTGAAACAACAGGAATGGCTGACATCCAACTGCTCTAGCAGTAAAAACCCTGGCTGACTGAGATGCTTCCGTGTGTATCGCCACCTGACTCGCCTCATGTTATGATCACCAGTTAAACACTCATACCAGGAGGCCTTTGACTCTTTTATATTTATATATGTTGGAACTCAGGGTGTGGCTGCTCATGTTGACCTATCTTTGCAACAACAAGCATGGTGTAAGATGGACACAATTGTGTCCCACATTGTTCACTTGCTCTCTGTCTCACCTACAAAACCAAAGAACTTAGGTCCAATGATAAGACACGGCGTAGCTGCCACACATTACACCGACACCCAAATACCACATTTTCAATTGTTTAGGTTTAGCCCATAGTTATGTTAAACACATAACTATGGGCTGCACTATAGACACCTGTAGGCTACAAGGAGCTAGCAGCTACAAAACAGCTGAGCTAAAACGACACATTACACATTTAAGCATATCAAATAATTATAGTTGCTCATTACATACACAAAGTTGCCATGGCAGAAGTCTGATAGAAAGTATTCAGTAACAAACGTGTCCGCATCATTCGACTTTCTACAACATGAGCTTGACTTAATGAATTATTGGGGGCACCAGGTTGGGTAAAATTTCAAAATACAATTGCTAAAGCATCCGCCATAAGGGTAGTATTTTTCTAGTATTTGTGACAATACACATATAAACATATTTTGTTACTTTCACCATATTGAATAAGTTACATAAAAGTTAGGGTTTAGTTGAGTTTGAGTTATTTGTGATATTGCTAAGGGGTCCCCTACCCTAACACCACCCCCCAGTGGACCACAGAGGCTAGAGAGACAATCATTGACCTCAAACATGACCTGCCCTCTGCTACTTGACTATTAGCTGACTTTTTTCTTAGATGTTTCTGAAAGTGATAGTATGACTAACACAGTCCTTTTTTCAGAAACAGAAGGGGGTGAGTGAGGGTGGAAACAGACTCCTTGGAACAAAGTCGACAATAATCCGACTCTGACACATTCCATAGTTTTAAAATTTTTCCCGTGGGTAAGAGTTATAACTAAATTTTAATTTGAAAATAACGATTTTCCACATCGATAGTAGTTTAGTAGATCAAATTTAGAATATGGATGAGGTGAGGGTGAACCATGTATAGTCTTTGATTTTACTGATATGATCAATACGGTACAAGGGAAAAGGTACGTACTGACTTGTGTTGACAATCACAGTGGTTGGCCGGAAGCAACAACAACCTCAAAAGAGGATGCAATATCAGTAATTAAATGACTTGTGAATGACCTAGTACCCCGACATGGTTTTCCCAAAAAGATTAGGTCAGACAACGGCAACCATTTAAAAAAATACTCACTTAGCCTTGGTCGAAAAGGCTTTCGGACTAGAACACAGGTTTGGGGTACCGTCCTCAGTCCCAAGGTAAGGTTGAAAGGATGGACCAGAACATCAAAAACTAATTGGCTAAAATCTGTGCACAGACCAAATTTAATTGGATTGACATGTTGCAATTAGCGTTAATGATCATTCGAAGGTCCGTGAATAAAACTGTTTTACCGCCCTTTGAGTTTTTCACCCTATGAGCTGCATACAGGTCAGCCCTTCCCAGGACCAGCAGCCCCCCATGGAAGGAGGAATCAGCGTAAAACCAAAATGGTATTTTACACAAAAAATTGCAGAATTTGTGTGACAGTTCTTCTGTACAGATTCCCTTCCGCCCGCTGAGAGGGTTAAGATCAAGGTCATCAAACGCAAGTGGACAGAGCCCAGGTGGACTGGTCCCTTCAAGGTCGTGGAACGGACGTCCCACGCCCTTCGACTGGCTGGTAAAGGGGACACCTGGTACCACCTCTCCCTCTGCACTACTGCTGAAGAACCTGACAGATCACCAGCGGATGTCATTGCTGACATCGCCACAACATCTGCCCCTCTTGACCCCCTCGCCACATCATCTGCCCCGCAGCCCAGGAGACGAGAGAGATTTTCTACCTACATTACTCTTTTCAACTTCTATATTGTATATCCTTGTTTGAGACCAATCCAGTATGCTAAATGTTTCTTAGTTTTTCTTGCTTGTTTTCAGCATAACTATATGTGTCGTTACATTAAGTGAAAAGTTTGATGTTTATCCCCGTTTTGTTACCTAAATTACTCTGATATTGATAGACGAAAGGCAGGATGTTACACCCGGTAGTATTCCCTGACGGACTGGTGCTTGGGCGTGTTCTACTGTCTTTGTGTCTCAGTTCTTCCTTCCTGACGACAGTGACTGACAAGTGTCTTAGAACATACAGCGGACTTTAAATAGACTGGGTCAAAGGGGATAGCAAGACTTATTTTTTTTACCTGTGCAGTGTGATTAATTACGGGGGACACAATAGCTATTACCGTGGTAATAACCTCTATATTTGTTACGACCCAACCCTGAACCATTGGTGTCGGATGCAGACAACATACTCTGGTAAGTGGTGCCCATCGCCCCTTTTATGTTGTTTTGGGGGTTGACCTGACTGATACAGACTCTAAAGGAATTATTAAAATTAATGTCCTTGAGAGGGCGTTAACTACCTCTACACCCTCTGTAGCACCTAAAGTACCACCCCACCTCGGTGGTGTTTCAAAGGCTCTCACACCTGTGCGTGCTAATGACATCACCACCGAAGGCCTGGTAACTTCGACCTTAGGAGCGGGTGCAGACAACCTGTGGCTCAGGTGGATGCCAAAACCTGGGTGACTGTGTTGCTTCTTCCGCTGGACGTCCCTTTTCACCACACTTATCCCGTCCCTTTCCCCACACATACCCCGCCCCTTTTAAGTTGACTGACATGTGTACCCTTCTGTTGACAATGCCACCCGACTTCTTCCCTTTGTGGCCCAAAAGCTGAATTACACGTGTTTTCAAATTACAGGACCCTCTTCGTCCCCCAACAAATTGGGTGACATTAACCGTTACTGGTGCACCACACTGATAGATGGCTCTAGGATAGGCCCTTGGGCACGAGCTGACTTATTCTGGTATTGTGGGGAGCACAGATTGTACATTAGAATCCCGACGTCAGCCGTTGGGCTTTGTGCTATGGTTAGACTGGTGACCCCAGTCACCAAATTAACACCCCTTGGAACTCCTGTTTCAGCAGCCTCTCTAACTCCCCGCCGCCGTTGAGACTGACCAACCTGACTCGTGACGCCGTTGAGGGACTTGCTGAACAACTTGCCCCGACCTCCCTCATGGCCGTTCAGATCCGCATAGCCCTTGACCGCATCCTAGCCAAGGAAGAAGGTGTGTGTGCAATGTTTGGTGACCAATGCTGTACCTTCATTCCTAACAACACTGCCCCCGATGGCTCAGTTCAGAGGGCCTTAGAGGCCTGTCTAGGGAACTACTGAAGTTTCAGGGGTCTCTGACCCCTTCAAAGATTGGCTTCAAAGCACATTTGGCAGGTAGACTGACCTAATTAAGTCTGTCTTGGTCTCCATTGGAGCTTTTTTGGCCATCATAGCCTCATGCGGTTGCTTTATCGCCCCTTGTGCTAAGTGTCACTGAAGGGGGTCTAGCAAAGTGGTAACTTTAAGACTTTCGAGAATTGTTGGCTTCCTTCCCTGACCATGACGACATTGACGTGGACTCCCTCCATCCATCTCCCATGTAAATATGCTGTTGTTTTATTGCTAGCTTGCTTAAAGAAAAAAAAACAGCACCTACTTTAATGTGGGGCGTGCTTTATAAGTGTTGTACAAGTAATTAAGATCTTATTATCTTATTATTATCAAGATATAATATCTTGAAGGGGGAATTGATGGAACCAGATCTTTTCCATATATCCATATTTAAGTGTTACTTCTTTCCTTCCATAGTCATACTACAAAACAGCTAGTATTCTTCCTTCTTTCTAGTCTGCAAAGTAAGGTGTCGGCCTTCTAGCAGTGGAATGCAGAGAGTAGAGATAACTCGGTGTAGTCTAAACAAAGGAGGGTGGGAGTGAGGGACAAAGGGAAGTACACAGGAGTTCCGGGGTTTGAGGAGACCGATCTAGGCTGAGCTAGGAAACGCTGGTGTACTGGATTTGGTCTCACGTTTGTCTTTAAAGCTTTAACAATAAACCACAAAATACCCATTCTGTTTGGTGTCAATTTAAACTTCAGCTTATTTGCCATCAAAAGTACCTGGGAGTGGACAGCAGCTTAAAATCCCTGGGAGGAAGAGCTGTCTACGCAACACTACCCACACACAAAGTCCAATGGATGAGGTCCCTGAACACACCACAGGATTTTTGGGTGCATCAAAAAGCTGGTCGTGATTGTGAGTTTCAGTCAGAGGGAGGAGGAGGCCGACCTAAAAAATTTGGCAGGCTGTCGAGTTGACTTTAATAACATGGTGGGATCTGTAAACTGATCATATCAGACTTGTCTGGAATTTGCAGCAGGATTATACGTTCATGCACACTGTATTATTTGTATCAAGTGGAGTAGCATCCAGCAAAATCATCATAAGGAGAAAGGCAGCCTTAAATCCAGGTAAAATGTGAGGGGTGAGCTCAAAGAGGGGCTGCTATCTATTTACCAGTATCTTAAGGAGCTCCTCCAAGTAGCACGCGATGAGGGCGTGGTCTTCATGAAGCGCCCAGCTGCGTTGCTGGGAGTCATCCCGGTGGCGAGTGAGGTCGCCAAAGATGACCTCCAGCCGCTGCTCGTCGTGACACACCTGACCCCGTGGCAACACTGCACCGGAGTCCTGCACAGCCAATGCAACAATTTTTGTGTTTTCAAAAGAGAAACAGACCAATTAACTTTAGTTTGTCCTCTGTGTTTAGTCAAGAAGTAGTATTTGCCATTAAGCTAAATGTACCAGTCTTGTCTTTTGTTGAGCCCTAAAAAGTATTTATAATATAAGCAATGTACTTATCACTCACCAGCTGTTTGATTGTAACGTGCATCTTAGTTGTAGCTTTCATAACCACAATTGCAGGTGTTGAAATCGCCACGTAAAATCACTAATGTTAATTAGTTTCATGTATACGGCATATCCAATGTAAATTAGCATTGAGCTAGTGCATTTTGAAAATTGGAGCTTTATTTTGAGGAATACTTGCTTTGTTGGCATGGAAAATTGCTGTTTGCTCGCCAAGTGTTTTGGCCGGTGCAGAGTCTGCAACTGGACGTAATGTCACGTGCAACAAAGGTTTTGAAATATGTTATCATTTGATTTTACGTGAATCGGTACCCAGTAGTACCGATGGAATTCAGTCGGTACCGATAAAAGTATCAAATTCCTTACCCACCCCTAGATAGGATCAAATATATTCTGCTTCTTCCTACTCATTTTCAGAGAACTGCAAATGTGACCTTGTGATTTTTTTAAAGCATATCTAAACCACAGGAAGTAAACAAACTGACAGTATTTGTCGAGACGCTAAGAAGGGGGAGGATCCTTTTCACATAAGATCTGCTTTAATGCTTTAAACTCAAATGACATTCAAATGTGCAAGTACAGTACAGTGTGAGCAAAGGCAAACTCCAGGAAACTCATGAGATTTTAGCTCAGTGAGCATTTAAAGCAGGGGTGTCCAAAATGGGGTTCCATGGCCATTTAATAGATAGATAGATAGTACTTTGATTCCTTCAGGAGAGTTCCCTCAGGAAAATTGTAGTAATAAAATAAAAAATACAAATGTGGTACCACATATAAACCGCAGAATCCTACATAGATCTCTTTTAAGATGGAACAGTATCTTAGAAACAAGCGTATCTGTCCTGGCTGCTTGGTTAATATATGGCTAAAGCTACAAAATAATATGATCATATATCCATATGGAAGTTAACTTCTTGATATGCTTGTATGACAGTTAAAGTTGATATTTAATGTGGAAACATTTTGACCCTGGAATAGATAAAAAATGTTTCGCCTTTTATTTGATCATAAAAGTTGCATTATATTTGTGTCAAATTCTGCCTGTTTCAAGTGTGTAACCTGTAACATAAAATTAAGAAGAATCAGGATATAATCCAGATTGTGCATTTACATGACGTGCAGCATCCTCTTTTAAATGCGTTCAGATGCGTTGTGAAACGCTATTAAGACGCTGCTTATGTAGGACCTTGTTGCATTTGCGTGCCAAATGTTTAAGCCTTGGCGGAGCTGAGCGTGCACATGCATCACACTACACGTTAACCCCCACCCACACCACCTCACAGCTAAAAGCAGCCCGAACAAACGCTAAACTCTGAGCGCGACGTCCAACAAGCTTGTGAAAACAAATCTGACCTTGTTCTCCACCAGCGACACCAGAACTCGCTCCAGGGCGGAGGAGGCGCCAGGCAGGGTGGTCTGCAGGTGGCCCACCACCACCCCGACAGCCACTCGCGACAGATCGTAACTCAAGCCAGTGTTCTTCCGCACCAACTCGATCAGCTCAGCCCCGATGGTGGGGGGAACTGACTCGGGGGGGGGCGGACTGCCAGAAGGGCTTTCTGCAACGGACGGGGGGGCCATCGGCCACTCGCTCTCCGGGTGCTTCTCCTCTGCAGCGAGCTGAGGAGGTTGAGGAGCCGGGCTCTTCTTGACCGGGATGGACTGGGGGGAGGTGTCTGGAGGTGGTGCGGAGGCGGCGGGCTTGACGCGGGACGGCACTGGGGGCGGGGGGGTACTGGAGACACTTGGCAGGCTGACGTCAGAGGACAGCGCGGAGTGGGAGGAGCCAGACTCTAATGAGGTCGTGCTGATTGTGAGGGAGGGGACGGGGGACGGTGGGAGAGAAGACACCCTGGAGGGGATGTCCAGCTCTGCAAAGACAGAGAGCTCAGGTTACAAAAGTGGCCTAAGATTAGAGTGCATGAGTCTTCCACCAATGTGCACTGACCTGCACGACGGCTGTTCCGCTGCTTCTCAGGAGGGGGCGGCGTTATTGGAGCCGCGCGTCGAGGCTGCGGGGGCACCTGTAGGTAGGGATGCAGGGGTGGCAGCCCCCACTAAGACATTAGTACTGCAGTACCTCACAAAAGTGAAGACAACACCCCCTCACGTTTCGGCAAGCATTTATATCATATATTATATTATATCATAAGACTTTAGAAATGAAACGTATATATACTTTAAAGTAGTCAGTGTACAGCTTGTATAGCACTAACAGCAGCCATTGTTCTCTAAATATCTGGCAACATGAGCATATAAGGACTACCCAGATAACGGTCTTGACCAAAGTCCAGCATGGTGGTAAAAGCACGAGTGCAGCCTGCAACAGGAAGCTGCGGTTAGGAGAAATGTGCATTCCAACCCGCACTGAAAGATTGTGTGAAACTGAATGTAACATGAAAAGGAGTCTAAACACAGCTACAAGATGGAAGGAACGCAGGAACAAAGGGAAATGAAGATGGAAGAAAGGAAGGAAGGAAAGGAAGAAAGTAAGTAAGGAAAGATGGAAAGGAGAAATAAATAATGGACGTGAGATGACATGAAAATTGAAGGAAGGGAAGAAGGAAGGAAAGATAGAAGTAAGGAAAAAGATGGAAGGAGGAATGAAAGAAGGAAGAAGGAAAGCAAAGAAGGAAGAAAGAACAGAAGAAAGGACAGAACGAAAGGAAAATTGGAACAAAGGAAAGACGGAAAGGAAGAAGGAAGGAAGAGAGGAAAGAAATATAGAAGAAAGGAAACAATGAAAGGAAGGAGGGAGGGAAATATGGACATAAGGAAAGAATGAAACGAAGGAAGGAAAGACCAAAGAAAGGTAGGAGAGGACAAGAAGAGGAAAGTGGAAGGGATGAAGGAAAGAAGGGAAGAATGAAAGATGGGAGAAAGAAGGAGAGAAGGAGGAGCGGACAGAACGAAAGGAAATATGGAAAGAAGTAAAAAAGGAAAGGAAGAATGAAGAAAGGAAGGAAAGGAGGAACGAAATATGGACGAAAGGAAATAATAAAAAGAAGGAAGGAAAGAAAAAAAGGGTGGAAGGAAGGAAAGAAAAAAAGGGTGGAAGGAAAGAAGGAAGAAATGGAGAAAGGAAAGATGCAAGGAAGACCGAAGGAAAGAAGGATGAGAGGATGGAAAAGGAAGGAAAGATGTAAGGGTGTATAGAAGGAGAGTAAGAAAGTAAAGATGGAAGGAAGTATAGAAGGAGAGGAAGAAAGGAAAGATGGAAGGAAGTATAGAAGGAGTGGACGAAAGAAAGATGGAAGTAAATGAGGAAGAAAATATGAACGTAAGGAAATGAAGAAAGGAAGACAAGAAGGAAAGGAAGATAAAAGAATGAAAGAAGGAAGAAAATACAGTATTGACATAAAGGAAGAATAAAAGGAAGAAAATAAAGAAGACAAGAAGGAAGGAAACGGGGAGGAAGGAAGGAAGGAAAGATGGCCCCGAAGCAAAGAAGTAAAAATGGAAGGAAAGAAGGATAAAAGGAAGGAAAGATGGAAAGAAGGACAGAAAGATTCAAGGAACAAGTTCTGATCAATATCATGTCCAAAAGGATTCATGCAGTGTTAGATAACAATATTCACAATAAATATTTACACTATTTGAACATGTGCTCAGATGTGTGTACTCACTTATGTTACCACATGTTTACACAATCATTTATATGTCATTTTAAACATCCAAGTTTAAATTCTAATTTAAGAATACAGATTTCCCATATTAAAAGTGTGAGATATAGTTAGTGTTATTGTGTGTTACCTGATAAAAGCCCGGCTGTGCGTGCATGCTGTCCATGCTCCCTGACAGCGGCACACCTCCTTGTCTTCCATAGTCTCGGTTAAGGCCATTGGGAGGAATCTGACTCAGAGATATTTCACTGTTGGAAGCTGGGAGGCCTTGAGGATGATCTGAGAGGCTCCGCCGTGCAAGTGTTTCCTTTCTGTGATGGATCAACTTTCTATAACAGAAGGAAGAACTCTGTAGTTACTGACCACCCAGCTTATATAATGGTCTGTTTTGACAGAACATTTTTACCCAAAGTTTGCCTCCATTTTCATATACCGTCCCAGTTGTCATACGGCCAAACATCGCGCCGAACAAACTTCTCCGTTAATCCGCGTATCATTCCGTGGAATAGAGTACACTAACAAAAAATTCTATGCTTTGGTGACTCAGTTTCTGTACTTTATTAATTTTGACTGCAAACCCACTATGGGGCCGAATAAAGTTGCGAGTGTCAGCACTTTGATAAAGAAGGTTAGACACACTATTGAATTCAAGAAAGAACCACAGACTGCCCTCCTCCCCCTCTGCTCATTGCTGTCTTCAATACAGGTAAAAAATTATGTTAAATACTCATTTATCCGGCAGCACGATGGTAAAGTGTTTAGTGCTCGTGCCTCACAGCGAGAAGGTCCTGGGTTCGATTCACGGCCCCGAGATCTTTCTGTGTGGAGTTTGCATGTTCTCCCTGTGACTGCATGGATTCTCTCCAAGTACTCCAGCTTCCTCCCACCTACGAAGACATTCACCTGGGAATAGGCTGATTGGCAACACTAAATTGGCCCTAGTGTGTGAATGTTGTCTATCTGTGTTGGCCTTGGGACTAGGTCCAGGGTGTACAAGTTCCGCCCGAGTGCAGCTGGGATAGGCTCCAACAACTTCACAACCCCGAAAGGGACAAGCGGTAGAAAATGGATGGATGCATTCTCGTGTTGTCCCAATACCAAAATGAATTTCGATACTTTTCGATATTTTTTTATACTTTTCTGTACTTTTCTAAATAAAGGGGACCACAAAAAATTGCATTATTGGCTTTATTTTAACAAAAAATCATAGGGTACATTAAACATATGTTTCTCATTGCAAGTTTGTCCTAAATAAAATAGTGAACATACAAGACAACTTGTCTTTCAGTAGTAAGTAAACAAACAAAGGCTCCTTAATTAGTCTGCTGACGTATGCCGTAACATAATGTGTCATTTTCCATTCTATTATTTTGTCAACATTATTAAGGACAAGTGGTAGAAAATGAATTATTAATCTACTTGTTCCTTTACTGTTAATATCTGCTTACTTTCTCTTTTAACATGTTCTATCTACACTTCTGTTAAAAGGTAATAATCACTTATTCTTCTGTTGTTTGGATACTTTACATTAGTTTTGGATGATACCACAAATTTAGGTATCAATCCGATACCAAGTAGTTACAGGATCATACATTGGTCATATTCCAAAGTCCTCATGTGTCCAAGGACATATTTCCTGAGTGTATAAACATAATATAAAAAAATATCGATGTAATCATAGTAGTATGGACTAGATACGCTCCTGTACTTGGTATCATTACAGTGGATGTTAGGTGTAGATCCACCCATGGCATTTGTTTACATTCAGGAATGGCGTCATTGGCGGTGACACTGGTGAGCTACGGTGTGTAGTGAAACATGTTTAGCTATTCCTCGTCCTGCAGGGATGATACTTGTAAGAAAATTACTTTTTTTGTCGCCATGGAGGCGAGGATTAGTGATTTAAAAGTAGCTACAACACTGCTGACTGCGGGAGGACTTTAGCCGCTAGCTAGCTAGCCATGTCTTAAAGCACCTCTTCCTGAGGGCGTTTCAGTGTTATAGCTTCACCTTTATCGTTAGTTTTTAAGCCAAAATGCGTCCATTTTCCCTTTTCTGTCTACACACTGTGTCTGCTTGTAAGTACTCTGTGATTGTGCGCTGATGAACATGCTCCTCTGCTCGTAAAACCAACAATGACACATAGTAACGGCGCGAAGGGTGCGGGGGGTTGTGGGACCGGTACTTTTTAGAGGCGGTATAGTACCGAATATGATTCATTTGTATTGCTGTACTATACTAATACCGGTATACCGTACAACCTTAAAGTTAAACCTTATCACCAAAAATAATTCCCGGGCGCGGCACCGCTGCTGCCCACTGCTCCCCTCACCTCCCAGGGGGTGAACAAGGGGATGGGTCAAATGCAGAGGACAAATTTCACCACACCTAGTGTGTGTGTGACAATCATTGGTACTTTAACTTTAAAGGCCTACTGAAACCCACTACTACCGACCACGCAGTCTGATAGTTTATATATCAATGATGAAATCTTAACATTATAACACATGCCAATACGGCCGGGTTAACTTATAAAGTGACATTTTAAATTTGCCGCTAAACTTCCGGTTCGAAACGCCTCTGAGGATGACGTATGCGCGTGACGTAGACCGGGGAACACGGGTATGCCTTCCACATTGAAGCCAATACGAAAAAGCTCTGTTTTCATTTCATAATTCCACAGTATTCTGGACATCTGTGTTCGTGAATCTGTTTCAATCATGTTCATTGCATTATGGAGAAGGAAGCTGGGCAAGCAAAGAAGAAAGTTGTCGGTGCGAAATGGACGTATTTTTCGAACGTAGTCAGCCACAACAGTACACAGCCGGCGCTTCTTTGTTTACATTCCCGAAAGATGCAGTCAAGATGGAAGAACTCGGATAACAGAGACTCTAACCAGGAGGACTTTTGACTTCGATACACAGACGCCTGTAGAGAACTGGGACAACACAGACTCTTACCAGGATTACTTTGATTTGGATGACAAAGACGCAGACGTGCTACTGTGAGTATGCAGCTTTGGCTTCTAAACATTTGATCGCTTGACCGTATGTGCGCAACTTTTTTTTGCGTATGTACGTAACTTTTTTTAAATATATAAGCTTTATGAACCTTGGGTTAGGTGAACGGTCTTTTGGGCTGAGTGATTGTGTGTGTTGATCAGGTGTTTGAATTGTATTGGCGTGTTCTATGGAGCTAGGAGCTAGCATAGGAGCTAGGAGCTAGCATAACACGTACCGTACCGTACGTGCGCGTCACGTACGTAACTTTTTAAAAATATATAAGCTTTATGAACCTTGGGTTAGGTGAACGGTCTTTTGGGCTGAGTGATTGTGTGTGTTGATCAGGTGTTTGAATTGTATTGGCGTGTTCTATGGAGCTAGGAGCTAGCATAGGAGCTAGGAGCTAGCATAACACGTACCGTACCGTACGTGCGCGTCACGTACGTAACTTTTTAAAAATATATAAGCTTTATGAACCTTGGGTTAGGTGAACGGTCTTTTGGGCTGAGTGATTGTGTGTGTTGATCAGGTGTTTGAATTGTATTGGCGTGTTCTATGGAGCTAGGAGCTAGCAGAGGAGCTAGGAGCTAGCATAACAAACACGCAGGTGTTATTATGCAGGATTAATTTGTGCCATATTAAATATAAGCCTGGTTGTGTTGTGGCTAATAGAGTATATATATGTCTTGTGTTTATTTACTGTTGTAGTCATTCCCAGCTGAATATCAGGTACCGTGAGTATGCAGCCTTGGCTGCTAAACATTTGATAACTTGACCGTATGTGCGCGTCACGTACGTAACTTTTTAAAAATATATAAGCTTTATGAACCTTGGGTTAGGTGAACCGTCTTTTGGGCTGAGTGATTGTGTGTGTTGATCAGGTGTTTGAATTGTATTGGCGTGTTCTATGGAGCTAGGAGCTAGCAGAGGAGCTAGGAGCTAGCATAACAAACACGCAGGTGTTTTTATGCAGGATTAATTTGTGGCATGTTAAATATAAGCCTGGTTGTGTTGTGGCTAATAGAGTATATATATGTCTTGTGTTTATTTACTGTTGTAGTCATTCCCAGCTGAATATCAGGTCACCCCCGGCTCTCACAGCATCTTCCCTATCTGAATAGCTTCAACTCCCCACTAGTCCTTCACTTGCACTTTACTCATCCACAAATCTTTCATCCTCGCTCAAATTAATGGGGAAATTGTCGCTTTCTCGGTCCGAATCTCTCTCACTTCATGCGGCCATCATTGTAAACAATAGGGAACTTTGCGTATATGTTCAACTGACTACGTCACGCTACTTCCGGTAGGGGCAAGCCTTTTTTTTATCAGATACCAAAAGTTGCAATCTTTATCGTCGTTGTTCTATACTAAATCCTTTCAGCAAAAATATGGCAATATCGCGAAATGATCAAGTATGACACATAGAATAGATCTGCTATCCCCGTTTAAATAAAAAAAATTCATTTCAGTAGGCCTTTAACTTAACTTAATGCTTTCATTTATCCATTAATTATATGTATTTTGCATAGTTTTTAGCATTTTAAAATATAACTCTTCTCTATGAAATGTTGTGTTAAAATGTAAAATGTACTAGCTGGATTTATATTGTTTTATGGTAAAATTGCTTTGGATTTGGTCTTCTGTCTTTGAACAGAAACAAAGCTATTATTGTATTAACTTTTAACATCAGGAGTTACCTTCTTTTTATACTACTATTACCGTTAACATGAACAATTAGGAGTAGTCATAGTAGATGAGTATGTCATTTTAGGTAAAAAAGTATAATGACGCAGAGGTTAACTTATTTTTTCATTTGCAAAAAAAATTGCTACCTAAAAGTTGTACAGTTAATAAAGGTTCAATGATCTTTACAGTTTTACAATGGAACTAATTATTTCTATTTAAATGATGGTGGTCTTTTGAACATTCTGACATTCTCCTTCAATGGTTTCACTGTATTGGGGTCGAAGGTGAGATGATGGAAGATAATGATGGAAGATAATGATGGAAGATAATGATGGAATATAATGATGGAAGATAATGATGGAAGATAATGATGTCATGACGTCGCTTCAAAGTACTTATAAAGCGCTTTTTCACTCACTGTAGAACATCCCGCTGTTCAAGATTGTATTTGCCTCCGTTCTTTAAGGCAACATTGTGGATGCCTTCCATCGCTCTGTCGATGGACTGCAACACTTCATCCTGCTCTGGAGCCTGGCACAGACAGAGAGAATACAAATGAGGGAATGTGGGAATGAAATATTTACCCATGCATGCATGAAACTTTAAACACAACAGAACTAATTGATTGCCTTCAGCCGTGTGTGTGCGTGTGTAAAAAGTGGGTCAGTTATCAAACAAGCAAAAGCAGCCAGTCAGTGTGACACATGCTCAGCAAGACTCCAAATTGGAGCTCATTAAAGCTGCACGGCCAATGAGAACAGAGCATTCCTGTGTGGCGGAAGATGCATGCTTGGACTCGCTCACTGAATGGAAGTCTGCATGCCAGGTACAACAACACACATGAGAACATGAATGAGCTCCCCTCTTGAGAATTTTTAACACAAGTAGGGTCTCTCCTATGTCCCGAAAAACAGACTTTATGGAAAAACATTTTGTGGCATTTTTTGCTTGCTAACCCTCAGAGTGTGTTTACTCTCTCAGTGTATTAACGACATGTTTAAACATAACTGAAAATTGAGGACATTTTTTTAAGTTTTCTCAAGCTGCTGCACCTGCCCTCAAGTCTTAAAAAAAACACATTGTTTAGAATATTTACAGATAAATAACAATAAATAATAAATTAGAAATTATATTTAAAACATAATAAATAACAAAAAAATCTTATTTTACAAATATACAAAATCCAAAACCAGTGAAGTTGTCATGTTGTGTAAATCGTAAATAAAAACAGAATACAATGATTTGCAAATCCTCTTCAACCTATATTCAATTGAATAGACTGCAAAGACAAGATACTTAACGTTCAAACTGGAAAACTTTTGTTATTTTTTGCAAATATTAGCTCATTTGAAATTTCATGCCTGCAACACGTTTCAAAAAAGCTAGCACAAGTGGAAAAAAGACTGAGAAAGTTGAGGAATGCTCATCAAACACTTATTTGGAACATCCCACAGGTGAACAGGCCAATTAGGAACAGGTGGGTGCCATGATTGGGTATAAAAGCAGCTTCCATTAAATGCCCAGTTATTCACAAACAAGGATGGGGCAAGGGTCACCACTTTGTGAACAAATGCGTGAGCAAATTGTCTAACAGTTTAAAAACAACATTTCTCAATGAGCTATTGCAAGGAATTTAAGGATTTCACCATCTATGGTTTGTAATACCATCAAAAGGTTCAGAGAATCTGGAGAAATCACTGCACGTAAGCAGCAAGTCTGAAAACCAACATTGAATGCCTGTGACCTTCGATCCCTCAGGCGGTACTGCATGAAAAACTGACATCAGTGTGTAAAGGATATCACCACATGGGCTCAGGAACACTTCAGAAAACCACTGACAGTTCATCGCTACATCTGTAAGTGCAAGTTAAAACTCCACTATGCAAAGCGAAAGCCATGTATCAACAACACCCAGAAATGCCGCCTGCTTCGCTGGGCTCGAGCTCATCTAAGATGGACTGATGCAAAATGGAAAAGTGTTCTGTGGTCTGACGAGTCCATATTTAAAATTAATTTTGGAAACTGTAGACGTCGTGTCCTCCGGACCAAAGAGGAAAAGAACCATCCGGATTGTTATAGGCGCAAACTTTAAAAGCCAGCATCTGTGATGGTATGGGGGTGTATTAGTGCATACAGGGTTTGGAGCAACATATGTTGCCATCCAAGCAACGCCCCTGCTTATTTCAGCAAGACAATGCCAAGCCACATTCTGCATGTGTTACAACAGCGTGTCTTCGTAATAAAAGAGTGCGGGTACTAGACTGGCCTGCCTGTAGTCCAGACTTGTATCCCATTGAAAATGTGTGGCGCAATATGAAGCGCAAAATACGACAACGGAAACTCTGGACTGTTGAACAACTTAAGCTGTACATCAAGCAAGAATGGGAAAGAATTCCACCTGAAAACCTTCAAAAAATTGGTCTCCTCAGTTCCCAAACGTTTACTGAGTGTTGTTAGAAGGAAAGGCCATGTAACCAGTGTTGGGTTGGTTACTGAAAACCAGTAACTAGTTACAGTTACTAGTTACTTTATTTCAAAAGTAACTCAGTTACTAACTCAGTTACTTACACCAAATGTAATGCGTTACTGTGAAAAGTAACTATTTAGTTACTTCTTCTACTTCTTTTTTTGTAAAGCTCCCATTAATGCCCTTTTAGCCTTCATTTCAGTACTGTTATTGCACTGGAGAATAATACAATCAACTTGACATGCATTTGCATCACAGAACTCTGCTAAGCAATGTGGTCTACATACAACACACAAAAACAAAGATATGTTTCAAAGGGCCAATGTATTTCAGGCCAGAACAAATTCCATCCATCCATTTTCTGCCGCTTATTCCCTTCGGGGTTGCGGGGGGCGCTGGCGCCTATCTCAGCTACAATCGGGCGGAAGGCGGGGTACACCCTGGACAAGTCGCCACCTCATCACAGGGCGCCAGAACAAATTGACAAAACTATTTGAAATAGCTGCAACATAACATACATAAGTAACAAACAGCATAATAACAATATAGCTGTAAACCTGGCTTCACCAAAGGAAGGCACACATGACATACACAAAGCCTAACCAGGCATTTTTTTCCCTCAAGGAATTCGGAAATAAAATGTATTCATGAGATCAACACTGTACTGAAGCCCAGAACACTCTACACATTTCCCCAGTTTTAGTTTAGAGAAAAGGAAAGATTGGCCTGGCCCACTAGGATCCCTCTTTATTCTTGTGAACTTTATAGTCTATACGTTCAGAGTGATGTGATAATCAAACACTCTAGAAGTCTAGAATGAAAGAGTATATAAGAGAATTGACAGAGTGTGTACCTTCAGTGCTGAATGATGAGCAGAGGCAGAGTTTAGAGTGTTTTCTTTAGTTCGCTTTCCATGTTTATGTACTCACTGTCCAGGTACTTGGAACATGTTTTCCCTGCCATTTGCTGTTTCACGCCAGTATCATGCTAATTAGCTGCCTGAAAGCGAGTGACTCCACTGTAGAAATAGCCTGCATGTCTTCTAGCACATACACTGTAACGGCTCAATCAATGTTGTCCTGGTCAGCAGTGCCTCCGTTAAAATCCTTGGGTGGAGCTGAAGTGGCATCGGAGTCTGTGTCTCTCTTTACTAGCTTCGTCGAAGCATGTTGCTTTTGTAGCTGTTTCAGCAGATTTGAATTGCTGTTTTGGGAAGTATTCCTAGGCGTGGTCACTGCTGCTGCTCACTGCTCCCCTCACCTCCCAGGGGTTGATCAAGGGTGATGGGTCAAATGCAGAGAATAATTTTGCCACACCTAGTGTGTGTGTGACAATCATTGGCACTTTAACTTTAACTTTAAGTAGATGGGATCTTTGATCCAAGACACAACTTACATATAACTAAAATGTTCTTTTCTTTGTGCTCGACAAAAGAAAAGTAGTGAGAATATTAAGAAACTCGACTTCTGGCTTCGCCATGATGTTAGTTGTTATGAGAGTAGCGTATGTGTGTGTGTGTGGCCCTTTAAGATATGACAGCATGTGAGGTGAGTGACGTCAGTGAGTGAGTGGGCGAGAGAGGTGAGGGGGTGGCAACAGTGAGTGTGTGCAGAGGCTCTAGCTTGGTGGATGGCTGTGTGCAATACACCAATAAAGTCATTAAGTTGCAACAAACCACCGGCCTCGTCAGTCACCCTCGAGTTCGGAGCTGTAAAGACCCACTGCCGGGTAAAGTGAAGGTTGTTAGCCCCGAAGTACATAGGCCCTGGAGGAACGTCTCCCCTACGCTCTTCGACTACGGTCTGGGAGCCCCTCCCCGCCCCCGCCCACACAAAGCACGCCTTTTCTTTTCCTTGTGACATCGAAGGACGACACCGCAGCGCTCCAATAAAACACACTCAGATCTTCTGTTTCTAGCCGATACTACATAAAAAATTACGTAAAATAACGCAGTAACGCATCATGTAGTAACGGTAACTGAGTTACTGAATACAGTATAAAAAATAACGCGTTAGATTACTAGTTACCGCCGAAACTAATGGCGTTACAGTAACTTTGTAACACGTTAGTCCCAACACTGCATGTAACACAGTGGTAAAAATGCCCCTGTGCCAACTTTTTTGCAATGTGTTGCTGCCATTAAATTCTAAGTTAATGATTATTTGCAAAAAAAAAAAAAGAAATTTCTCAGTTTGAATATTAAAATATCTTGTCTTTGTAGTCTATTCAATTGAATATAAGTTGAAAAGGATTTGCAAATCATTGTATTCTGTTTTTATTTACCATTTACACATCGTGCCAACTTCACTGGTTTTGGGTTTTGTATTTTACAGATATTATAATATGCTATAGAGGATCTTTGATTAACATTTTTAAGTAGGTCCTTAAAAACATCAGAGAGCTCATGTCATATACACAGGATCTTTTGAATACAAACACAGCAGCATGGACATACTGTAGAGGATCTTTGACTAGCATTTTTGCAGTAGGTACTTCAAAACAGAAAAGCGATGCTGTCATATTGAAGATCTTTGAAAACAAAAACAGCAGCGTGCCAATATTGTGTAGAGCATGGGTGTCAAACTCTGGCCCGCGGGTGTAATTTCACTTGGCCCTTGAGGCGATATCAAATTAACACTAGAGCTGGCCCGCCGATTATACACTGCGGCGGTGCCGCGGTAACACGGCATTCACTTCTAATTCTCATACTTGCCAACCCTCCCGGGAGACTCCCTAATTTCAGTGCCCCTCCCGAAAATCGTCACGTCCGCTTTTTATCCAGTCCAACGAGTGCTGGCCCAGTCACATAATATGTGCGGCTTCTGCACGCACACACAAGTGAATGCAATTCATACTTGATCAACAGCGATACAGGTTACACTGAGGGTGGCGGTATAAACAACTTTAACACTGTTACAAATATGTGCCACACTGTGAACCCACACCAAACAAGAATGACAAACACATTTCGGGAGAACATCCACACGTAACACAACATAAACATAACAGAACAAATACCCAGAACCCTTTGCAGCACTAACTCTTCCGGGACGCTACAAGGTGTGTGTGTGGGGCGCGGGGTTTGGTGGTAGCGGGGGGTGTATTTTGTAGCGTCCCGGAAGAGTTAGTGCTGCAAAGGGTTCTGGGTATTTGTTCTGGTGTGTTTATGTTGTGTTACGGTGCGGATGTTCTCCCGAAATGTGTTTGTCATTCTTGTTTGGTGTGGATTCACAGTGTGGCGTATATTTCTAACAGTGTTAAAGTTGTTTATACGGCTACCCTCAGTGTAACCTGCATCGCTGTTGATCAAGTATGCGTTGCATTCACCTGTGTGTGCGTACAGAAGCCGCACATATCTTGTGACTGGGCCGGCATGTTGTTGGAATGGATGAAAAGCGGACGTGACAACAGCTCGTAGAGGACGTTAAAGGCAGTGCCTTTAAGGCACGCCCCCAAGACTGTGGTCCGGGTGGACTACAAGATATAATGACTGATGAACACCTTCGTTCGATAATGAAGGTTGCCTCAGCTCAAAGCCTGAGCCCCAACATTAATGAACTAGCATCCAAGAAAAGATGCCAGGTATCTGGCTTGGGCACATCAGATTAGATCAGTGTGATGCAAACTGAGCAGTTTAAAGTCCTGAATGGTTGGTCTATTCATTGTTATTTTATTTTCAAATGTATTAGCCTGTGTAAAAAGTTAATGTTGATATTTACCCCAGAAGGCTGCAAATAGAAAAGAGGCATTCAATTTTTATTTAAATTGTATTTGATATGCCATTTATATTTTTTAATTATTATTATTATTATTTGAAACTCGATTTTGCATGTCACTATGAAGTTATATAAGCCTTGCTTGTTCAATATTCAATGCAAAACTTGTTTGGGTCCCTATTAAAAGGTTAATTTGTTCAACCTTGGCCCGCGGCTTTGTTCAGTTTTAAATTTTGGCCCACTCTGTATTTGAGTTTGACACCCCTGATGTAGAGGATCTTCGACTAGGCTTTGTGATGGATGTCCTAAATATGTCTTTGACAACAAAAACAGCAGCAATGTGCCTATAAAGGATTTTTGACTAGCGTCCTTGGCAGTCGTTCCTTAATAACACCACAGTGCTCCTGTCATATAAAGGATCTTTGACTAGGCTTTTTGCAGTAGACCCTTAAAAAACATAAATTCGCTCTTGTCAAAAATGGGACCCGGTTCCCTCCCTGCTTGGCACTCAGCATCAAGGGTTGGAGTTGGGGGTTAAATCACCAAAATGATTCCCGGGCTCGGCGCCGCTGCTGCCCACTGCTCCCCAAGGGGATGGGTCAAATGCAGAGGACAAATTTCACCACATCTAGTGTGTGTGTGACAATCATTGGTACTTTAATATTTAATCTTAATCATACCGAGGATATTTGACTAGCGTTTATGAAGTACTGTGCTCTTTAAAACTGCAACGAGCTGTGTCATACAGAAGGATTTTTGACTTAAAACTCTTTTATTTAACGATTTTGCTCCTTTCATACAGAGGTTGTTGCAATCAATATTAACACATGCTGAATTGTAGACAGACATATATTTGGGCCCATCTGTCCCACCACCACCATGGCCGATGCCCTCACCATTGATTTCAAGAATCAGGGGATCCCAAGTGTTGCTTACCTGAATTTTTTCGATGTATGAGGAGGGGACATAGCCGGTCTCACCGGAGCTGCACCGAGAGCCCAGCCACCAGTGTTTGTTGCTCCTCTCCAGGATTAGGAAGCTTTCTCCGGCAGAGAAGTGCAGCGAGTTGGGCTCGGCTGACCGAAAGGCGTACAGAGTCCGGTACATGTTTTTTTTAAACACTTTCCGCCCGGACGAAGCGGAACCGTGCGGAGAATCCTTGAAGGGTGATAATTAGTCCCTGAACGGGAATAAGTGACCTTTCGTGGGGTTTTAAAGAGGTTACGAAGGCATGGCGCCTGTGGTCTATTTACAATACGGCTCTAGTGGTCACATGACTGCTGTTAGTCATTACCATTACATCCCGCTTGGGGCGCTCTTGTTCATCAGAGGCAACCCTAGGCTTACTAATCGAAAGCGGAGCTATTCTTCCTTTTTACATATATTTTTTTAATCAAGGATACAACACTAAATCACATTTACAAATAGTGTAATATACACCATAATTCATGTGAATAAAATACATACCAACGAGTGTGCTTTTTTACTTACACAACAACGGAAGACTCTTACAGACTGCCAGCGTCACACAGATTGTCGTCCCCCTGCTGCTGTCAACATGGCCGCGTTGGTTTGTTCCAGAATCCTCCTTCAGAGATCATCGCAGCGGTTAATCTTTTCCTCCGTAAAGGCGCCGACTTTTACCAGGTATATCTCAATCAAGAATTTACCATGTTTAAGTCAACTTTGCGGTAGAATTAGACTCAAATGGGAGGCATTTAAAGACTGACTTTCCTATGTTCTTCGATTACAACACAGCCCGTCAGCCAAGATTTAGGTTTAATTTGTTATTTACTTTTGCCAACTCTTTTACAAAAAGGATACTGCAGATACGTTCAGTTGACATTCAACAATGATATACTATTCAATTGTATGTTTATTTGGAATTGAGGAGGATCTTTCAGATGTATACATGGTGTCCAAAGTGTGGCCCAGGAGCCATTTTTGGCCCACAGCCAGTTTCTTAGTAGTCCCTCGACATGTCAAAAAATTAAATGAATTCATTAATAATGAGGTATATTTGATATAAGACTAGCAACTATTTGTTTTGTCACCTATAACACGAACGCTAGGATACAAATGTTGGTTTTCAAATAACCTAGCATATAGGATGTGCACCGAGTTGGTTGTAGCATCTTTAATGTATAAAATGCATCAAAGTGGCCCTCCTCATTCTTTCATTTCTCAGTATGCGGCCCTGTGCGGAAAAGGTTTAGACACCTGTTTTATATGATGACCAAATTTAATATAAATAAAATGCTTCTGTGTGGGTTCCCTCCGGGTACTCCGGCTTCCTCCCACCTCCAAAGACATGCACCTGGGGATAGGTTGATTGGCAACACTAAATTGGCCCTAGTGTGTGAATATGAGTGTGAATATTGTCTGTTTGTCTGTGTTGGCCCTGTGATGAGGTGGCGACTTGTCCAGGGTGTACCCCGCCTTCTGCCCGAATGCAGCTGAGATAGGCTCCAGCGCCCCAGTGACCCCAAAAGGGACAAACGGTAGAAAATGGATGGATGGATGGGCTTCTGGCCGGTTTGATCGCAACACCTGGCAACATGCTTGTGCTGCTGACTATTTTTCTATTATTTTTAGTTTTAGTTTTGTATTGTTAATGAACGTATACATTAATCTGTTGTTATTAATTGAGTGAAAGGTGTCCATTCATATTTTTTAAATTTAATTTAGATATTTTATAAATATTTATTAAAGGCCCTGCTTTATCTCTGGCTCCACCTGGTGGAGTTTTCAGTAACTACATTCCCCTGTAGTTTGCAAAAACAGGTCCAGTATTACAATCCTACTCTATCCATCCATCCATTTTCTACCGCTTATCAATTTTGGGGTTGCGGGGGGTCCTGGAGCCTCTAGTTCAAGTAAATAGTCACAGTTACGCAAAAGGAAATCTGGTATTTGGCAAGTTGGCTCAGTCTCTTTTGGCTTTTAAAACACTACACATGGCAGCCTGTTTTTGTAAAGATTACAGAAGACATTCTTGTTTACATTTCATTTTTCTCCCAGTCAATTTTTGTCCCGCGGTCATCGTTTGGGCCCGAGCGATGATGAGATGTACCAGCGTACGTCAGTGTCCATCATGAAGAAGGAACCTGGCAGCGGCATCATGATCCACAGCTACAGTACCCAGGGATTCGACATTGATGGCAACAGAGTGTTTGGGCCTTGTGCTGTACTACCCCCTGCCATCCTGCAATGGAAGGTACACTTCAATATTAATATTACTACTGTTATTGTTTTCACTTTTCTTCTTTTTACTACATGTCACTTTGCAGGTTGGGAGTTTTAAAGACATCACAGAAGAAAGTGTGTCACTTTTCCACATGCTTGTACCCCATATAGGTATAAATTGAAGTTATTTATTTAATATTTTGTAAAACAAAAAAGGCGTGCATCTTATGTGTGGTATTATTGTGCAGAGATTCTGGTGCTGGGCACGGGGGCACGGCTTGAACGCATTCATCCTTCAGTCCTGGCTCTTCTCAAGAGCAAAGGCATTGCCGTGGAGGTGCAAGACACGGTAACTGTCACTTAAGCCTGCAAATTTGGGATATCCATTTATACTTCACATGAAAATGAACAGGAGTTTGTGGGAATTGAGTAGAAATACAGGACACTCAACAAAGTGTAATGAAAGAGCAAACCGGTGAAATGTAATGGGAAAAAGTTGCAATGTTGATTCTTATAACATAAAGCTGCCATGCTAGCTGTTTTTTCTTTAAAGGGGAACTGCACTTTCTAGGAATATTGCCTATCGTTCACAATCATTATGAGAGACAAGAAGACAAAAGTGTTTTTTTTCCATTCTATTTTGTAAAAATCGTCTCGTTCTTGGTGGCTGGCAATGCAGCAAAGAGGAGCAATCCATTCTGCCTCTAAATCACTCTGAAAATGCATCCAAAAATCGACAACAATACTTCATTTATGTTCTGTAACCTGTGTAATAACCAAGCTGCAGCGACATTGTTTTGGTAAGAGCAAACAAACTCTGAGGAATTGTTCTATCTAGTGTAGAAATACGTATTCTTGTGGCGGCATACTTCAGCATTAGCCGCAAGCTAGCTACGGCAAGAGGTAAGACAACTTTTGCGTCAATAGCTGAATCGCTTTTGAGTTTATAATGCACAACACACTGCGATAGGACACCAATCTGTACTGACTGAAAACATGAACAATCATATTACAGTACCTGTAAAGTATTACACCACATTTTATGTTTTGTTTGTACAAAGCTAGCTCGACAGTGTATGTAGTCGTAAGAACACGCATGATTTTCTGCATGTACCATGATCATTATTACAGCGACTCACTCAAGGGACAGTATCTGTTTAGTCCAGCTGACTGGGGAAGTTTTTTCAAGTTGACTTTGCGTTAGCACGCCATATATGTCGGCATAGCATGCCTCCAAGTTCCACATTTACACCTGCAAGTCACGCCGACCTCACTCCCTCAGCTTCCATCTGCTCCAATGTTTCACTCTCTCTTCGTGCTCATTGCTATAACCAGCAGTTCATCCTCCGTATATTCAGGTTCAAAAAGATAAGGTTATCAATACTCATTTCTCCAAAAATGGTTGTCTTTGTTGTCTGTTACCAAGTCTGCCATGATTACAACACACTCGCTTTTGTTTCCGGAAGTAGAAACACACATTTGTTGCCTGGAAGTCGGAAGTGCGCTGCTATGGAAACGGAAATAAAAGAGCAAAGTAAAGACGTTCCGGTAATGCATAAACTGACCAAAATACGGTAAATATTAAACATTACATATTGTTATGAACGTGTATGTTCACATTGCCAGTAAATTATAAAGTTAAAGTTAAAGTACCAATGATTGTCACACACACACTAGGTGTGGCGAAATTAATCTCAGAATTTGACCCATCACCCTTAATCACCCCCTGGGAGGTGAGGGGAGCAGTGGGCAGCAGTGCTGGCCGAACCCGGGAATCATTTTTGGTATTCTATATATACTGGCAATGTGTATACAACAGGTTGATGGTTTTGAAGTTATTTTAGAGGGTTTTGAAGGCTTCAACGGTGACTCCCATTAGCCGCATTTAGCAAACGTTTTTTTTATCATCTTTAGAATTGTAAAAAAAAAAATTAAAAAAAAAGACGTGTGATCTTGTCTCTCATAATGACTGTCAACGATAGGAAACATTTTTGTTCCCCTTTAAAATTGTCATTGCTCAAAAAATAACGAATCAAAATCTATATTGTCATGAATTAATTGACCTATTGAAGGCTCCAATTACTTCATATCAAATATACTTTTGGGGTAAAATATTGTATATTTTCTGTTTTCTGTAAAAACTCAGTTTTCAATGACATAAAGGACATAAAACTAATTAAAAAAAACATCAAAAAGTATTAAAATGTCAAACGTCAAAATTACAATAATAAAATACAATGTATGTCTTATATATAATATATACGTATATATACAGTTGGTAAGTATTCAGACCCCTTTAAATGTTTCACTCTGTTTCACTGCAGCCATTTGCTGAAAAATCATAAAAGTTAATTTTATTTCTCATTAATGTACATTCAACACCCCATCTTGGCAGAAAAAAACTAATGTAGAATTTTTTGCAAATTTATTAAAAATAAAAAAAAATAAAAAAATCACATGTACTCAATACTTTGTTGATGCAACTTTGGCAGCAATTCCAGCCTCAAGTCTTTTTGAATACTATGCCACAAGCTAGGCACACCTGTCTTTGGGCAGTTTCGCCCATTCCTTTTTGCAGCACCTCTCAAGCTACATCAGGTTGGATGGGAAGTGTTGGTTTTCATTCAGGGTGTCTGTTTATATTGCTGCATTCATCATAGTCTAGTCAGGGAGGTGACCAAGAACCCGATGGTCACTCTGTCAGAGCTACAGCATTCCTCTGTGGAGAGAGGAGAACCTTCCAGAAGGACAGCCATCTCTGCATCAATCCACCAATCAGGCCTGTATGGTAGAGTGGCCAGAAGGAAGCCATTTCTTAGAAAAAATGTTGCCAAAATGCACCTGAAAGACTCTCAGACCATGAGAAATAAAATTATCTGGTCTGATGAGACAAAGATTGAACTCTTTGCCGTGAATGTCAGGCATCATGTTTGGAGGAAAGCAAGCACCGCTCATAACCAGAGCGATACCATCCCTACATCCCTGAAGCATGGTGGTGGCAGCATCATGCTGTGGGGATGTTTTTCAGTGGCAGGAACTACGAGACTAGTCAGGATAGAGGGAAAGATAAATTCAGCAATGTACAGACACATTCTGGTTGAAAACCAACGCTTCTCATCTAACCTGATGGAGCTTGACAGGTGCTGCAAAGAAGAATGGGCGAAACTGCCCAAAGATAGATGTGCCAAGCTTATGGAATTGTATTCAAAAAGACTTGTAATTACTGCCAAAGGTGCAACATCAAAGTATTGAGCAAAAGGTCTGAATACTTATATACATGTATTTTTGATATTTTTATTTTTAATTCATTTGCAAAAATGTCTTCATGTCTGTTTTTTTCTGTCAAGATGGGGTGCTGAGTGTACATTGATGAGAAATAAAAGGAACTTTTTTAATTTTAGCAAATGGCTGCAATGAGACAATGAGTGAAAAATGTAAAGGGGTCTGAATACTTTCCGTACCCACTGTATGTATATATCAGGGTTTCCCCTACATGTAAACGATCTATATTCATGCCACCACACCTTCAAGATAAGTTCTAATTCGCCTGTCAGAAGCGCGTCAGCTGGTCGCGTACCTAAACGGAGTTGACACCCGGCAAAAGTAAGCGAAAGTTGAAGAGAAAGGTAGTTTAAGCTAATATAAATGTATTTACAGTCGTGGTCTAAAGTTTACATACACTTGTAAAGAACATAACGTCATAGCTGTCTTTAGTTTCCAATAATTTCTACAACTCTTATTTTTTTCATTGTCCCATTTACTCTTTGTAAAGCACCAGTTCCATTGGCAGCAAAACAGGCCCAGAGCATAATACTACCACCACCATGCTTGACGATAGGGATGGTGTTCCTGGGATTAAAGGCCTCACCTTTGCTCCTCCAAACATATTGCTGGGTATTGTGGCCAAACAGCTCCATTGTTGTTTCATCTGACCACAGAACTTTCCTCCAGAAGGTCTTATCTTTGTCTATGTGATGTCAGATGAAACAAAAATTGAGCTGTTTGGCCACAATACCCAGCAATATGTTAAAAGGAGAAAAGGTGAGGCCTTTAATGCCAGGAACACTATCCCTATCGTCAAGCATGGTGGTGGTAGTGTTATGCTCTGGGCCTGTTTTGCTGCCAATGGAACTGGTGCTTTAAAGAGAGTAAACGGGACAATGAAAAAGGAGGATTACCTCCAAATTCTTCAGGACAACCTAAAATCATCAGCCCGGAGGTTGGGTCTTGGGCGCAGTTGGGTGTTCCGACAGGACAATGACCCCAAACACACGTCAAAAGTGGTAAAGGAATGGCTAAATCAGGCTAGAATTAAGGTTTGAGAATGGCCTTCCCAAAGTCCTGACTTAAACGTGTGGACAATGCTGAAGAAACAAGACCATGTCAGAAAACCAACACATTTAACTGAACTGCACCAATTTTGTCAAGAGGAGTGGTCAAAAATTACACCAGAAGCTTGTGGATGGCTACCAAAAGTGCCTTATTGCAGTGAAACATGCCAAGGGACATGTAACCAAATATTAACATTGCTGTATGTATACTTTTGACCCGGCAGATTTGGTCACATTTTCAGTAGACCCATAATAAATTCATAAAAGAACCAAACTTCATGAATGTTTTTTGTGACCAACAAGTATGTGCTCCAATCACTCTATCACAAAAAAATAAGAGTTGTAGAAATTATTGGAAACTCAAGACAGGCATGACATTATGTTCTTTACAAGTGTATGTAAACTTTTGATCGCAACTGTATATATATGTGTATATATAAATTATATATATATATATATATATATATATATATATATATATATATATATATATATATATATATATATATATATATATATATATATATATATATATATATATATATATATATATATATATATATATATATATATATATATATATATATATAAATAAATAAAACTTTATATGGACAGATAGATCTGAAGTTGATGTAGAGATTTAGGCGTTTAAAAAAAATAATTATGTATGACTTATTTTTAACAATTTTATGACTGAAATCCTTCCAAACTTGTGGGGAGCCCTGAAGGTTAAAAAAAAAGTCTCTACAATATGATGTATAGGTTTTGAAATTGAAAAATATTGAAATGGCCCCCGCATGCCTTCATTTTTAAGTGTGTGGCCTTCAGTAGAAAAGGTTTGGACACACCTGATATAAACTGTTATCATATACAAATGGAAATATACCAATTATGTACAAACTTTTTTATGCTGTCCTTCTGTTGCGTTGTTTTCCTCCAGCCAAACGCATGTGCCACCTTCAACTTCCTGATAAATGAGCACAGAGTCGCAGCTGCTGGTCTGATCCCTCCGTCCTTCAGCAGCACAGAGTTGAAAATAATGGATGAGGAGTAGGTGACGTGAAGCAAAAACCAGGACTGTTGGCAGCAGCGCTTGAGTGAGAGCTTCACAAATAATCTCACGGTGATGCTTTTCCTCAGATGTTTTTTTATTTATTTACCACACCAAACAGGACATGAAGAGCTGGGCTGTCCCCGCATTAAAACTCAGTTGAAATCAGCTGAACAGCAAAGATTACTGTGTTACTTTCATTTTGTAAATAAACCACGTGTTATATGTCTAAATTATACATTTAAATGATTTCTGTGTGCGAATTTATTATATAGTTTTACCCAAGTTTAGATTGACTTAGATAAGAGACCAACATAATAATGAACACAATTTCTGCAACCACACAAACAATTTTAAGATGCTTCTGCATGTAAAAAAATAATAATTGTGCACTACTAGAAATTAGTTTTTTGAAGAGTCAAATCTTGAATTCCTTTCAAAGAGCTGTTAAAAAGACTGGCTCGTTATTATAGTTTTTTAACGTGTTTTTTTTAAATCAAGAAAACAATCACTAGTATCAAGATGTAGATCAGAATATTTTAATATACATAAACATTACTCAATTGGTAGGCATTGTTCTGAAATATTTGCTATAATTTTGTTGTTGTTGCGTTTTCAATGTAAACATTGAGGCGGTGCCATATATATGGTTTGGCAGTGACATCACTAGTTTTAATGTCCCCGCACCTAAAAAAATGTGTAGCATTTCAACAATATAGAAAACAATACACAAATGATAGTAAAAAAAAATGCATTCATAGATATAGAAAGAATAAAGAAAACAACAATAAAAATGGGGTGTGCACGCTTGAACAACCAGCCTTTAGGATTATGAACCTGAACAGTAAATCCAAATAAAAATACAATTACAAAAATTAATAGTTTAAAAAAATGTAAATATATATATGGGAGGCAGCACGGTGGAAGAGGGGTTAGTGCGTCTGCCTCACAATACGAAGGTCCTGAGTAGTCGTGAGTTCAATCCCGGGCTCGGGATCTTTCTGTGTGGAGTTTGCATGTCCTCCCTGTGACTGCGTGGGTTCCCTCCGGGTACTCCGGCTTCCTCCCACCTCCAAAGACATGCACCTGGGGATAGGTTGATTGGCAACACTAAATTGTCCCTAGTGTGTGAATGTGAGTGTGAATGTTGTCTGTCTATCTGTGTTGGCCCTGCGATGAGGTGGCGACTTGTCCAGGGTGTACCCCGCCTTCCGCTCGATTGTAGCTGAGATAGGCTCCAGCGCCCCCCGCGACCCCGAAGGGAATAAGCGGTAGAAAATGGATGGGATGGCTGGATATATTTATATACGTTAGGTCAGGAAAAAACAGAGGCTATTTCATCCCTACAAGCCTGTTTCGCAGGTTTCCCTGCTCTTCAGGGGAGTTTATAAACCACCTGAAGATCAGGGTAACCTGCGAATGTTTATAGGTGGAGTTTATAAACTCCCCTGAAGAGTAGGGAAACCTGTGAAAGATTATAAACTCCCCTGAAGAGCAGGGAAACCTGTGAAACAGGCTTGAAGGGATGAAATAGCCTCTGTGTTTTTTCCTGACCTAACGTATATTCCGCTCTACCCCGGTATTGAGCACTGTTAACGGATAAACCACAGTAACCTCGTCTATATATATTTATATGTAAAAATATTTTAATTTTTATAAAAAAGGTCACCTAAATGCTGTTTCCTTAACTCTTGAGTCATTTTCTAGTCCAGTTGCCAGTCGGGTGGCACCCATGTGCAGAGTGGGCAATTGCCGATGCTAAATTTGCATGTGCATTAAAAACGTCTCCCAAATGAACCACTCACAACCGGGAATCGTTTTTTATCATTCACTTAAAAGAGCCGTTCAAAAGACTCGATTTGTTTGTGAATGTCAAATCTCCATGCACTACACCTTGTACCTCACTCGTTTGTGTCCTTCACGCGCTTAAGCCTCTTATATGCATGTCCTGCAGCACCACTGTGTGTGTGCGTGACATATGACATAATTCAATGGCTTTGTCCTTGCCCCATGTAAGCTCCAACACCATCCATAAATCCTATGCATTCATCCCTAATCATCCCAGGACTTTGTGCAGAGACATGGAGGCCTTAAATCCCTGTCGTGTCGCACTTATTGCAACCACTAAATCACAATGAGTTGGGTTTTGTGCATTAAAAAACAAGGCTGTCAAGTTGAAAAATTCCATCAAAGCAACTTTTACCTTAATTCCAATGCTACATTGGCATGTAGAACAGTACTGTATATCCTGTTGCCATTTTTGTAGCTAGCGCTCTGATATCCGCCAAATTTAGGAAATTTTGAGTAAAGTTCAGAGTTGTGTAACATGCTTTTACAAAGATCACGCCAAACACTAACCTGATCAGACTTAGACTTAGAAAAACTTTATTGATCCACAAGAGAAGTTGTTCCACAAAGTAGCTCAGTTGCAAAGGATGGAAAGGATAGGACAAAGGCACTAAAAGAGGGCGAAAACAAAAGGTATAGTGTAGACTGAAAATGTACCATAGTAACAATATTAAATATAACATATATGTAATATTTACATAATATATATACAGTATATAATATATCCTGATATACCATATCATTATATTATATAATATATACAATATATAACAAAACCCAATTACCATGTACAATATTATATTTATACACTGTAATATAGAGTACATTCATATAAACAGACATTGTTTATTCTGAAATAGGATGTCGTAACATTGACGTCTTTCTACTAGCATTTTGCATTAGCTTAAAAAAACAACTCATTTGTACAAAATGATTCACAGTCGTAAGGTATGAACAAAACTGGTATGGAGCGGGCTTTCTGGTGTCAATCCATCCATCCATCCATCCATTTTCTACTGCTTGTCCCTTTCGATCCAATACCAAGTAAATACACGTACGTCTGTTATTGCCAATACATTGACTAGAAAATGTCATAGTCTTTAAATTATTTTGTAAAATGGCCCTTATTTAGTTGATGAATACAACAAAAATGTTATTCAAATTCAAAAACCTAACGCAACTAGGGATGTACCAATCAGGGTTTTACGCTGCCAAGTCCAATACCGATCATCCATGAGTGAGATCGGCTGATACCAACACGGGTAATAACTGAGCATTGGTCAATCACATACTTTCTCACAAAAATCGGCAGATACTGATCGGTGTCCAATCGATCGGCATATTTCCAAACACAAACTTTACAAAATACACAGAACAATTAGGCTTTTTAAAAAAAAACATTCTATTGTCTCATATATATATATATATATATATATATATATATATATATATATATATATATATATGTATATATATATATATATATATATATATATATATGATTATGTGTATATAATATATACACATAAACTAAACCAACCAACTAAACCATAACCATAACATACATATATACTGTATATGTATGTTATGGTTTAGTTTATTTTGTACATGTAAACAGATACAATATAATACGTCATATAATAATTACATATGTTCATTTCTTTTTACAACACATTCGAAAAGGAGTAAGAAAAAGCAAAGCTTAGTTAATCCTACCCCATTTCCAATTCATAGCAATTACTAACACATTTTTTCACTTCCTGTTCTGAACTTGTAATTGTAACACAATTTACACCAATGACTACAACAGTTCTTTTAATAGTTCATGATTCACATAATGAGATGCATAATATCAATACCACAGGTGTACCAGTCAGTCTACCGCCCCCAGAGGCAGTGAAGCGTAATTCATGATGCTCATTTGAAACGTAATAACTCAGAAATGATAGCAACACAATCGATGTGGCCAAACAGCTCAATTTTTGTTTCATCTGACATCACATGGACAAAGATAAGACCCTCTGGGGGAAAGTTCTGTGGTCAGATGAAACAAAAATTGAGCTGTTTGGCCACAATACCCAGCAATTAGTTTGGAGGAGAAAATGTGAGGCCTTTAATCCCAGGAACACCAAAACTATCAATCAATCAATCAATCAATGTTTATTTATATAGCCCTAAATCACAAGTGTCTCAAAGGGCTGTACAAGCCACAACGACATCCTCGGTACAGAGCCCATGCACATACGGGCAAGCATGGTGGTGGTAGTATTATGCTCTGAGCCTGTTTTGCTGCCAATGGAACTGGTGCTTTACAGAGAGTAAATGGGACAATGAAAAAGGAGGATTACCTCCAAATTCTTCAGGACAACCTAAAATCATCAGCCTGCAGGTTGGGTCTTGGGCGCAGTTGGGTGTTCCAACAGGACAATGACCCCAAACACACGTCAAAAGTGGTAAAATAATGGTTAAATCAGGCTAGAATTAAGGTTTGAGAATGGCCTTCCCAAAGTCCTGACTTAAACGTGTATACAATGCTGAAGAAACAAATCCATGTCAGAAAACCAACAAATTTAGCTGAACTGCACCAATTTTGTCAAGAGGAGTGGTCAAAAATTCAACCAGAAGCTTGTGGATGGCTACTAAAAGCACCTTATTGCAGTGAAACTTGCCAAGGGACATGTAACCAAATATTAACATTGCTGTATGTATACTTTTGACCCAGCAGATTTGGTCACATTTTCAGTAGACCCATAATAAATTCATAAAAGAACCAAACTTCATGAATTTTTTTTTTGTGACCAACAAGTATGTGCTCCAATCACTCTGTCACAAAAAAATAAGAGTTGTAGAAATTATTGTAAACTCAAGACAGCCATGACATTATGTTCTTTTATATTTAATATGTGATTGTACCGCTTAAATCGTATATATTCTTTAAAATTCGATAAACAAATGTTTAAAAGAAAGTGTGCATAATTAAAATAAAGATGAATGAAACAATACTTTCATAATCATTTGCTTTTAAATATATTTATTATAATTAATTAATCATCAATAAGTGTAATTTTAAATATCATGTAACAAATACATTGAACTAAAATCGTAGATTTTTACTTTTTTTTTTTTATTGTTTGAAGGCTTCACTTTTAAACAAAGCAGTAAGCTGAAAGAAACTCAATTACCCAAAAAGCATCACGAATATGCTGTTTTACTTGGAAACGTGTGCGCTTGATTTCATACCAGTACACTCCGGTATAGTGTGTGACAAGCTTTGCTGCTAAAAGCCTGCTCCGCTTACATCCAAGTTCTATCGGGATACGCTGGTGATCAGAATAAGCACGTTTAAGTTTAGTTTCTGACTTCTTCGTTAGCACATCGCAACTTTTCCATGTTTCTCGTTAAACATGACATCTTCAACGACCACGGTGAGTTTTTGCTTACATAACTATGGATTTAACTCATCAATAATGACGTCTATTCATGTTGTTGTAATGTTAGCGTTGGGGCTGTCGACCTTGCTAAACAATTAACTCGCTAGCTAGCTAGTTATTTAAACGTATGACAAAAGCAGCTAAAACTACTGCATTATGTGTTCAATAGATGAGCGTTTTGAATTGAATGTACAGTTAGCCACCTAATATTCGCTTTACATTTGGTAAAGTGTGCATAAATAGTTATGAAGGATCACAAAAAGAGGCGTGTCAGTTTAAGTGGGAAACAGGTTACAGCTGTAAATGTATTTTTTTTCTTCAATACAATAGTGCACATTAAAACTGTTACACAAAAGATCAGTTAGAGTAATACGTAATGTTGGATATAGAGAACATACAAACCCTTTATTTATTGAATCAAAAATACTGAAATTCCACGACATATTGAATTTGCAAACAGCTAAAATTATACACAAAGCAAACTATAACCTGCTACCCAAGATTATACAACAATTCTTCTCAACAAAAGAGGAGAAATATAATCTTAGCGAAACATGTAATTTAAAACATTTGTACGCACGTACAGCACTTAAAACCTTTGGTATGGGGACGGCGTGGTGCGGTTGGGAGAGTGGCTGTGCCAGCAACCTGAGGGTTCCTGGTTCGATCCCCAGCTTCTACCAACCTAGTCACGTCCGTTGTGTCCTTGAGCAAGACACTTCACCCTTGCTCCTGATGGGTCGTGGCCGCCATCAGTGTGTGAATGGGTGAATGTGGAAATAGTGTCAAAGCACTTTGAGTACCTTGAAGGTAGAAAAGCGCGATACAAGTATAACCCATTTACCATTTAATTTATGTGGAATTAAATTATGGAAGGGATTAAGCAAATAAATCATACAATGTACTAATATGATCCACTTCAAGAAACTCTTCAAACTTAAAGTGTTTACAAAATACAAAAAAGAAGAACCATGATAGACATTCTGAATTTATCTCATCCATCCATTAATTTTCAAGATAATCTTACTCATCTCACCATATGAAATATAACTTACTTCACCAATTATTTTGTATTTATTTATTTTTTATTGTTATTACGTATGGAGTATATTTTGAATAAATTGAGAACAGAAAGTGAACAAAAGTTTTAGCAACTGCTATGTAAAGGAAAAGGGGTAGGATTAAATAAGAGCTGCTTCTTCCTACTCCTTTTCGAACATGTTGAATAGAGAAACTGTAAATTGTGATGTATCATGTTGTATGCATGCATGTTCCAAATAAACTCAAACTCAACGCAACTCAAAACATATCAGATATGAAAAATAGATTTTAGTCATCAGCAAAATTTAAGTCACAAAGTGAATCTTCAGTCAACTTTTCTTATTGTTGTTCATTTCCAGTGGCATTGACATAAAGTGTGTTTCAGTTTTCAGGCAAAGACTCTCACACGTGTGTAAAGACGAAAACCAACCCAGGATTCCTGCAAAGATTAAGTGACACAGCAGGAGGAACGTTAGTTGGAGTCGGGCTGTTTTTCCTCTCCATATACGTTCTTTTCACCAATGAGGTACGGACACCCTTACCTCTGATTCCCACAGGATGCGCAATGGCAGCAGAACGTCATAGCCACAGTGGCGGACTCTTTACGTTTTAGTCAAGTCAACGTGTCCGTTTCCACTTCCTGTGTAATGGCATCAACATGGCTGCTACGTTCCGTATACCTGCGCTAAACACATGCAGAGCTTCTTTTTTTTTCCGGTCGCTGCAACATAGTGGATCAATTTAGCTAAAATCTGCTCGTGTTGTACAGGAAGTCAAGCACAGACACAAAATTAATAATCCGGTTTATTTTCTTAAATAAATAGTCCGTCTAGTCTGCTCAGTGGCCATGTGGTTAGAGTGTCCGCCCTGAGATCGGTAGGTCGTGAGTTCAAACCACGGCCGAGTCATACCAAAGACTATAAAAATGGGACCCATTACCTCCCTGCTTGGCACTCCGCATCAAGGGTTGTAATTGGGGGTTAAATCACCAAAAATGATTCCCAAGCGCGGCCACTGCTGCTGCTCACTGCTCCCCTCACCTCACCTCCCAGGGGGTGAACAAGGGGTTGGGTCAAATGCGGAGGTTAATTTCACCACGCGGTGACAATCATTGGTACTTTAACTTTAACTTTTCAAGGCGGATTTAATTTTACACTTTGAAACGTCCTAATGGGCGGGGTCGGACATGAAGTCAACTTGTCAAATGTTTTTAGACGTTATTTTCACTTCGTTAACACAAATGGATGAAACGTGCTGATTCTGGATGTACAAAATTTAAGAAGCATATTTACAGGCATATTCTGGGCAGTTATATTGGGGACTGTGTCAAATACCAGCTGATACGGGGGCTGGGGAAGCAGGCGAGAGGTTTGTAGGAGTCAAATTAAATGTGTGTCTGTGTGTAATTTGCTCACCAGGGACGATGTTACTTATGTGTTGTTGTTTGCTACAAAAAAAATGAAGTTGTCGTTCTGCATGGCAAAACTGTCGTCTTTTCCACGAGTCAAATCAAGTCAATGCCGTCAGAGGCGCCCGCCTGTGGCTATTGATGGACGGCAAAGCTCAAGACGTTCTGCAGTGTTTACTTCGGTTTTTACTGTATCACGTGCAGTGTTGGCGCTAGGAATTTTCAAAATGGGGTCCCAGGGACCCCATCAAGTCATAAAAATGGGGCCCCACAGTATATTTTTGGGGTCCCACTTTTTTGTAACCGTTTTAAAAACAAATGATAAATGTATGCATTATCCTGTTACAGTATATCTCACATTCTATATTGTGTTTTGGAAAAAGGTTGTTATAAACGTTAATTCAATAAAACAATTATTTAATGTATGTAAATTTTTATGCATATGTAAATGTATTCAGTTATAAACATTCATTCACTTTCTTCTTTCCTTCATGGCTCTAAACTTTACCGCTGCCGGTAGTTTTTTCTATATTTGTATATAAAGTTCATTACTTTGAAGACGACCAATAAAAACGCAATTAACGGGAACGGAAATTTGACCCGGCAAATATAAACAAAATAAAACACTGGCGGAAATTGATAATCGAAAAAAATATAAAAAAATCTGCGTTCCGGAAATTTGCGTTCTTTCTGATTTCACAGACAGACACAAAAAGTGCGTTAACGCCAACAGTGATGTGATTATGCGCCGATTCGCGAGATTTCGTAGAAATCCGTGCTATTTTGCTCGATAGCGTAGCCTCAACAGCACAACGGCAGATGGCAATGCCGTTCCGTGGAGGCTACATTTCGCTGCCATTCCGCATGCTGTGGAAATCAGGGGTTACACTGTCAGAGCAATATTGTGCGTGTAATTGTAAGAGTTATGACTAGTTTATGTTTTTAGGGACGGGCTCTGAAGACGGCGTACTCCCTTGACGAAGGTCTCGCTCAGGTCGTGTCAGTGGACGCTTTTGCCAGCCTCGACCCGCAGAACGATGATTCCCTGGTTCACCTGTCTGCGCAGCTACACACTTCACAGGTAGATGATATGCCATCGCTTTTTTAAATGAATGTTATCATCAAGGTGCTAGTTTGTTTGTGTGTGTGTGTGCACCCACAGCCCCTGCATGACCCCAACTACGGAGTATCCGTGCAGGCAGTGAAGCTGAAGAGGGAGGTGGAGATGTATCAGTGGGTGGAGTACCGGGAGAGCAAGTGAGTGTTGCCAACTCTTAATCCTCAAGGGTGAGGCCTGAACAGGTTTTTGTTTTCAAAGCAGAATATTGCAGAATATTACACACTTTCATTATTAGGGACTACCAAGAGAACGGTGAAACAAAAACTGAGACCACCTACTCCTACAGTGAGTAGTTTGATGAAGCACTTAGTATTTATTAGGGATGTTCTGATCAGAGTTTTATGCTTCCAATTCCGACACCAATGATCCATGAGTTAGATCAGCCGATACAATTGCATACCGATGCCATGTGATAGCCGTACATTTTTAATATTATTAATGGTACGTGTTTTGGACAGTTTAACAATATCAACACAATGTTTAAACTAGTTACCTATTCTCTTTTATTACATACAATTGTTTGAGCAAAACAAAGTCAATAGTACACTAACTAAACAAAAAAATACTATCTAATAATCATTTCAATCATTTGGTTTTGCCTTCAAAGTCCTCCTGTGTCCAGGGAATTATTCCCTGAAATTGTTAAACTTAGAGACTTAGACTTCCTTTTATTGTCATTCAAATTTGAACTTTACAGTACAGATAAGAACAAAATTTTGGCTTTTTGCGATTTAAAAAGTACTATCTGATAATCATTTCAATCATTTGGCTTTGCCCTTAAAGTCCTCCAGTGTCCAGGGAATTATTTCCTGAAATTGTAAACATTAAAACAATTTATATATGTATTATGAGAAAATAAAATTTTGCTTTAATCACTCTGGTATCAATCATGTACTGACTGATACATTGGCATCTCTCTAACTCAATCTACTTATTCATTTCTTGTTAATATTTACTTTCTGCTAAATGCGCTTCCATCGACACTTCCTAAACTTTACAAAGTACCTATTTCTTGGTGTTGTTTCAAGATAGCTTAGCGGTTAGCTTAGCTATTAGGATGCCCGCTCCTGGCTTTATCTTATTGTGTAACATATTCAGCCACATCTTCCAGTGATATGTTACTTGGTAACGATAATTATGATACTAAGAAATGCAGTTTATTTTCCGTAATGGAGGTGATTATTATTAACTTAGTGGAGCAGCGCCACACTGTGTATGGACACGCATAAGTAGCTGCTAGTCGCTTGTCAGCTAGGGGACTAAAAATAGTGTTAGAAATTTGTGATCGGCATTAATCGGCGATGGCGTACTTTTTCACAAAAATCGTCCGAAACTGATCGGCAAATCCCTAATATTTATATTTGTAATGTGAAATGTTTTTTTTTTTTTTTGCATAATTGATCGTGACGCATTTCCTGTCCTTAGATACTGAGTGGAAAGCAGAGCTGATCAACAGTCGCAACTTTGATAAGGAAATTGGTCATCAGAACCCGAGGTGATTGATCGCATTAGCTTTTACATTCTCGCCTTGTTTTTGCAGCAAACGTCCGTGTCATCTTTTTTATTTCAGCGCCATGGCAGCTGAGAGTGTCACAGTCGTGGCTCCCCAAGTCCGCGCAGGACCTTTCACTTTGTCTAACGGTAATCAATCAATCACTGCAGCGACTTCAGCGTGTGTCACATTGTTTACTTTCACCAAGGACTGGTGGAGCAGGTGAATAACTTCCAGACGCTGACTCTCAGGGATTCTACGTCGTCGGACTCGGACCAATTCTTCACCATCAGTGACAATTATTTCTATCACACCCACAACCCGAAGAGGCCAGAGGTAAGGGGCCATTTAAATGCACCGCCTTATTTATTTTATTCATCACTGCTACACTTTGGAAGGTGGGAGATGTCCGCGTGAGATTCTCCTTTGCGGGACTCAGCGGTGAGACATCCAACCTCGGCCCTGCCCAAACTGTAAGTGCTGCAAATGTGCGCGCTAGAAACTACGGGTTCCAACTAAGAAAGTGTCATGTGACTGATAAGACAAACCTTGTCCCAGGTCAGCGTTGTGGCCAAGCAGAAAGGAGACCAGCTGAAGCCCTTCAGGACCAAGGCAGGGGATGTCTTGGAGATCTTGTACCTGGAGGAGCTCTCTGTTGAGGTCAGTCAAGCAGTGCTTCTCAAATATTTTCTGTTATGCCCCACAAGGGAGAAGAAAATATTTGAGAGAATGCCAAGGTGTGTGAAAAAGTGATCAGAGCAAAGGGTGGCTATTTTGAAACTAGAATATAAAACATGTTTTCAGTTATTTCACCTTTTTTTGTTAAGTACATAACTCCACATGTGTTCATTCATAGTTTTGATGCCTTCAGTGACAATCTACAATGTAAATAGTCATGAAAATAAAGAAAAACCATTGAATGAGGAGGTGTGTCCAAACTTTTGGCCTGTACTGTAAATACAAGTATGATTCAAAAAAGACTAACAGAATAAAATGTAATTTTAGACGTAGCTCACTACTGAGTTGTGCTTTTTATACAACAGGCCTGCGGGCACCTCATGTCGTCCTTGGGGGCGACCTGGTGCCAATGGGCACCATTTTGGTGAGCCCTGTGCTAAAGATTAGCATGAGCGATTTTACATTGCAATTTTAACACCTCCAAATTTGGTCGTTCGAAACTACAACTAAGATACACATGACAATCAAACAGCCGGTGTGTAATAAGTACAATACTTACAGCATGAATACTTTTTGGGGATCAACAAAAGACAAGATTTAGCTTAGTGGCAATGACTACTTCTCTGGCAAAAGCAAAACAGTGTATAGCAGGGGTCCCCAAACTTTTTGACTCAGGTTAAAACAGTTTGGCCAGGGGACGGGCTGTGTGTCGCGCACGATGATGTCACGTTATCGATGAGAAAATGCATTTTTAGACAATATGATTTGCCTGAGCGGCTAGGAGACACTGAGTAGCAAGCGGTACAAAGTGGATAAAAAAAGACAGAATTTTTTTATTTTTTTTTATACTTTGGACTTCCCGCGGGCCTGATTTTGGACGCTGGCGGGCCGGAGTTTGGGGACCCCTGGTGTATAGCCTTTACACTACTGCCATCTAACATCTCGGAATTGCAACTGCATGCAGTCTACTATACAATATACTACAGTGCATTACTTGCAAATGACTCAGAAGTGAAAGTAAACTGTATCGATTCAAATGCCAACAGGTCATGAATAATCTACTTTTACGTTTTTCTATGTTTTGCAGGAGGTGTTTGAGAGGGAACAGAAGTCCAACAACATGAAGACATGGGGACTGCGAGCCGCGGGATGGGCACTTATGTTCCTCAGCATTCAGCTGACTATGCGCATCATCTACACTCTAGGTACACTCCCACTCCCACTCCCACTCCACTCATGCACACATTCAATACTATATCAGTCCTGACTTTCCGTGCGTTGCATGGTGAGGCCCTTAAGTATATCGCTCATCTGTTGTGCCCCTACTCTCAAGGCCAGGGTCTCCTAAAGATCCCTGAAACTCGTTTTAAAACCCTGGGAAACCTGGCATTCTAGGCTGTAGCCCCCATACTCTGTATTGACTTGCACCAGTCCCTCCGTGAACTTGACTGTGTTTACTCTTTTATAAAACGTTTGAAGACTTTACTTTTTAGAAAAACTTTTAGGTCATGGACTTTTTAACTTTTTATGATGTTGCCCCTGTTGTTTTAATTCACCTATGTTTTGTACAGCACTTTGTAATTTTTTTATTGGTGAAAAGCACTTTATAAATAAAATGTACTTACTACACAAAAAGTCTTGGATTTAGTAATAGAAAGTTTCATTTCTTGAGATGAAATGTGAAAGGTGTACTCACTGGTGTGATATTCTGTAGATTGGACTCATTTATGTCTCCCACTTCTTTATGCCCTCAGTGGACTGGGTTCCTGTCCTCAGAGACGTGGTGTCAGCTGGGCTGAAGATCTTCGCTCTGACCGTCTCCTCCTCGCTCTCTCTCCTCGTCATTGCAGCCGGTTGGTTGTTTTATCGGCCACTGGTGGCGGCAGCTTTGGGAGCGTTGGCTCTGCTTCCAGTGTTTTTAGCACGAGCGGGACTTTCAGCCAAGAAGCACCAGTGACTAATAAGCTGACCCCCTTTCATTGTTTTTTACAGTAAGTATGTATTCTTCATAAGTGCACATGTCGCTAACGTGAGACATGGCTATTACCAGCTGTTTTTTTGTACAACAATTGGATTTAATTTTAACCGTTTGAAGTGGAAAATATCAGAGCACTTTGTTTAGACCGTCTCCTAAATACCAAAGAGTTAAGCAGCTGTAGTTTCTTTTCATGAACAATCTCAATGTGTTGGATTTTACTTGAACATTAATAAACCGTAACCTCTATATTGTGAAGAAATGCAAAATACATTTTTTACCGACTAAATGCACATTTGTGCTCGAAATCCTACTTAAAATGTGTTTTTGTGTACAATTCAGATTGCAAGATTAGCAAGATTCTTTACAAAGTTATTTATTACACAAAACACTAAGTTTCCATTTGCAAAATTTTAAGATTCCAGTCTGGCATGGTGCACCACATTATAATGCACACAAGGATTTGTAAGTGAAGCCCCCCGAACTAACGTGTGCATGAGCTTGTTGGAGTAAATGATGGACTACGGCTCTAAGTGTTGGTAGGCTGTGGAAACATTCGTCAGGTCAGCAGGTGGAGCTTCAGCACTTTGTAGTTGGCACACACGCAACATGCTGGAGCTTTCATTATGGCCCGATTGATTGATTAAGTACAAAAAAAGTATTTCCATCGCCTCAAAATACTCAAATACTGACACAACCTGACTTAACTTCAGCTTAAGACAACAACAACAAAAGTAAAAGCGTTGCACCTTTTGTAAAAACTGGTGAGAACAGTCTTTTTTTTTTTTTTTTTTTTGTGGGTGTATTTTTTGGGGTGGGGGTTGACCTTCTGCTCCTTCCTTTCCCCCGACCAACAGGAAGCAGTTCTCATGCCCCCCTTCTGTTTACAGGAGGGTGCATTTATTGCTCTTCTTGCCCCGCCTGGCCTGTAGCGCCGCCCTGGTGGCCATCTCAAAGACTTCCCTCACACCATCCTTTGTTTTGGCAGAGCATTCCATGTATCCGAAGGCACTGATCCTGTTGGCCATGTCCCGTCCATCCTCCTGCTTCACAGGTTCCTAGGATTTAAAAAAACAAAACTTAAAATAGACCAAGAAGGTGTGAGGAAACATGTTCTGTTTCAAACAAGATAGTGCAAAAGTAAGTAACCGATGTCCACAAAAGTATGTGTAAGTAGTCAGATAATACAAAACTTATTGTCTACTCACTAGAAATGAGTCATTTTTGCAGAGGTTTGCCAGCCAATCAATCAAAGTTTACTTTGAGACACTCGTGATTTAGGGCTATATAAGTAAACTTTGATTGATGATTGATTATAGAGTCCTTAATTACAAATGTCTCAAAGGGCTGGACAAGCCACAACGACATCCTCGGCTTAGATCCCACATCTAGTTAGTTTCTATTTTTATTTTGAGCTAAACGAGACTGACTGTTTCCATCTCTATTTCTCTAACCTAAAGATAGGAACTGACAACTATTGAACATTAAAAACTGACCACTATCTAGCTGACAAGAGGAACCGACCACTATTTAGCAAACATTAGGAACTGACCTCTATCTAACTAACATTTGGATCTGACCACTATCTCACTAGCATTATGAACCGACCACTATCTAGTTAACATTATGAACCGACCACTATCTAGCTAACATTATGAACCGACCACTATCTAGTTAACATAATGAACCGACCACTATCTAGCTAACATTTTGAACCGACCACTATCTAGTTAACATTATGAACCGACCACTATCTAGCTAACATTATGAACCGACCACTATCTAGTTAACATTATGATCTCTTTCTATCCCCTCCTGCTCCGGCCCGGCTGCACCAAATGATAATATAAATACATTTAATAAAGTCAAAATACAAGTAAGGCAACAAGAGAAGTATCCTACACTTCTCTTTTGTAAAGTAAATCTGAACAGCCTATATGGGCATCTACATCAACTATATGATTTGCCTGAGAAGCTGGACGGGACAGAAAAAAAAAAAAAAAGCAGAAAAATCTATTTTTTTTTATTTTTATTTTTTTTATTTTTATTTTTTTAAATGTCCTGCCCAGCTTTTCGGGCAAATCATATAGCAGATGTAGATGCCCATATCGGCTGTTCAGATTTACTTTACAAAAGAGAAGTGTAGGATACTTCTCTTGTTGCCTTACTTGTATTTTGACTTTATTAAATGTATTTATATTATCATTTGGTGCAGCCGGGCCGGAGCAGGAGGGGATAGAAAGAGAGAAAAAGGAAGACAGAGGGGGGAATTGTGGGGACAAGAGGGGGATTAGACAGAGAGACAAAAACAACAACAGCAAACACAACAACAACAGAGCAACATCAGCAAATACGACATGTACAAATATGATGGTAAAAGTAATAGCAAATAAGCAGTTAGCGAAAATAAATAAAAAAATACAGAAATGACAATGAGCATTATTACACTAAAAATGGAGCAATATGAATACCAATAGAAATAGTGCTATTGATAATAAACAATACCAATACTTTACCTTTATTATCAACAATACAATTGTTCAAATGCAACAATACATATACGTAATGATAACTTGAGATACGAAAGAATGCAGAAAAATGGAGGGGAAGAAAGAGAAGCAACCTACATTAACCTTGTAGATTGTTATAGTAATAATAGGTTAAGCTTTATCAGTGTGCCATGTGTTATACCCAGTTTACCCTAGGGCAACAACGTTAATATATGTTTGATGAAACATGATTATGTGCATGAGTGTATGTGTGCATATGTACTTGTATATGTACAGTATGTGTATATGTGTGCTTGTACAGTGAATGTATATGTACAGTATGTGTATGTGTGTTCAGGGAATGTATATGTACAGTATGTGTGTTTGAACAGTGAATTTATATGTACAGTATGTGTATATGTGTGTTTGTACAGTGAATGTATATGTACAGTATATGTATGTGTGTGTTTGTACAGTGAATGTATATGTGTAGTATGTGTATGTGTGTATTTGTACAGTGAGTGTATATGTACAGTATGTGTATATGTATGTTTTTACAGTGAATGTATATGTACAGTATGTGTATACAGTATGTTTGTATAATGAATGTGCGTGTGGATGTACGAACTTTGAAAAATCTATTTGTGGCGGATGTAATTCTTTCGTGGCGGGCCGCCACAAATAAATTAATGTGTGGGAAACACTGCTATTTACCTGCTTCATTTTGGCAAGCTCCCTGCGGGTGTGCTCATCATTGCGCAGGTCTTTTTTGTTCCCCACCAAAATAATGGGCACATTGGGACAGAAATGTTTCACTTCTGGAGTCCACTTCTCTGGGATGTTTTCTAAAAACAAAACATACGATGTGAGAGATTTTTAGGTAGCAACCCTAAAAAGAACGAGAATAAGAGCTGGTTCTTATGTACCCAGACTGTCAGGGCTGTCGATGGAAAAGCACATCAGGATGACATCAGTGTCTGGATACGAGAGTGGGCGCAGTCGGTCATAGTCTTCTTGACCTGCTGTGTCCCACAGCGCTAACTCCACCTGCCACAAGAGTTCTACAGGTGATCTGTGTGCTAGGACTAAATGCTCCATGCAGCTTTGACAAAAATAAAGTCCAACGTTCAAGAACTCAAACTTCAACGTTTTCCAAGCCAAACTAAAGGAGAGAAGGACCCCCTACTTAAATATCTTGTATGAAATTATACTTGTATTTGACATTAAACTGGTCTTAAAGGTACCCTGTTAGTGTGCTATACTAACAATATCCAAATTATAACAGTATTGTGCTGCTAATAGTTAGCTGGCAACTAGTGTGCTAATTGCTAGCTTGCAAAAAGAGGGCTAATCACTAGCTGACAACTCACACACTAACCACTAGCTTAAAACTAAAGCGCTAATTGCTAGCTTACACAATAATCAGTAGCTGGCAACTGCCGTGCTAATCGTTAGCAACTTACACACCATTTTACTTAACAAGCACACCAGCTGAAAACTACGGCGTTAATTGCTAGCTGACAAATATAGCGCTAATCATTAGCTCAGTCACGCGCAATCGATTGCTGACCACTAGCGCGTCAATTGCTAGCTGACAACCCAACGTTAATCGCTAAGTGACAACTACAGCATTAATCGCTAGCTGGCAACTAGTGCACTAATCACTAGCTGGCAAATGACGCCTTAATCACTAGCTGACATCTAACGCACAAATTGCTAGCTGGCATCTACAGCGCTAATTGCTAGCTGGCAACTAGCAAGCCGATCTGTAGCTGGCAACTAACGAGCCAATCACTTGCAAACTACAGCGTTAATCGCTAGCTGGCAACTAATGAGCCAATTATGTTACTTGCAAAAAACTACCGCGCTAATCACTAGCTGGCAACCAACGAGCCAATTACTTTACTTGCGAACAACTAGCGTGCTAATCAACAACACTGCGCCAATCGCTAGCTGACAACTACAATGCTAATTGCTAGCTATTTTAAATGCTAACATGAATATAATAATACAATTAATTATTCACATGTAACTACATGACAGTGTGTTGGATGAATGTTCATGTGTATTTAAAGACATTTACATTTGTGGAAAAATTGCAGGGGTAAATATGAAAAAATATATTTAAAAAGAAAATTCGGACAAACATTTTGCGTCCCCCTGTTGAAAACTGCTGCTGTGGATCAACTCTGGAGATAGGGGCTAGCTAGGATTGCAAAGACTTGGTGGAGGTCTGTCTTCTAATGTTTGCTTGTCCAAATGTGATGTCATGTGTTGTTCTTGTTCTGCCTTTTTATTGGTCAAAGACATAACTTCTACTCCAATCTATCTACCTTCACTTTACTCCCGTGTTTGGCTTCAGGCGCTCCTCATACCTGTTTGCTATCCACTTCGATGTCTGCCACGTAGTTCTCGAAGACGGTGGGCACGTAGACCTCGGGAAACTGGTCCTTGCTGAACACAATCAGCAGGCAGGTCTTACCACATGCTCCGTCTCCAACTATCACCAACTTTTTCCTGATTGCCGCCATAGCTGCAGGACACAGGTCGTGTTAGGACATCAAAAGCAGTCTTTCTCATACATTCATTTGTTTTTGTACATTTGGACCGCCGCAGATTTCTAAGTCAAGTAACAAAAACTATGAGCAAAATGATCTAAAAAAGCTGGCATGATAACATGGGGTTGCCAACTTCTGAAAAAGAAAAAGGGTTGCTTCTTGGCAGGGCTGCTTAAAAAAAAATGCAACCCTTTGCGTAAACCAACAACATAACCAATGGACGGATTTGGATAAAATGTTCAGGAAATGTCCGAAATAGGTCCTGGAACACGTGCTTTTGTAGTTTTACTTATTATTCAAATATGAGCTTGTCAAGATACTTGTTGACATTCATTCTGTCACAATACAGTGTCGACCAGTGATTCTCAAACTGTGGTACATATGGGGCTGGGCGATATATCGAGTTTGTAAGGTGAATCGATATATTTCTAAACAAGATATGAATTAAGAAAATCTCGTAATATCGATATAATTTATTTCACGTTAAAATGACCAAACACCGCTTATTTGTTGTGTTCCCCCGCTCCCCACTCCCTCTCATGGGCTACTAAACCCCTCCCCTTCCTCCTTCCAAGACTGCTTGCACGTATAAGAACATCCATGATTGGTTGGTTGTTTACTATGATGAGACACGATTGGTTGAGATTAGGCCAATCAGAGGCAAGATAGGGCGGGTCATCAAACCAGGAAGGGAAATCACAACAGACATCCCAAATGACGGCGAGAGAGTCGAAGACGAGAAGAGGGAATTTTCAAGCGGGTGATTTATATATTAAAAAAACTAGTGAAAGATGGCAGAGGGATTCTCTTCTTTAGAGGTTTCTTTTAGCGATGTAGACCACGTCCAGGAAACCCACAATGCGTATACTTGGCCACATTTGGACAAATGTATGCGTCTGGATAAAACATTCATTTCAGTTGTTTACCATGTAAGCCCAAATCCAAACTGTTCTCCAGTTGCATATTTCGCACGAGAAATGCTGCCAAAAATGTTTGCCGAAGTGAGGAAGATGATAGCAATTAAGTCAAGTCACTTACTTGGTGCTGACCAGAACTGTACGTGTGTGACAGTCCATTACATCGTCGACTGGAAATTAAAAAGTGCATGTCTGCAAATTAATTTTTTTATATCTGAGTTTGATACATTTTGTATTATTTGCACAGCTATGTTATTTATTTTACGTAGAAAAAATATTTTTGTATTTTATTTATGGTACGTAATTCTGTGCTACTTAAACAGTTTATTTTCTGTGCTGTTAATACTCATCTTGACTAACTGGGTTAATAAAAGTGCCACTGACTGTTTACAGTACAGTTGTCATTCACTTCAATTTCACTGAATATCGCTCAAAAATTCATATCTTTATATGTATACTTTCACCGGAAAATATATCGAGATATATATCGAATATCGAGTTTATGTAAAAATATATCGAGATATACTTTTTCGTCCATATCGCCCAGCCCTAGGTACAGGTACTGTATCTTAATGTTGGTCCTTATGGTAGTACTTGGAGAGCCAAGGGTTTTCTGAGGTGGTACTTGGTGAAAAAAGTTTGAGAACCACTGGTATAGACAAACAACCAGCAATGCATTTTAGGTTAATCAAGGTTTATACCGTGTTTGTTTCCTGGTATGTAAAATAATGCTAAAAATATCCACAACATAGCAACCATTTACCGTATTTTCCGCACTATAAGGCGCACCTAAAAACCTCCAATTTTCTCAAAAGCTGACAGTGCGCCTTATAATCCGGTGCGCATTATATATGGACCAATATTGAGCCACAACAAACCTAAACTTCATTTTCATAATGTTTAGGTCTCGCAACTACGGTAAGCAGCCGCCAACTTCATTTTCCCCCGTAGAAGAAGTTCTTCTTCTATGGTAAGCAGCCGCCGAGTTCATTTTCCCCCGTAGAAGAAGAAGCGCTTCTAACCCAAAAATGGCTCCTATTAAGAGACACGCTTACGACGCAGAGTTTAAACTTAAGACGATCAGTCAAACAGTAGAACACGGGAATAGAGCAGCAGCGAGAGAATTTAACATAAACAAATCAATGGTGTTTAATTCGGACACTGAAGAAGAAGAATTCGAGGGATTCGTGGATGAGGAATAACTTCATAAAGTGAGCTTTACATGTTTATTTTGTGTGTTGTGTGACATTAACGTTTGAGCAACGTTGAGTTATTGATATTGTTATTGCTCTGCACTATTTCGAGTGTTACTATATTGTGATTGCACTAACGTTTGATTTACCGTAACAGTATCACTGTTTTTTACGTGTTTATTGAATCAGGGAAAAGTCCCCCTCCACTATGTGGTATAAATGTTGCACTACATGTTATACCTTGCTGCTGTTAAAAGATAAACAAAACACCACGTCACTGACTTTACCTCGGGGAAAATAATAAAACAGCTGTTTATTCATTTTGGGAGTGAACAGAGTTGTCAGAACGCTGGTTTTTAATCTATTAATAAAGTTTGACTGACCTATCTGACTGTTTTGTTGACATTCCCTTTAGCGCAGCTCCATCTAATGGATGCATAGGTGCGCCTTATAATCCAGTGCGCCTTATATATGAACAAAGTTTTGAAATATGCCATTCATTGAAGGTGCGCCTTATAATCCGGTGCGCCTTATAGAGCGGAAAATACGGTAATTATAGTAATAATTTAACTAAATATCGCTCAAAAATGAATATATTTATATGTATACTTTCACCAAAAAATATAGAGATATATATCGAATATCGAGTTTAAGTAAAAATATATCAAGATATACTTTTTCACCCATATCGCCCAGCCCTAGCCTCAACCAATGAGATGAGCCGAACTCTGTGTTGTAGTGGTCATGTGTGAAGGTGCTGTTAGCTCATTAGTCCCAGAGCAGATAAGGGTAGTGGCTTTACCGTAAAATGCAATATAAAAGCGCCCTGTCTTGCAATAATTCCATTGACATTTCAAAGAATGTTTTAATTTACACAGTAATACGGCACAAAGTGCGTCCCTTTCTAGATTGATAAGGGATGCGTACTAAATACAGGACAAATCCGTTCTTCAAGGAACAGTTGTCAACCATATGCTAACAGTACTATGCTAACAATAGCGTGTTTACAGTTAGCATAGTGAAATACCAAAATATGACACTCGGACACTTGTTAAAAATAGCTAAAATGCTAACTGTAACATGCGTCATGTACAAAAATATATAACTGAGGTGTGTACATTAATTTTTTATTTTTTTTAATGTTAGCAGGCTAATATTTTACATGCAAAATATGACTGAGGTGTGTATCTACAAAATTAGCTGCAAAATAAGATAGCATTAGCATGCTATAGGTATCGTTTGTCAAGTTACAAAATATTTGACGCTGAGGTGTATACCTGAAAAATTGACAAATAAATCTCGCTTGATAATATTAGAATGCTAACGATTGTGCAACGAGCTATTAAACTAGCTACTGGTTTTGAACACCCCTGGCTTAGTTGCTCAGACAGCAATATGTTTATATAGGTTTAGATTGGGGTATGTCATTTATAAATAGGGAAAGACGTTGATGTCTCTTGTTTTCATGTAAACAATAAAGCTAGCAAACTGCCACCAGTCCGTCCGGGAATTTATCAAAGTATCGAAACTTTTAATTTAAAACAGTATCACTTAGATACTTTTAATTTAAAGCCGTGGCTAGGTTGGTAGAGTGGCCGTGCCAGCAAATTGAGGGTTCCAGGTTCGATCCCCACTTCTGCCATGCTTGTCACAGTTGTTGTGTCCTTGAGCAAGACACTTTACCCACCTGCTCGTAGTGCCACCCACACTGATTTACTTAGATAATGGGTTTCACTATGTAAAGCGCTTTGAGTCATTAGAGAAAAGCGCTATATAAATATAATTCACTTCACTAAAGCAGTAATACTAGCCGTTGGGGGTTTACCGCTATTATCAATGTTACCGTTTATGGTTACATCCTGAGCACAGAATGACAGATCTATGCACGTAGGTGTCTACAGCAGTAAGTCAGCATAAACCAGACATACTACACTCGTTTTGCCTTTATCATTTAAATAACACTCTAAAACCTTTGCAAATTAAAAATAATGAACATATTTAAACATTCAAATAACAATAATATGACTCAATGTGTGTTAAAGCACATTCAACAATTCTGTGATAATAATGATAACTGGGATAATTTTGGTTATGATGACTGTTATTTACATTTTCATACTGTTACATCCCTGGTACAAGTCATTCAAAGGGCGTACATTTCCCTCCACGAACGACTTCTCCGATTTTAATTCAACAATTGCAATAAACTTCATTGTTGTAAAACATGGATTAGTTTCAATTCCAATAACACTATCTCTCATTAATTGTCGCGGTTCACTCGCATGAAGGAGGCTAAAAGGTTGAAAGGTTTTTTCTCACGATTTTGAGAAAAAACCTAATTGTGATTTCTCTCTCCAATATTGCTATTGTGATTGAATTTGCAATTTTTGTATTTTATACATATAAATGCATAAAACTGCAAAAAATAACGAGTAAAGGAGGACATGTTACTTTTAGAATGTCAATCAAGATATTCTTGTCTCTTGGTGCCACACATTTAAACAATATGCCCTAATTTACTTTTAAAAGCATTTGGCTTTATGCAGACATACTTGTGTCTACAATCATGCTCTCAAACTGAAGAAATTATCAACTAATTGATTATATCGATTATAATGTAATCATAATATATAATAATGCAAGTAACCATTTAAAAATACTTTTATTTCTAATTACTGTAGAATTGTTTATTATTGTACTGTAATTAGAAGGTAAATACATTTATCCTAAATAAACAAATTAAATGAACGTTCATTGCTGTAAGCAAAGATTTCACTTAAATAAATATTGAACATCTTAGAAGTGCATTTTCCCCCCAGTTAGAAAAACTAGGTCGGACATTGTCTTTTTGATTATCACCATCACATGATCACGGCATTCTCGCTCGTTCGTCTGTGTTGATGGGCTCATAAACTGAAATTATCCCATAAAGGGACATTTGGTTTTTAACTGTATATTTTTTTCCTCCTAATATTTGTTAATTTGCGGAACTTCTCAATGGCAAGTGTGTTCGTGCTTCCTCTGCGTCCGCCCACCTAGACAAAGATTGTGGATAACTGAAAGAGTGTGCAGTTAGTTCTACAGTTAAATAAATACGCTCAGGTGCTGAGAGCGATGTGCAAAGTGACACGAATAAACGCAAGACTCAATAATTCTTGATTAGCTAACATGTTTGTCACTCAAATGCCAGTGACGGCGGAGAAAAAAAGCCTTCACCTCCTGCGATTATGTAATTGCACTATTTAAAACCTTGATGTCGATTAATCGTGCAGCCCTAGTTGAAAATAGACAGGAAATTGCATACTGAATTGACTCCTGCGGCAAACACCGCCCCTAGTGTTTGGTTATAGAATTGCAAGTTACATGCTAGGGCGTTGTAGGAAAAACTCCGAAAAATGACTAAACAAGTCACAAGGCTTCCTTAGTGTGTCTTTCTACGGTACTTTATAAGTTAAACATCAAGCTAACTGCTATTTACAACACTGTAGTGGCTGGCTTTTGCTTTACTTCTAACTCTTCCATCAACGTTACTCCAACCATTCTGTGACCCACCATGGTCGTTAGCTGGACGCGTCTTTCATTAAATCCCAATTAAAAGACTTTATATAATAAAGCCAAAGTGAAACTATTAGGTCACCGCGGCCCACATTTCAGCAAGGGAGGAAGTTGTTGTGTTTACTAAAGCATCGACGACAGCGCCATACGAGCTAGCAGGATATATGACGCTAATATAATATATTACATTTTCAGTGGTACTTGGTGATTAAGGGGAAACATTGTTGGAATAATAGCCGCAATATAGCAGTTTTGTTTGCGTTTTATTTCAAAAGGAATCCGTCAAAATCCGCTTCCCAAATGCAAGGCTTGCTAACGTTAGCACTTAGCATAGCATAACGGAAGTTAACACGACTTTAATGGTCCGTTAGCCGTGCCGCTAACGGGCGAAAACGCCGCGTCACACCACCGCGCGGTTCGTAAAGTGACATTATTCCGCTGGAAATGAATTGTTGCTCAGTGCGACGTGCTTACCCGCTGGGTGGTTGTTTTAAAATGTATCCAAATAATGACTTTCAAGTTGTGCTTTGTTGGCCTCCGTGGCTGAGAGCGCTGCTGGAGGATGAAGAGAAGGGAAGTGAGGAAGGGGAGGGGAAGGGGGCATCACTAGTTAGTATAATCACAAATAATACTCATTAATAAGTGTTTTGGGGCGCTTTGAAATTATTATTTACAAATTATATTTACAATAAACGCCCAAAGTGTATTTTTTTGGATTGAGGTCGTAATTTCACAAAATTATTGCGGTTTCAGGGTGGCACATAGGTTAGTCCTGGTGCCTCCCCGGGTTCAATCCCCAGGCTTGGGGTCTTTCTGTGTGAAGTTTGCATGTTCTCCCCGTGACTGCGTGGGTTACGCTGGCTTCCTCCCTCCTCCAAAGACATGCACCTGGAGATAGGCTGATTGGCAACAGTAAATTGGCCCTAGAGTGTGAATGTTGTCTGTCTATCTGTGTTGGCCCTGCGATGAGGTGTCGACTTGTCCAGGGTGTACCCCGCCTTGTGTCATAGTGCAGCTGGGATAGCCTCCACAAGCTGTATAGAAGATGGACGGATGGATTGTGGTTTCACTTTGCATTGCATCAACATTTAAGACAGGGGTCCCCAAACTTTTTGACCCGGCGGCCGCATTGGGTTAAAAAAATGTGGCCAGGGGCTGGGCTATACATATATAGCAGGTTTCCCTGCTCTTCAGGGGATTTTTTCCCCCCTGAAGAGCAGGGAAATCTGCGAAACAGGCCTGCTTGTAGGGATGAAATAGCCCCTGCGATTTTTCCTGACCTAACGTATATTCCGCTCTACCCTTGTATTGGTATATATATACAATGTGTGTATATATACATCTGTCTCTTTGCAGATTAGACAAACTGCCTTCTCCTTACACTGAACAAAAAAAAGGCATATGTCCACTGATGTTTAAAAACTCTACACTCTACACCATTTTTCCCCCCTCGTGCACTAACTAACTGAAAGAGCGCGCACTTGCTGCGGCGCGAGCGTGATGATGTCATGTTATAAAGTTAAAGTTAAAGTACCACTGATAGTCACACACACTATAGGTGTGGTGAAATTAGATAGAACCTTTATTTAACCAGATAAGAAAACCCATTGAGATCAAGATCTCTTTCACAAGGGTGACCTGGCCAAGAGGTCAACAGCACATGTCACAGAGCAGTTTCAAAATAAATACATTAAGACATACATTTTAAAATACATAAGAGAACTGTAAAACAACAGAGATTTACATCTTTAAAAACACAGGCACTGTGCAAACGTCTCTCGCTGTTTGTCCCTCAGGACAGAACGGAAGGCTCCAAATAGAAGTAGTTCTGTAAGTTTCAGTTTCGTCTGCAATTCATTCCATGCCATAGGGGCAGCAATGCCAAAAGCTCTTTTGCCAAATTCAGTCCGTACATGAGGAACAGTTAAAACATACAAATTGTTAGAACGTAATGCGTAAGAGCTGCTTTTTCTTTGTAACAGAGTACACAAGTATGGAGGTATTAAACCTAAAAGAGCCTTGTAAATTAAAGTCAGCCAATGTGTGTATCTGCGTGCACTCAATGAAGATAAGTCTGACTTCATATACAGTTGACAATGGTGGGTGAGACTACGACAGCCAGTAACAAATCTTAGTGCTGAATGAAAAACAGTGTCCAAGGACTGGAGGCATTTAGATGAAGCACTAAAATAAAGCACGTCTCCATAATCAATTACAGGCAAGATAGTTGCTGTCACCAATTTCTTTCTGACTTTAAGAGAGAAGCAGTTTTTATTTCTAAAAAAGAAACCAAGCTTTACCCTAAGCTTAGAGACCAAGTTGTTAATATGGGCTTTAAATGAAAGCTCTTGATCAAGAGTAAAACCCAAGTACTTGTAATTTAAGACCTGCTCTATAGGGTTTCCATTTGATGTTACAATATTTGGAATATTTTCCAGTAGCACCCTTGAATGAGAGAAAACCATTACCTTGCTTTTATCTGTATTTAAAACCAATTTAAGATCAAATAAGCGAGCCTGGATGACATCAAAAGCAGCTTGTAAAAACTCAAAGGCCTGAGTGATGGAGGTTGAACAGCAATAAATAATGGTGTCGTCTGCATAAAAATGGTACATTGCATTTGACAAATTATTACAAAGATTATTTATGTAGATAGAAAATAAAATGGGCCCCAGCACTGAGCCTTGTGGAACGCCTTTGGTAATGTCCAGTAATGAAGAGGTGGTCCCAGCCACCTGTACACGTTGTGTTCTGCTGGAGAGATAGTCTGTGAACCAAGCAGCTGCATTTTTAGATAATCCAACGTGATGAAGGACTTTACCCTCTGCATTTGACCCATCCCCTTGTTCCACCCCCTGGGAGGGCTGCAGTGCCCTTGATGCTGAATGCCAGCAGGGAGGTAATGGGTCCCATTTTTATAGTCTTTGGTATGACTCAGCCGGGATTTGAACTTACAACCTACCGATCTCAGGGCGGACACTCTAATCACAAGGCCACTGAGCAGGTGCGATGGGAAAATGCATTTTTAATATGATTTTCCTGAGCGGCTAAGAGACCCCCGAGAGTAACAAGCGGTATAAATAATGATAATAAAAAATTATTTACTTGGGACTTCCCACGGGCCGGATTTTGGACGCTGGCAGGCCGTATTTGGCCCGCGGGCCGTAGTTTGGGCACCACTGATTTAAGATGTTTCTAAAGATGTGGGCGGATTGATCCAAATATGGATTGTATCTAACAAGATTGATATTTTTCAATCCCCTTGTATTTATTGACCCGAATTTGTATTTTTTTTTGTAAAAAAATATATTGTTATATTTATGTAATGCTATATTGTTTGCAAACTATATTGTTGTGGATACAAGAGGACTTTGGGGCAAAAAGCCAAATGGTTTAATGAGAGCTAAAAGTGCTTATAATACAAACAGCCAATATGGGGTATGAATATACAAACAGCAGAGGTATATACAGTATATTGGAGAGGTGTCCAAATTGCGACCTGGGGGGTGCGGCCAACAGCTATTTTTAACAGCCTGCACCATAGTCTAAAAACAATATTAAAAAAAAAAAAGAAAACATAAACATTTTGAATAAAAGAACAAACAAGTGAAATGTAACCAGAAAATGTTGCAATGTTGACTATAATACCACAAAGCTGCGATACAGACTGTTTTTCTTTAAAATAATAATGAATCAAAATCAGTGTTAGGAATTTTTGACCTATTTAAGGTTCCAATTACTTCTCATTAAATATTCTACTTTGAAATATTTTTGGGGAAAAATATTGCATATTTTGTGTGTTTGCCATTAAAAAAACTAAGCTAAATAACACTAAACAAAACTAGCTTTCAATGACAAAAAGGGCATAAAACAAACACAAAAAAAACATTACAAAAATAAATAAATCGTATAATCGAGCAATAAATTTGAAGTTGATGTAGAGATTTAAGCGCTGAATGTAAAAAAAAATTAAATAATGTTTGATTTATTTTTGACACTTTTATGAGTCTGGCCTTTTTGGATCTCAGATCATTTTAGTGGGATTTTATTAATACTGTCCTTGCTCAAAAAAAAAATGTTGAACCAATATTGTTATGAAATAATGACCTATTAAAGGCACCAAATACTTCCACCTCAACAAAAAAAATTGGGGGAAGCGATTGTATATATATTTTTTTCTTTAATAAAAATGACATAAAGCATAAAAAAACTTAATATTGACAGATACTGTAGATCTGAATTTGATCTAGAAAAAAATAATACATGACTTTTTAAAACATTTTTATGACTGAGACATTTCCAGGTGCCTGAGACCAAAATTAAGTGCAGCCCTAAAGGTTGAAGAACATCTATATACTGTATTAGCTTTGAAAATGAAAAATATCAAATTGGCCCCGCATGCTTTGATTTTTCAGTGGAAAAAGTTAGGACACCCCTATATATGGCATTGATATAAATATACAACCAGCATGAATTAGCATATATAGTGTTTGTATGGATATACAAACAGAATTAAGTTTGTAAAAAATACACTTCAAATATGTAAAAATAATTATAGTCAAATTATATATATATATAAAAAATCATAAAAGTTGGTAAAGTTGTAACGTGTTTTATTTAGATTATAATCATGATCAATAAATTAAAGGCAAAATCACAAAATACTTAAATCTTACATGCGTCCAAGTAAAAGTAATCGGTAACAATGTCGGCCTTGTGTTTACTTAGTATTGTAACGTTACCAAAAAAGGCAGTATCGCCCACCCCAATTAGAAACATCTCTCAATATGATGCAGTACAGTTGTCCACTACTTACTATTTTGAAAATTTATTTTTTTAAATGCATGGACAAATCTCTCTCTGAATGTTCTGATCCCCTGTTTTAACGATGAAATATAGATTGCATCGTAACAAATAGCAGAGCTAACCTCTGTTGTTGTGATATTATTTTTCAGTCTGCGTTGAAGTGCGTCCTCCTTACCCGCACCTTTCACAGCGCTGACTGCGATACTGATCACTCGCTGGTGTACTCCAAGATGAGACTTCTGCCTAAGAAGATCCATCGCTCCAGGCCCCAGGGCAAACCCCGCATAGATGTGAGCAAGACCGCACATCCTGACAAGGTAGCGGAATTCACCCAATCTCTCTCCGAGGTGCTTGACTCAGATCCTCCTGGTGGCTCAGCCACAGAGAGATGGGACCGCATTAGAGAGTCAGTACACAGCACTGCCATGATGGTCTTTGGAAAGAAGCAGACAAAGAACGACGACTGGTTTGAGGCCAACTCCTCCATACTCACTCCAGCCGTAGAAGAACGCTGCAGAGCTCACCTGGAATACAAGCGATCCCCCAGCCAGAGGACTCTGCAGGTGTACAGATTTGCCAAGAGCAAAGTACAGAGACTAGCAAGGCAATGTGCTAATGAATACTGGCTCCAGCTATGCCAGAGCCTCCAGTTAGCGGCTGACACTGGAAACATCAGGGGCATGTACGAAGGCATCAAGAAAGCCATGGGCCCCACCAAGAAAGTTACAGCGCCACTGAAGTCTGCCACGGGCGAGACCATCCAGGACAAGGGCAAGCAGATAGAGAGAAGGGTGGAACACTATTCCGAACTGTACTCCAGACAGAACCAAGTCACATACGATGCCCTTGCAGTCATTGAAAGCCTCCCTCTCATGTTTGAACTGGACGAGAAACCCACTGTGGCTGAACTGAAGAAGGCCATTGGGAGCCTGTCCTCAGGGAAAGCGCCTGGGAAGGATGGCATACCACCAGAAGTCATCAAGTGCGGCAACAGCACACTGAGGGAACATCTTTACGACCTCCTCTGTCAGTGCTGGGAGGAAGGAGCAGTACCTCAGGACATGAGAGAGGCCAACATCGTTACCCTGTACAAGAACAAGGGTGATAAAAGCGACTGTAACAAATACAGGGGAATATCTCTCCTAAGCATCGTAGGCAAAGTCTTCGCACGCATCCTCCTGAACAGACTGCAGAAGCTTGCTGATAGAGTGTACCCAGAGTCACAGTGTGGGTTCCGCTCGGAAAGATCAACCATTGACATCACCATTAGGCAACTGCAAGAGAAGTGCAGAGAGCAGTACAATCCCCTCTTTCTGGCCTTCATAGACCTGACCAAAGCGTTCGACTTTGTCAGCAGGGATGGGATCTTCTCAGTCCTAGTGAAGATTGGCTGCCCACTGAGACTCCTGAGCATGATCAAGTCGTTCCATGACGGCATGAAAGGTACAGTTCAATATGACGGGTCAATGTCAGATGCTTTTGACATCCGCAGTGGCGTCAAACAGGGCTGTGTCCTCTCTCCCACTCTCTTCGGCATCTTCTTTGCCGTTCTGCTGAAGCGCGCCTTCGGATCATCGACCGAGGGTGTTTACCTCCACACTCGGTCAGACGGCCAACTGTTAACCTGGCTCGCCTAAAAGCAAAGAGCAGGGTCCGGGAGGTAACCATCAGAGACATGCTGTTTGCAGATGACGCTGATCTGGTCACCCACACAGAAGAAGAGCTACAGAGCCTGATGGACCGCTGTGCAAAGGCATGCGACAAGTTCAGCCTGACTTTCAGTCTGAAGAAGACAAATGTGATGGCCCAAGAGGCTGAACCACCCTGTATCACCATCAACGACTATATGAACTATGGGGCGGTATAGCTCGGTTGGTAGAGCGGCCGTGCCAGAAACTTGAGGGTTCCAGGTTCAATCCCCGCTTACGCCATCCTAGTCACTGCTGTTGTGTCCTTGGGCAATACACTTTACCCACTTTAGCACGTCTTCGGATCATCGACCGAGGGTGTTTACCTCCACACTCGGTCAGAAGGCCGACTGTTCAACCTGGCTCGCCTAAAAGCAAAGAGCAGGGTCCGGGAGATAACCATCAGAGACATGCTGTTTGCAGATGACGCTGATCTGGCCACCCACACAGAAGAAGAGCTACAGAGCCTGATGGACCGCTTTGCAAAGGCATGCGACGAGTTCAGCCTGACTATCAGTCTGAAGAAGACAAATGTGATGGCCCAAGAGGCTGAACCACCCTGTATCACCATCAACGACTATATGAACTATGGGGCGGTATAGCTCGGTTGGTAGAGCGGCCGTGCCAGCAACTTGAGTGTTCCAGGTTCGATCCCCGCTTACGCCATCCTAGTCACTGCGGTTGTGTCCCTGGGCAGGACACTTTACCCACCTGCTCCCAGTGCCACCCACACTGGTTTGAATGTAACTTAGATATTGTGTTTCACTATGTAAAGCGCTTTGAGTCACTAGAGAAAAGCGCTATATAAATATAATTCACTTCACTTCACTTCACTAGAGGTCGTCAGCCAGTTCACATACCTTGGCTCCACCATCACTGACAACCTCTCACTGGAAGCAGAGATCAACAAGAGGATTGGCAAGGCATCCACAACCTTGGCCAGGTTGTCACAAAGAGTGTGGAACAACAGCATGCTGACAATAAACACCAAGATCGCTGTGTATCGTGCCTGCGTGCTAAGCACTGTCTTGTACGCCAGCGAATCCTGGACTTTGTATTCCTCGCAGGAGAAGAGGCTAAGTGCCTTTCACATGCGCTGCCTCCGTCGCATACTCGGGATTACATGGAGCGATCGTGTGACAAACAACGAGGTGCTGATGCAAGCCAAGATTCCCAGCATGGTCACTCTTCTCCGTCAGCGTCGCCTTCGATGGCTGGGCCATGTGCGTAAAATGGCCGATGGCCGGATCCCCAAAGACATCCTCTACGCAGAGCTTGCCTCCGGCAAGAGGACAACGGGACAGCCACATCTCCGCTTCAAGGATGTCTGCAAGCGTGACCTGAAAGCGCTCGACATGGACCTGAACACCTGGGAAGAGCTTGCTCAGGGCAGATCCAGCTGGAGACACACCGTGAACACTGGACTGAAAGCTGGCGAGGCAAAACTCCACCAGCTTGCAGATGAGAAGCATGCTCAGAGAAAGAGCAAGCAACTACATCCTGTAGCTGACTCGACCTACAAAAGCACCAAGTGCAACATAGACTGTCACTTCTGTGTGGGTCTGTACAGCCACAGCAGACGCTGCATGACCAACTAAAACATATCCAAGGAGCGCCAATCCATTGTCTTCCTAGACTTACGGATGCCAACAACAACAAGAACAAATAAATGTACAGTATATGTTTTTGAATCTAAATGAAAAAATATGAATTGTAATTTATGAATAAGGAAGGATTAAACTGGCATTCAACCTTTCATTTTACACGACACAAGTCCTGTCAGCAAGAGGCTTAGTCCTGTGAAAATATGCTGATGCTCTTGCCGTTAAGCTTCTGCCCAGCTGGTGACGCTTTACAAAAGTGTCTTGTGATTAAATTGTGGCCTAAGGTTCATCTCCTACTTTCCTTACATTAATCTTTTCAACACTTTACCGATGATAAATATGGCTTAACACAGCATACGAAATTACACCTGATTGCAACCATGTACCATTATTATGTTTACTTTATTGTCCTGGGTGCTAGTTTCAATAACTTTACTGTCATAAAAGCACACATGAAATGGCACAAAATGTATTTGATATTCTGGCTCATGTTAGAGTTTTTTGTGGTGACCAACACAGGCCGACGCACAGCATCGTCCAAATACTTTAAACATAGAATTGATCCAAAACTAAAAACTCTCAAAAAAATGCTGCAATTGCATAAACGCTGCAGGATCAAAAACAAATGCAAAAGAAAAATGCTGAAAATGCAAAAAACCCACACAAACCAGAGTAATACTGCAGAAGAAAACAGAAGTTAGCCAGGCTAGCGGGGGCACCAGATTTAACGGGATATCCAGTGGCCATTGTTGTAAGACAGCAAGGGAAGACCTTAAATATTAAAAGATAAATTGTGAAATAGGTACTGTTGTACATTTAATTGACGTAATATTTGCTACAACACAATCAGCTTGTTAAAAATCTGCTACTTATCACATGTCACTTACACGACTTTCTTCTCGTTCTTTCCTGTAGCAGAGCATCATTAAACAAAGACTTCAATGGGGAGGCATAGAGTGTGTTGCTCTCCTGCAGCCAAACTAGACAGTCAGTGGATACATTATTTGCTTTGTACCGCCCATTTGACGCTTAGCGTCTCTGGGGGTCCATGGTGCAGTGGGCTGGCCTAGATTGGGGGTCTTCTGCATGATGATGTGATGATCTGTCTGAGGCTGAATCCCTTTTTGACTGAATGCCAAATTAAATATAAATAAGTACTGGAGCAATTTTCAAGTTTCATTATATTTTTTCGAGTTGATATGGAGAATTTTATATGGAGAACCCTCTTAAGTGACGTTTTATTTGTTAAAAAAGACTAATGAAATCTCTAAAATCTTTTTCTGCAATGTAAAACAAAGTCAGTAGATTATACGGTAAAATACTGGCAGCTCAGTCGGCAGAATTTTACCATAAAACTAACAGTGGTACGGTTTTTCCATTTTACAGTGATGCACTATAAAAACCACAACTGTAGATTTTACGGTTGCAAACTGGCAGCTCAGTCGCCACAATTTCTCCGTAAGAATAACAGTTCTAGTGTACGGTAATGCAATGTAAAAACTACTGTAGAATTTAAAATAAGAAATTTACCATAAAATTAACAATAGTACAGTACTGTCTTACCATTTACAGTAATGCACTGTAAACATAACCATAGATTTTAGGACAAAAAAAACTGCTCAACCACCAAAATTTACTGTAAAAAAGTTTTTTCTTTCCATTTTACAGTAGTGCACTGTAAAAACAACCACTGTAGATTTTTAGGTTAAAAAATTGCCAGATCCGTCGCCAAAATGTAACCATAAAAATAACAGTGGTACAGTTTTACAGTAATGCACGTAAGAAAAAAGACAGTAGATTTTACAATAAAAACTGGCAGCTCAATTGCCAGAATTTACTGTAAAAAAATTACAAAAAAAAATAAATATATATATATATATATATATATATATATATATATATATATATATATATATATATATATATATATATATATATATATAGGGGTTAGTGCGTCTGCCTCACAATACGAAGGTCCTGGGTTCGATCCTGCGCTCTGGATCTTTCTGTGTGGAGTTTGCATGTTCTCCCCGTGACTGCGTGGGTTCCCTCCGGGTACTCCGGCTTCCTCCCACCTCCAAAGTCCAAAGACATGCACCTGGGGATAGGTTGATTGGCAACACAAAAAAATGGGCTCTAGTGTGTGAATGTGAGTGTGAATGTTGTCTGTCTATCTGTGTTGGCCCTGCGATGAGGTGGCGACTTGTCCAGGGTGTACCCCGCCTTCCGCCTGATTGTAGCTGAGATAGGCTCCAGCGCCCCCCGCGACCTCGAAGGGGATAAGCGGTAGAAAATGGATTGATGGATGTGTTGTTGTTTGTGGTTACCAGTAGGAATAACCATGCCGAGTTGCAGGAATAACTTGGCTTTAATAAAGACTTCAGGAGGACAGCAATTTTACATACGCACTGCATGAGAGAGTGGTAATAACTGATTCCCTGATGTGCACACCCTGGTGGTGTGTTTGAAAATTACAACAACATAACAGTCATTTTACCAAATGATCTACATCCTTCCCTTTTAGATAAAGGCCTACTGAAATGAATTTGTTTTATTTAAACGGGAATAGCAGATCCATTCTATGTGTCATACTCGATCATTTCGCGATATTGCCATATTTTTGCTGAAAGGATTTAGTAGAGAAAATCGACGATAAAGTTCGCAACTTTTGCTCGCTGATAAAAAAAGCCTTGCCTGTACCGGAAGTAGCGTGACGTCACAGGAGGTAGTATTCCTCACAATTCCCCGTTGTTTACAATGGAGCGAGAGAGATTCGGAGCGACAAAGCGACGATTACCCCATTAATGTGAGCGAGGATGAAAGATTCGTGGATGAGGAACGTTAGAGTGAATGACTAGAGAGGCAGTGCAGGACATATCTTTTTTCACTCTGACCGTAACTTAGGTACAAGCTGGCTCATTGGATTCCACACGGTCTCCTTTTTCTATTGTGGATCACGGATTTGTATTTTAAACCACCTCAGATACTATATCCTCTTGAAAATGAGAGTCGAGAACGCGAAATAGACATTCACAGTGACTTTTATCTCCACGACAATACATCGGTGAAACACTTAGCTACGGAGCTAACGTGATAGCATCGTTCTCAAATGTAGATAGAAACAAAATACATAAATCCCTGACTGGAAGGATAGACAGAAGATCAACAATACTATTAAACCATGGACATGTAACTACACGGTTAGTAATTCTCAGCCTGGCAAAGCTTAACAATGCTGTTGCTAACGACACTGAAGCTAACTTAGCAACTTAGCAACCGGACCTCACAGAGCTATGATAAAAACATTAGCGCTCCACCTACGCCAGCCAGCCCTCATCTGCTCATCAACACCCGTGCTCACCTGCGTTCCAGCGATCGACGGCGCGACGAAGTACTTCACCCGATCATCCGTGCGGTTGGCGGCTAGCATCAGCTAGGCGTCTGCTATGCAAGTAAGTAGTCCTTGTTGTGTTGCTACAGCCAGCCGCTAATACACCGATCCCACCTACAACGTTCTTCTTTGCAGCCTCCATTGTTCACTAAACAAATTGCAAAATATTCACCAACACAGATGTCCAGAATACTGTGGAATTATGAGATGAAAACAGAGCTGTTTTGTATTGGATTCAACGGGCTCCGAATACTTCCGTTGCCGTCGTGACGTCACACGCATACGTCATATCCAAAAGAGGTTTTTCAACCGGAAGTTTAGCGGGAAATTTAAAATTGCACTTTATAAGTTAACCCGGCCGTATTGGCATGTGTTGCAATGTTAAGATTTCATCATTGATATATAAACTATCAGACTGTGTGGTCGGTAGTAGTGGGTTTCAGTAGGCCTTTAAAGACATACTTTCAGAGGATATGCATTTATTTACAGCGTGTTTTAAAGAGATAAAATTTAAAAAATGATTTCTGAGTACATTATATTGATCAACTGAATCATTGAACGGTTTAAAACAGTTTTTATTAATAATATGATGAGGTTTAGTAATACCTCTGTCTTTCCATGGTGTCCATTTAACCACATTTTTATTAATTATGATATTAGGATTGTACCAAAGCGGTTGATTTACAGATGTCATTGACTTGATTCCTAGTATTTTCTGACACAGTTTTAGAATGTTAAAGGTGTCTTCTATTGGGCTCTGCCTCAATTCATTAGGTATTTTTTTAATATAATATAAACTCCCCACATCAATGTCTAAATTCATTAACATTTTCTTTTTCGATGTTGATCCAGTCCTTATCTGCAGAAGAATGGAATAAGTGGCTTGCTTGTTCACAACCGAAGGAGATATAATAATGTAAGAAGTTTGGTAATTGTAGTCCTCCTTCATCTTGTGTACAAGACAACCTTAAGTATGAACAACTGGCCTTCTTTCCACACCATATAAAATGTGATATCATTGTATGTATTTTCTTAAACCAACTTTTATTAATTAGGACAGGCATTATTTTTAGTATATAATTAACTGCTGGCAGTATACTCATTTTTACTATGTTCACCTGACCCCAAAGTGATATTTGGAGACGTGGCCAGCGTTCTATTTTGGATTCTATCTTATTTTTTAAATGTTTAAGATTTAGATCTCTGCTTGTATAAAAGTTTGGTGTAATGTGTAGCTCTAGATTTCTGCCTCTTTCCATTTAATTTTGGAGTTCTGAACTTGTGATTTCTTGCAGTGTTTATTAAGTGGTAATATTTGACATTTGTCCCAATTGACTTTATACCCTGATAAACAGCCATATTCAGTGATGACATTATTGATATAGTGAAGAGAGGAGTTAACATGTGACAGGTAGAGAATTATGTCGTCACAATACATCGATAGCTTATTATACTGAAAGCCAATTTTTATACCATGAATATTATTTTCACTTCTTATTTTTGCAGCTAAGGGTTCAATAACCAAATTAAATAATAATCCAGATACAGGACATCCCTGTTTTACTCCTCTTTTTAACGAAAAAGGTTCTGAAATATGATTATTGGTTTTGACTGATGCCATGGGCCTTGTATAAAGCATCTTAATCCATTGTATAAAATTATCTCCAAATCCAAATTTACGTAATGTGCAAAACATAAATGACCAGTTTATGCGGTCGAATGCCTTCTCCGCATCAACAGTACATACTGCTGTGGGATAAGGGAGACTTCTAGCATAGTAAATAACATTAAACAATTTCCTTGTATTGTCTGAAGATTGTCGACCTTCCATGAAAACAGTTTGGTCAGTATGAATTAATTTTCCTATTACATTTGATAATCGTGTGGCTAAGATTTTTGCCAGCATTCAAAACGATTCTCTATTCATTCAGTACATAGGATTTCAGCAGGATCCATCCCAGTCTGCTGACATGCAAGCAGAGTAGTAGATTTTTGTAAAAAAAAAGCTTTTATAATTGTAAAGGACAATGTTTTATCAACTGATTGCAATAATATAAATTTGTTTTAACTATTAAATGAACCAAAAATATGACTTATTTTATCTTTGTGAAAATATTGGACACTGTGTTGTCAAGCTTATGAGATGCGATGCAAGTGTAAGCCACTGTGACACTATTGTTCTTTTTTACATTTTTTTTATAAATGTCTAATGATAATGTCAATGAGGGATTTTTAATCACTGCTATGTTGAAATTGTAACTAATTTTGATACTGTTGTTGATAATATTAATTTTTGTTTCACTACTTTTGGTTTGTTCTGTGTCGTGTTTGTCTCCTCTCAATTGCTCTGTTTATTGCAGTTCTGAGTGTTGCTGGGTTGGGTTTGGTTTTGGAATTGGATTGCATTGTTAGGGTATTGTTGTGTATTGTTTTGTTGGATTGATTAATAAAAATTTAAAAAATAAATAAATAACAAAATAAAAATTAGATTTTTGAAAAATGAGAATCGATTCTGAATCGCACAACGTGAGAATCACGATTCAAATTCAAATCGATTTTTTCCCACACCCCTAGTGTGCATGTACAGTATATATACAGTATATATGTATGTGTGTGTGTTTGTATATACATATATATCTATAAATGTGTCTAAATATACTATATATATGTACAGTGTGTACGGAAATTATTCAGACCCTTTTATATTTTTCACTCTTTGTTTCATTGCAGCTATTTGCTAAAATCATAAAAGTTTATTTTATTTCTCATTAATGTACACCCAGCACCCCATCTTGAGAGAAAAAAAACAGACATGTAGAACTTTTTTCAAATGTATTACAAATAAAAAAACTCAAAAATAATATGTACAAATGTATTCAGACCCTTTGCTCAATACTTTGTTGATGCACCTTTTTCCAGCAATTACAGCCTCAAGTCTTTTCGAAATACAATGTCACAAGCTTGACACACCTATCTTTGGGCAGTTTTGCCCATTCCTCTTTGCGGCACCACTCAAGCTCTATCAGATTTGATGGGAAGCGTTGGTTTTCATCCAGGATGTCTCTTGTTGCTATATTATTGCAAAGACTCTCCAAATGTACTCCTAATTCTTGCTATACTTACTGTCACCAAGTTTTGAGCAAATCAATGACTAGCAGTTCAGTAAGAAATTTAAAATATGTTCCTGTATGACATTCTGACTACAAAATTGCATTTGTATCCAAATATTTTGGTATTTTCTTAAGCAAATTTTATTTATGCAAGTTATTATTATTATATTAACCTGTGATTAATCACAATTCAAAAATGTGATTAATCTTATTAAAAATAATCTCTTGACACCCCTAATATACTTATATATTCATACGTTATACACACACATATATACATATACATATATATATATAAACATATACACACATGTATACAGTACACTATATATACACAGTATACATACAATATACATATATATATACTGTGTGTGCATAGTGTATATATACACATACAGTATATGTACAGTCATGCTCATAAGTTTACATACCCTGAGAGAATTTATGATTTCTTGGCCATTCTTCAGAGAATATGAATTATAACACAATGTGAAGCTATTTATTGGCAAACAACTGTGTCTTTTTAAATCAAAATGACAAAAGAAAGTACCCAAATGACCCTGATCAAAAGTTTACATACCCCAGTGACCTTGATCTGATTACATGCACAACAGTGACGTGCAGTCAGGGGAGGCAGGTGAGGCGGGGCCTCACATGTCATCATGGAAAGAAAAAAAATGTAAAAAGAAAACAAGTTAATTAAATTGTTATATGTATACAGTGATTATACTATAAAGTTATTTTCCATTTAACTTCACCAGTTTTAGATTATTTTTATTCAAAATCGCTGAATTTTCACATTTGTCGTTCAAATACTGAGAAGAGACTTGCGGTGAGTCACCAGCCAGTTGAGCCTCACCATGGATTGCGCAATGACTCGGCTAACTGCTGGCCTGCTGTGCAGTGAGACCGTATTGCTATATGAATTATATTATACATTTCCATAGTTTAGTTAGCTGAGGTATATAATGTAAAGTGTATTTTGTCAACAACTGTATGTGTGTAACGTATTTCTTGTGCTGAGCAATCATAAAACGGCTGCGAACACACACTGGGTGAGGCTCGCAGTAATCCCGCCTCCTGGTGGTAGAGGGCGCTAGTGATCCCAGGGATCATTTTTGCGACTACTCGGCTGCAGAATAAGTGACAACAAGCAGCAACAGTTAGCGATCCTTTTTTTTTTCTTCTCTCGCCTCGACTTTTACCATGGAGGATTACATATCTAAAATAAAACAGTTTTCTAAACTGGACTTTCAATCAAAGCAGGAGGTAATAATTAAAGGAAAATCTCCATCGAGAGACTTTTAAAACTGAAGAAAGATAAGGAAGACTTCTATAAACAAGTTATCGATGCTTTTGTTCAGAAGGAGCGGCGCATGGACTTAATTTATAAGTAAAGGTAAGACCATAAAAATGTTTTTTTTATTAAATGTGCTTTTTTGTGTGCTACAGTTTGTATGTGTAAAGTTAAAGTTAAGTTAAAGTACCAATGATTGTCACACACACTAGGTGTGGTAAAATTTGTCCTCTGCATTAGACCCATCCCCTTGATCACCCCCTGGGAGGTGAGGGGAGCAGTGGGGAGCAGTGGGCAGCAGCGGCGCCGCGCCCGGGAATCATTTTTGGTGATTTAACCCCCAATTCCAACCCTTGATGCTGAGTGCCAAGCAGGGAAGAATGCTGGTATGAGCTTTTAAACATAACCCGTTAACTGCTGCCAATCAAATGGTGAATAAGATACTCTTTGGGGTTCATATGTTTGTAAATCTGACTGTGATGAAGTCAGTGCCTCACCAGCCATTAACCTCACCGCACGTCACTGATGCACAAAAGTTGACACAAACAGGTTTGAATGGCTAATCAAGGTTCAAATCCTCACCTGTGACCTGTTTGTAATTAATGTGTGTGTATAAAAGGTCAGTGAGTTTCTGGGCTTCTGACAGACCATTGCATCTTTCATCCAGTGCTGCACAGATGTTTCTAGATTCTGAGTCATGGGGAAGGAAAAATAATTGTCAAAGGATCTGCGAGAAAAGGTAATTGAACTGCATAAAACAGGAAAGGGGTATAAAAAGATATCCAATGAATTGAGAATGCCAATCAGCAGTGTTCAAACACTGATTAAGAAGTGGAAAATAAGGGATTCAGGTAGGCCAGCAAAGATTTCAGCCACAACTGCCAGGAAAATTGTTCGAGATGCAAAGAAAAATCTACAAATAACTTTAGCTGAAATACAGGACTCTGAAAAATTGTGGTGTGGCTGTTGCAAGATGCACAATAAGGAGGCACTTGAAGAAAAATGGGCTGCATGGTCGAGTCGCCAGAAGAAAGCCATTTCTGCGCAAATGTCACAAAGTATCCTGCTTACATTACGCCAAACAGCACAGAGACAAGCCTCAAAACTTCTGGAACAAAGTAATTTGGGATGTGTGTGTGCCCAATTGTCTTGGGTGTGATGATGTAATGTTTTTTATAGACTGAGGCCGATCTGCAAAAGTTCGACTCCAGGTGTCGTTGAGGAGGGAGGGAGGTCAAAACCGTCCATCATTGAGGTGTCCTCGGGGTTTTTTTTCAGAACAGCCTGGTCCTGTTTTCACAGCGTCAAGGCCATTTGAGGGAGTCAAATCGTAGATTAGGATGTTTGTTTTCCGCGAGCAGACAAAACAATGACTTGTCTGTTCTATTCGTCCATGCTGGGTGCTCTCAAATTCAATTAAATTTTCCTTTTCAGCAAGCTTCTCCATGATGTGATCCATCTTGCGATTCAGTTCAGAAATCGCCACAGTCTGTATTCCCACAGCCCTGCCCAAACCATCCATTGCGACAAACAGCCTTTGGGCTCCTTGAGTGGCTGCCATCGTTTTACGAATTTGACGATACACCAGAGCAATGCCCAGCCCAATCAGCAGGTGCCCCGTGATCACGGTTCCAAATAGGTAGATGTCTTCCACGTCCTCGATGGAAAGGACTGAGAGGCACATGATTCTCCATTTATCCCAGGAATCTCTCACGTACCCCGCAGCAATGGTTCCATCAGGGCAGCCAGGCTCCCCCGAACCTCTTTTCCTCGTCGAAAAGATTTTGTCAATTGCGTCGAGAGTCCAGCTGATCATTTCCATGTCTGATGTTTAGATTAGAGTACAGCGCAAAGAAAGAGGCTTCAAAAAAGTTCAGACAAGACAAAAACAAAGAGAGCAAGCTGGGAGAAGAGGGAGCGGAAAAAAATGCGACCGCCCTCACTAGAGGCAAGACAGAAAAAATATTACTGTTTTTCTAGTTCTTACAGTCAACATATTTACAGTTTATTAGTGTTTAACAAAACGTACTAAAACATGGTACAGTGCTGTATTTTGTTGGTTTTACAGTATACTTATACAGAGTCGCCACAATATTGGTTTACTCCGATTAACAGTGGAATTGAACCATAATCTCAAAGTATTAGTATATAAAATTATATTTTGTGTAAAGCAAGCACTGTCTACAACATAAACTGAAAGATTTCCTTAACGAAAATATAACAACACAACATTTCACAAAAGCGGGGACTTAAAAAATAAGAGAAACTCTGTCTTCCGACATTTATTACATAAGGCAGCACCAACTAAAATATTTACTGACCCTCAATACAGTGGACATTTCAAGTTTGCCTAACAGAACAAGTCTTACTTTAGTGTAAGGGAGTACAATAACTTTCGAGGTGGTGACACCCCGGACAAGGACTAGATCTATCGTCTTACCTTTGCAATGTGCTGGTTCATGTATTATTTGTGTAAGACCACAGCTATCAATTATAGACTGGAGTGCCACGTGCGGAGTGTCTGACAAGGTATTGATATGGATATTAAAATCAACCATTATAATTATGTTATCTGCGTGCGTCACTAGATCACCAACAAACTCTGAGAATTCGCTGATAAAGTCCGAATAGGGCCCAGGGGGGCGATGGATAACAGACAGATGGAGAGGTAGCGGCATAACAGACCTCATAGTAAGCATCTCAAATGATTTATATTCATTGCTTAGGTTACGGGTAAGGTTAAAGTTTTAATCGGAGATTAGTGCGACCTCTCCACCCCTTTTAAGGGGACGAGCAATATGTGCACTCGTATAGTTAGGAGGAGATGCTTCGTTAAGTGGAAGAAATTCACCTGCTTTTAGCCAAGTCTCACTGAGACCAATGACTTTAAGATTGTTGCCTCGAATGACTTCATTAACCAACAACGCTTTGGGAGACAATGATCTAATGTTTAAAAAGCCCAAATTATAGATAGTGGGCTGTTTTAGGCATTTTTGTTAATGGTATCCGTAGCACCAATATTAATAACATTACATCTATTTCGCATAGTGCGTCTCAAATAATTTCAATCAGATTTAGGAAATTGATACGGTGAGGATTTTTACAATATTTGCTTGGTGCTGTGATAGATTTAACGCTTCCTAATTTGCCACCTCAGTAGAATATATGTACAATATATATGTATGTATTAATTATAAAAAGTCTTATATATACTTTTTATATATTTCCATCCATCCATCCATTTTCTACCGCTTGTCCCTTTTGGGGTGGCAAGGGGTGCTGGAGCCTATCTCAGCTGCATTCGGGCGGAAGGCAGGGTACACCCTGGACAAGTCGCCACCTCATCACAGGGCCAACACAGATAGACAGACAATATTCCACACTCACATTCACACACTAGGGCCAATTTAGTGTTGCCAATCAACCCATCCCCAGGTGCATGTTTTTGGCGGTGGGAGGAAGCAGCAGTACCCAGAGGGAACCCACGCAGTCACTGGGAGAACATGCAAACTCCACACAGAAAGATCCCGAGCCCGGGATTGAATCCAGGACTACTCAGGACCTTCGTATTGTGAGGCACATGCACTAACCCCTGTTCCACCGTGCTGCCCTTTACCTTTATATATTTGTACATGTATAATATATTCTATTTGGTCACCAAAACTATAAAAATATTGAACAATGGAAAATATGTGTTCTTTAAACTGTTTCATATATACTGTATAAAATGTTGTTTTTAACAATTATCACAAAAAAACTGCTTAAGGGGTCAAACAATGTTTTGTGTTATTTCAATGTATTGTAATATAATTATATTCACTATCACTTTATTATTCAGACAACACATTCCTTCTCCAATTGAATCATTGTTTTTAAAGATATTTTTTACCAAAACTATATTTAAAAAAAAATACTATAAAACAACAAACTTCTATTTCTAAAAAAACAGAAACATGTTTATAAAAGTTACTGATGATTTTTTTAATACACTTATAATTTACTAAACTACTGGATGATTGCTAGCTTGATTATTGATTATTAACAACAAGATATATTTCATTATTTAATTTTGCTAAACCCAACTGACCTCTAGAATATGAATATGTTACTGTAAAATAGAAAAGAAAATAATATGATTAATGAGTAATTAAATACATTTATTGTATTTAATATTTTTTTGTGTGTGCGAGGCAGAGGATGGGAGTCATATAAATAATGTACGAAGGCTTGGGTTATGTACTCGCCACTAAATGAATAATGCAACATGCTGTCACAGCTAACCTCACTGCTAGACACACTTTAGACTTCTCACCAGCGTTTGTGTGCCAACACATTGGGTCAATTCATGATTTACCTGTTGAAGACAAAGTTTACCTTCAACAAAGCCCAGAACTCTCTCACTCTTTCAAGGAACCATATGTACCCTAGAGTAGTCAATGTTGCTTACTTGCTTACTGCTTGCTTATGGTAGTCCATCGTATCCGATGATGACTTCCACTTCTTCTATTGGTGAGTTTTGAGGTGACTAAAAAGTCCAATACGAGAGCCACATGGTCTATTGCAATGGGGGCATATGAAGTTAGTGTTTGTTGTGGTCTTGGCTGCAGGGCCCATCTTCCTCCTCTGGCGTTTCCCTTCCCTCGCTGCGCTTCTCTCCTCTTCAAAATGTTGAAGGCCTGCATGGCAGAGTTGCCTCCAGAGAGGGTGATCTGAGGCAGAGCTTTCCAGCTGTGTGTGCTGTATTCCACACCTCTTGAGAGTTATTTTCAGTTGGTCCTTGTATCTCCGCTTTTGGCCTCCTGCAGATCTCTGGCCATGATAAAGTTGTCCATACAGCAGTTGTCGCGGAAGTCTATCAGCTGACATTCTGATGGTGTGGCCGGCCCATCGCAGTTGGTACTGGAGAAAAGTGGCCTCCATGCTCTTGGTACCAGTTTTACTCAGGACTTCCGTGTGTGGCACACGATCACGCCATGTCAGCCCAAGGATCCGCTGGAGACACTTGATGTGAAAGTTCTCCAGCTGTTGGATGTGGCGGCGATACAGGGTCCAAGCTTCACAGCCATATAATAGTGTGGAGACACAGATGGCTTGGTAGACTGCCACCTTGGTACGTATGCTGAGGTCTTTGTTCACATACACCCTCTTACGCAGTCTACCAAAGGAGGCTGAGGCAGACCTGATTCGATTTTGAACATCATTGTCCATGCTGCAGTTTTCGGAGAGGATGCTCCCAAGATATTTGAAGTCTGGGACTATTGCTAGGGGCTTGTCATTGATGTTAAAGACAGGTGATGGTGGTCGAGTTGGCGGAGGGGAGATCCACTGGCACAGTACTTCCGTCTTTACAGTGTTCACAGTGAGACCCAGTCTACTATAGGCCTTCACAGCAGCTGTTAGCGTCGCCTGCAGAGCCTCTGATGTATGTGCCACGAAGGCACAATCATCAGCATACTGTAATTCCACAATGTTCACAGTTTTGACCTTGGTAGCCGCCTGCAGCCTTCTGATGTTAAATAAGCTTCCATCCAACCTGTAATCCACCAGCACACCACTGCTTCCCTCAACTTCTTTGTGCAGTAGCCAGGTGACACTCATGAGGAAGATGTTGAATAGTACAGGTGCAAGTACACAACCCTGTCTGACACCTGTGGATACCTTGAAAGGCCTAGACTCATGTCCTCCTGTTGTCACCTGAGCCATCATCCCCTCGTGGAAACTTTGCAGGATGTTTACAAACTTCCGCGGGCAACCAACCCTGAGAAGGACCGCCCAGAGCAAGTCTCTGTTGACCGTATCAAAAGCCTTTGATAGGTCCACAAACGCCATGTATAAATCTTGATGTTGTTCCCGACACTTCTCTTGTAGCTGGCGTGTTGTGAAAATCATATCCACAGTGCTGCGATTTTTCCTGAAGCCACATTGAGACTCAGGCAACAGGTGATCCGTTATGCTCTGTATAAGTCTTGACAGCATCACTTTGGCAAGAACCTTGCCGGCAGCAGACTGGAGGGATATTCCTCTACTATTGCCACAGACAGACTTCTCACCCTTCCCTTTATATATGGACACAACATTTGCATCCCGCCATTGTTGGGGGACTTCCATATATCAGCAATATAGTGGAAAATTGCTCTGGTACAGAGATAGCCTCCCTACAGCTTGTATGGCAAGTATAGATGTACTATCCACTAAAAAGGAGTAAACACAAACATGTGTAAACACAGTGGCGGGCCGTGCGTTTCCCACCTGGGCCTTCAGTGATGTCCGACTTCAATGATTACCTCTCAAAAAACCATAATTGATGTTACCACATGACCATTGCTGGAGATATTCTATATAGAAACACATTTACTATGCATTGGATCCCCTCAACAGTGTACAAAACTGGTTATTTTCGGCCGCATTTAAAAATCAATAAACCCGCATCAGCAATTAAAACATATCTTATGTGGTACTGTCAAAATTAAAATAGCAAAAAACATAAACGTGAAAAAATAACGAAATAAAATATTTAAACTCACAATTTGTAGCACCCATTAGATGCCGTATAAGCCAGTGATGCCCCTTGTAGTCAGCTAATTCGAGTGGAAATGGGGGGCATTTCCCCATTTCATCGCCGACCTCGTCTCACAAGATGTAGTTTCTCTTTAAATATCCTTCTTGAAAATGGCCTTGCAAATATATGTGTTGTCTCGTCTAATCATAAAAGATGCAGACGAGGCGTGTTGGCTGAGTTCTTAAAGTTTACTCCAGCTGCCGGCATGGCTACATTTAACAACCTAAAACAGGGCTACTGCGCATGCTCTTCACTACAGTGGCATGCTGGGTAATGTACTTCTTATGTTACCTAGCTCATAACATCACAATATATATCTGCCACCTAATCAAGGTTTTGTTCTCCTTCTTTGTGGGTCAACGCTTCCCGCTTCCTGCTAAAATGCAACTTGTGATTGGATACTCACTTCGGAATGTCAAGTGAGTATCCAATCACAGTCTCGTTAACATCACGATACCTAGATAGGCTATTGTCAACAACTTGTGATCTGATTGGCTATCGCAACTGTCTATCAACTCTGTGTTCTCAAATTAATCTGCCAACAGTCCCAGTGAGTATCCAATCCCAGGACGCGTAAATGTCACGTTCAACCTCAGACCATTTAGAAGGCCTTACTGACAACAACTCAGGATGTAGATTAACTATGATCAAAGTATTGGACAGGACGTTGAAATGTGTGTAATAAAGTTGTACTTTATATAAGAAAAAAATGGGGATACAAATGGTACAAAACGATCCTTATATCTTGTTATCTGTTATTCATTCGTCACCCGTAGGCTCGTAATTCTCATCTCAACAACCACAATGCACCTGCTCCCGGTCTTTCTAACATCCGGTTTGCCGCAATGCATTGTGGAACATGCAGTCTTTTAGTTTACCCTTTGTTAGGCTATTGAGTAGAAACAACTCAATTCAGTGTCAGTGTTTCTCAAATAATCAATATCAAATACATGTATAATTCAAATCAATTCCCTTTTAACTCTTTTTAGCTGTAAATAATAATAGATCAATTTATCAGCAATTAAATCAAACATGCAAATTATGAATGATCATCACACATGAACTATATAACCCATAAGTTACAATATCCTCCCCCCATGAACTACGTTAATCTAAATCTCAAGACAGTACAGTAACTGAATAGGTCTTCTTAACAAAGTCCCTGAGGGAGTGCGGACTATGCACGACCTGACAAGTCCATCTCGGCCGGTAAACAATTCTATGATTCTTCCCAGTTTCCAGGTTTGTCTGGGGGTGTTGTCCTCTCCAATGAGTACAACGTCACCCACTTTCAGTGGGGTGGGTGTCGGCGTGTCACAGCGGTGTGCTGACTTCAAGTCCAGTAAGTAATCCTTACGCCAGGCGTTCCAGAAGCTGGTTGTGAGTCTCTGTCTGTACTTCCATCTTCGAGTGATCTCTGCCTTGTCTGCAGTTGGGTGCTGAAAGTTAGCAGGGAAGGGCTTTGGTGGCACAGAGGTCAGCCGTTTTCCCACCAGAAAGTGGGCTGGGGTCAGCGGCTGTGGTTCATCCACTTCATTGTGCACGAATGTCAAAGGCCTTGAGTTTATGATCGCCTCCACTTCTGTCAGTATTGTGCACATCTCTTCAAAGTTGAGTGAAGGTCTCCCTAGAATTTTCTTCAGGCATGTTTTTACTGATCGGACGAGCCTCTCCCAGAATCCACCCCACCAGGCTGCTCGCTCTGCAATGAACTTCCAGGTGATGCCCTTTTCTGAGAAGAACTCTAACAACTGGGGTTCTTTGATGGCTTTCCACATCTCCTTCAGGTCTTGATCAGCTCTCTTGAATGTTCTGGCATTGTCTGAGTAGATTATTTTGCATAATCCTCTTCTGGAGATGAATCTTTTCAGCGCTAACAGGAATGTCTGTTGACTGATCTGAGACCAGTTCCAGGTGTACTGCTCTGGTAACAGCACAGGTGAATAGCGCGATGTATGACTTTTTCCCAGAATCATCTGTTTTCACATAAAGTGGTCCTGCAAAATCCACACCCGTGACTTCGAATGGTGGGGATTCAGTTATTCGGTCTTTGGGCAAGGGCGCAGTGATCTGCTGTCCGGCCTTTGCCTTGAATCTTTTGCAAACTGTGCAGCTGGCCACAGTTCTCTTCACTAGCTGCCTGGCACGCAGGATCCAGTATCTCTCCCTCACTTGGACGAGAGTGTCTCTCACTCCTGAGTGCATCACCTTTTCATGACAGCTTTGTATCAGCAGTTCTAAATATCTGTGTTTATTGGGCATAATCCACGGGTGCTGCTCTCTGTATGTGAATTCGGACTGCTGCAGCCTTCCTCCCACACTGAGCAGCTCGTGTTCATCCAGAAAAGGTTTGAGTTCTTTAATCTTGCAGTCATTGTTTAGGCCCTTTTCCACTTTCAGTTGTTTGATCTCCTGGCTGAAACTCTGTTGTTGTGTTGTCTTGATCCAGTACTTTTCTGCCTCGAAGAACTCGTCAGCAGTTAGTTCTCCTTTTTTCTTTGTTTTTGTTTGAGCATTGGCTATGAATCTCTTTATCCAGGCTGTCACTCTGAGGACTCTTTTCAGCTTGCTGTATCTTTCCAGTTCTAACACCGGTTCACTGGGGTCTGTGTCATTTGCAGCGAGCTGCACAGTGATCCGTTGGCTGGACCTTAGTTCTGCATTCACCTTGTCTGGAACATTGTCATTTTCAGTCTCCTCTGACTGATCAGTTGATGTCAGAACGCTGGGCCCGTTCCACCATAGGTGGTTCTGTATCAGCCCTTCAACACTTTGTCCTCTTGTGGGGAGGTCAGCTGGATTTATCTTCCCTGGGATGTGTGACCATCTCTCAGGGTTGGTCAGTGACTGGATCTCGGTCACTCTGTTTGCAACAAACTGTTTCCACTTCTGAGCTGAGCTGCAAATCCAATGCAGTGTAATCATAAAGTCTGTCCACATTCTTATCTGATTTGGTTCCAGTTTTAGAGTCGTCATCAAGTTGTTGGCTAGTCTCGCTCCAATCACAGCTCCCATGAGCTCCAGGCGTGGCAGTGTCATTTTCTTGAGAGGAGCCACCCTGGATTTGGAAGCGACTAGGCTCATTATAGGTTCTCCGTCTGGCGATTCACCTTGTAGGTAGGCTGCAGCACTGTAGGCTCTTTCACTTGCGTCGCAAAACACATGTAGTGTTAGGACATGTTTATTTTCTGGCTGCATCTTTGTTCGATACCACCTTGGTATGGCGAGCTGGTGTAGCTGGGGCAGTTCTGAACACCACTGTTGCCATTCTTGAGTCAGGTCAGGTGGTAGCTCTTCGTCCCAGGAGAGTCCTCTCTCCCACATTACTTGAAACATGCACTTGATTCTGACTGTGAAAGGTGTCAGGAACCCGAGTGGGTCATAGACACGTGCAGCTGACTGTAGAACACTTCTCTTTGTGTTCTTCTTTTCTTTTAAGATGCTCAATAGCGGTCTGAGGTCAAAGGTGAAGTCATCTGTTTTTGGTCTCCACACTAGGCCCAACACCTTGAGCACAGCTCCGTGTGTCTCCGATGCCAGTGTGTGGTCTGTTGTGCCCTCCTTCCATTTCTTCTCTAGCTCATGAGAGTTGGTCATCCACTTGCAGAGGTCCATGCCTGCGGTTGACAGCATTTGGGTTGCAGTTGCTGTCACATGGTAGGCCTCTTCAACACTGTGTGCGCTTGCAATGAAATCATCGACGTAAAGTGACTCTCTTAGTGTCTCTACAACCTGTGGTTGTTTTGTTTCATATTGTTTTATGTGTTTTCTGATTGTAGCTGCGAGTAGGAATGGACTTGGGGAGGCCCCAAACACCACTCTGGTCATCCGCAGCACACGCAGCTCTCCATCCTCTTCTCCGCTTGGTGGGCCTGTGAGCCACAGGAATCTCACTGCATCTCTGTCTTTCTCCACTATGGAGATCTGCAAGAAAGCCTTTTTTATGTCTGACATAAAGGCAATTTCATTTTTTCTGAATTTAATGAGGACACTGAGGAGATCTGGATTCAGGTTTGGTCCTGTGAGCAGACAGTCATTGAGGGATGGACTGCCATCTTCATGAGATGACGCATCAAACACCACTCTCAACTTTGTGGTCACTTTGTCTTCTCGGAGTACTGCGTGGTGAGGTAAGTAGTATTTCACGTTGTCTGTACTTGCGTTGTCCTTTGGCACATCTTCTGCAATGTTCTGCTGTAAATAGTCCTCCACTACTTCATTGTATCTGCTGTAGAATGTAACATCCTTCTTCAGTCTTTTCTTCAGACCTTCAAATCGTTTTTTAGCAACTCTGTAGTTGTCTTGGAGCGCTGCCTTGTCTGGTTTCCATGGCAACTCCATGTGATATCGTCCATCTTTGAAAGTTGTTGTTCTCTCAAACATCTGCATAGCTTCTTCTTCTGCTGAGTTCTGTGTGTTTTCACTTGTGATGCCCAGAGACTCAATTTCCCAGAATGCTCTTAGTTGCTTGGAGAGAAGTGTGTCCTCTTCAAGTGGAATGAACATGCAGGTTGCCTAAGCGACACTTGACATGCACACTGGTCCCTGCACAGACCATCCAAATGTGCTCTCTAGTGCAACTAATGTCTCTGTCAGTCGCTCCACTCTTCCTGAGACAATTTGCCAATAGTAGTCTGCTCCTATCAGGACAGATAGCTCAGGATCATCATCATTATCTGGGAAGTCTGCTAATTGTAGTCCTTTTTTCTTGAGCTCATGTTGAATCTGGTCACCGGGAACTTTCATCACAGCTGAGCACAGCTGAGGTGTTTCTAAGGCCTCAATTTCAATTCTTTGCTGGTTGTCCCAGACATTCTCCAATATGACTTTCACTGTGTTGCGTTGTGACATTGTGGGAACAGAGGAGCCAAACGTGTGAAGAGTGAGTGTCTCTTGTCTTATTAATGGTAAGTTCAGGCTCTTCACAAGGTTTTCATGGATGAAGCTTCTCTGACTCCCTCCATCGAGTAAACAGCGAGCCATTTTTCTGCCTAATGGGCCTCCTACCCATGCCTTAGCGGTTTGTAGCAGCACAGTGTTCTGTCCATCTCGTTTAATCTTCGCTGAGTGAGGAATGACTGAGGAAACAACAGCCTCTACTTTAACATTGGGGGGCAGCACCTCACTTTTCTCACCGGTGCACACAGCAATGTGATGCCTCCTTCCACATTTTTCACATGATGCATCCTTCACTTTGCATGTTTTTGCAATGTGTTTCTGTTCCAGACACACAAAACATCTTCCCATTTTCTTTGCGTTGAGGAATGCTGTTAGTAGGGCAATGCTCAGATTTGTGTTCTGCACTGTCACAGAATATACAGTTGTGTGTCTTCTGGCTGACTGTGTGCAGTGCAGCAGCAGATTGCATGCTGGGTCTGTTCAGTTTTGTGCCATTGGATGAGCATAACTGCTTCCATGGCTTACTTTCTGGTTTGTGTTCTTTCTGGGTGTATGACGTTGTCATTTGCAGTGCTCTTTCCCTGCTCTGAACCTCCTTCTGTAGGAATTTGACTATTTCATCAACCTTCCATTCATCATCATCTCCCCTCTGACGGCTATATTCAAGAGCTATGTCATCTGGAATCATCTTCATTAAAATTGGGCATAGTAGGCTTCCATAAGTGTCTGACACTACACCCAGTGACTCCAAGCTCCTAATTTGAATTTCACATTCATCATATAGCTGCCTTAATGCATGCACATCAGAGGATTTCTTCACAGGAGTTAGATTCAGCAGCCTTGACATGTGAGCACTGATCACCAGATCTTTCCTTCCAAATCTGCTTTTCAATAATGTGATAGCACTGTCATAATTAACATCTGTAAGCATAAGTCCTGCTACTGCCTTTGCAGCTGTTCCTGTGAGGTACGTTTTCAGGTAGGTAAACTTCTCATGTTTGCACAATGCATCATTCGTGTGAATAGCAGTCTCATACTGGCTCCAAAACTCCTGCCATCTACTCCTTTATCAATAATCAATCTGAATGTCAGTCTGTATGCTAATGAGTTGGCCGAGTTAGCGTCGCTCACCCTCTGCTGCGTTGATGCTTGTTGCTGCTGGTTTTCATGCTCTTTTTTTCTTCACCATGCGCTGCGCGCGGCTTTTATACGAGATGACACGTTGTTTATAGTCCTCCGTATTTTCGATCTCGTGCTCCAAGTCATCCAACGCCGTGAGCAGTTCAATTCCATTGTCCAACTCAAATAGACTGTCCTCCTTCGCGGACAACATGTCCAATAAAGTACTCAAATGATCAATGTCCGGATCTGGCTTGGTCATTTCTCCGTCTATCTGGTTCAAAAGATGTGTCGTAGTACCTCTGATTGCACCCCGTTTTCTTCTCATTCTTTCCATTTCGGTCCTACGTTCCTCTTCTGTCATCTGAGCAGCGGCTTTAGCTTCTCCCTCGCTCTTCTTTTCCCAGGTTTTTCGGCACCAAAAAATGTAGATTAACTACGATCAAAGTATTGGACAGGACGTCGAAATGTGTGTAATAAAGTTGTACTTTATATAAGAAAAAAATGGGGATACAAACGGTACAAAACGATCCTTATATCTTGTTATCTGTTATTCATTCGTCACCCGTAGGCTCGTAATTCTCATCTCAACAACCACAATGCACCTGCTCCCGGTCTTTCTAACATCCGGTTTGCCGCAATGCATTGTGGAACATGCAGTCTTTTAGTTAACCCTTTGTTAGGCTATTGAGTAGAAACAACTCAATTCAGTGTCAGTGTTTCTCAAATAATCAATATCAAATACATGTATAATTCAAATCAATTCCCTTTGAACTCTTTTTAGCTGTAAATAATAATAGATCAATTTATCAGCAATTAAATCAAACATGCAAATTATGAATGATCATCACACATGAACTATATAACCCATAAGTTACAACACAGGATCTGATTGGCTATTGCAACTGTCTATCAACTGTATGTGCCTGTTCACTTACAGTGCACGGACGCCTGCATTGTTGATTCTGAAGGCCCCTGGCAGATTTTGTACAGCATGGCAACATGAGCTAGCTGAATTCTGATTGGATAAAAACTCTCAGCGCTGGAAGGAGCATAATATGACATGAAGAGAATATGAATACTTTTAGATATTTAGGGAAAGTAAATTAAAAATTACTGTTATCTTTAATTATGATCGTGACTTCTGGTTATGTTAGGCCAGCAGAGAAGGCCTCGCTGGCCCTGACGGCCCACCACTGTGTAAACATCTGGCAAAACAAGCGAGATAGCAAGATAATTGTGTCTTGCCTACAGTCAAGCATCATGGACTGGGGTTGCATTATAGTACTGCCGTCACTGGGGAGCTGCGGTGCTATACAAGCCGTACACGGGCTACTCTAAAGTACTGTAGATCCTGTGTAAAGTATTGTCCCTTGAGAATATGTAATAAAAGGGTCATTGAGATGTATTGTACACACAGGCGTTGACCCCCCACCCAGCATCCTCGCTCCAGGGAGCAGTGTTGAAATGGTCAGATTCTCCCGGCGGTGGTGTCACCTTTCTGAGCGCAATTTGAGATGATGCAGTCATAAGCGCTTATATGAAGGTTAGAAATTCAACATGCCCCACACATGTGGGGGGGGATAGTAGTCTTTTTAAAATTGCGGGCGCTTTTAGCTGAGTGGTCAGGTTGCCATATCCTCTGACAGCAGAGATATTACTCATCGCCGCGCAAAGTTCCGCAGATTGCGTTTCAGGTGTGAGGAATCTCCAGAAGAGGTAGTGTCACTTGTGTGTGTGTGTGTGTGTGTGTGTGTGTGTGTGTGTGTGTGTGTGTGTGTGTGTGTGTGTGTGTGTGTGTGTGTGTGTGTGTGTGTGTGTGTGTGTGTGTGTGTCTTGTCCTCCATCAGTGGACAGGTAGACTTCCTGTCGAGAACCTGCTTGGTCCATGAAAGCAGCCTGCCAAAAGATGTCACACCAAACTGGGATTAATGGTACGTTTGCACTTCTTTTTTTTACTCTTAACTCATTTTTGTTGTCAGTTTCCAGTTCGCTACTTTTTTTAACAACTCACCACTTGTTATTCTTTCAAATCTAACACAATTTTGCGGTTTTATCATCACACACCAAGTTGGTAGATAAACCTAAATGCCTCTTTTTAGTACTTTATACTCACTAAATTGCTGTTTTTACCGGAATATTGGAGTGTTAAGGCATTTGGTAACAGGAGCACAGGTGGACAATTGGCCTGAAGCTTGCCTCTCTCACCTTTCTCACCTGATCATGTATCATTTACGAGAGCGCTGCCTTTGGTAACCATGGCAATATGGGAAGAAAAGGAGGATGATGCTTGACACAAATGTAGTTTCAGCATCAAACTTGTAATTTTTTTTACGCATTTGCTTGTTTTTCCGACATTATTCATGTTTTTTTTTTAATCTTATGTAAGCCATGTGACTTCGGCCTGGATCGTTTGTTCTCTCTGCGGTGTCTCAGGTTCTTGTTTAGCTTCAGGTCAACCTGAGAGGGTTTTTCATTACAAATACTGTATATCCCTTGGTCAATACGCTGCATACCAGGAAGATGACCATTTTGGAACCTTATTCATAAAATACGTTTTATGTCATCTCAATTTCTGAATGAGGTTGGAATACTTTGGGGCTGAAATGTTGAAGTACAGCAATACCTTAACTTAAGAGCAGCATTTTGGCTGATTATTATGTTTTAAATTGCAAGCAAGAATTTGAGTTACAAGCATGCCGCCATGAGTTGGCATGGCAACTACCACAGTCAAACCTGTAAGATCTGATCAAAACATCCGGTCTTAGCTTATAGCTAAAGATCGACATAACTTTGTTTCCCAGCCATGGGAAGGAAAAAAAGGTAGTGTGAAGACAACATTTGAGATATAAGTTGAGGTACTACTGTATGACATGAATAAAGTCATAATTATTTAGCAACAACGTCATAGAGGGGTGTGATTTGTCTGTTTTTTTCCCCAGAATTTAGATTTTTTTTCATGCCAAAATGGTTATTTATGACTGAGTAAACGTTTTGGGGAGGGGACAAGGATGGGTTGGTTCCCTGCAAGCTTGGGACGGTAATCAATTAAACATTCAATAAAAATCAACTCAATCATTTTTCCTGCCCTGCAGGTGCTCAAATACCCCAATTTTTCTTTTTTAATAATATTTCTGATCCCATCCCTGGTCACACAGTTGAACATTGTCGTTTTTAATTGAAATTAATGTTATTAGCTGATTAATGTATGTCACGGATTAGTGGTCATAATATTGCAACGTTTCTCTTGTTGTTTTGTAGCTTTTTCTGATATTTTTTTCTTTCCATTATATCAGGAGTCGGCAACCCAAAATGTTGAAAGAGCCATACTGGACCAAAAAAATAAAAATAAATCTGTCTGGAGCCGCAAAAAATGTAAAGCCTTATATAATTGTTGTGATGAAGACAACACATGATGTAAGTGTCTATATTAGCTATATTGGCCTACTATCAAAATTACTTTAAAATTCTTATATAAGTGTTATAATGACGACAACACATGATGTAAGTGTCTATATTAGCTATATTGGCCTACTATCAAAATTACTTTAAAAGTCTTATATAAGTGTTATAATGAAGACAACACATGATGTAAGTGTCTATATTAGCTATATTAGCCTACTATCAAAATGACTTTAAAAGTCTTATATAAGTCTTATAATGAAGGCAACACATGATGTAAGTGTTTATATTCGCTATATTAGCCTACTATCAAAATTACTTTAAAAGTCTTATATAAAGGCCTACTGAAATGATTTTTTTTTATTTAAACGGGAATAGCAGATCCATTCTATGCGTCATACTCGATCATTTCGCGATATTGCCATATTTTTGCTGAAAGGATTTAGTAGAGAAAATCGACGATAAAGTTCGCAACTTTTGCTCGCTGATAAAAAAAGCCTTGCCTGTACCGGAAGTAGCGTGACGTCACAGGAGGTAGTATTCCTCACAATTCCCCGTTGTTTACAATGGAGCGAGAGAGATTCGGAGCGACAAAGCGACGATTACCCCATTAATTTGAGCGAGGATGAAAGATTTGTGGATGAGGAACGTTAGAGTGAATGACTAGAGAGGCAATGAAGGACGTATCTTTTTTCGCTCTGACCGTAACTTAGGTACAAGCTGGCTCATTGGATTCCACAATCTCTCCTTTTTCTATTGTGGATCACGGATTTGTATTTTAAACCACCTCGGATACTATATCCTCTTGAAAATGAGAGTCGAGAACGCGAAATGGACATTCACAGTGACTTTTATCTCCACGACAATACATCGGTGAAACACTTAGCTACGGAGCTAACGTGATAGCATCGTTCTCAAATGCAGATAGAAACAAAATACATAAATCCCTGACTGGAAGGATAGACAGAAGATCAACAATACTATTAAACCATGGACATGTAACTACACGGTTAGTAATTCTCAGCCTGGCAAAGCTTAACAATGCTGTTGCTAACGACGCTGAAGCTAACTTAGCAACTTAGCAACCGGACCCAACAGAGCTATGATAAAAAACATTAGCGCTCCACCTACGCCAGCCAGCCCTCATCTGCTCATCAACACCCGTGCTCACCTGCGTTCCAGCGATCGACGGCGCGACGAAGGACTTCACCCGATCATCCGTGCGGTTGGCGGCTGGCATCGGCTAGGCGTCTGCTATCCAAGTAAGTAGTCCTTGTTGTGTTGCTACAGCCAGCCGCTAATACACCGATCCCACCTACAACGTTCTTCTTTGCAGCCTCCATTGTTCATTAAACAAATTGCAAAAGATTCACCAACACAGATGTCCAGAATACTGTGGAATTATGAGATGAAAACAGAGCTGTTTTGTATTGGATTCAATGGGCTCCGAATACTTCCGTTGCCGTCGTGACGTCACACGCATACGTCATATCCAAAGGAGTTTTTCAACCGGAAGTTTAGCGGGAAATTTAAAACCCGGCCGTATTGGCATGTGTTGCAATGTTAAGATTTCATCATTGATATATAAACTATCAGACTGTGTGGTCGGTAGTAGTGGGTTTCAGTAGGCCTTTAAGAGTCCTTCATAAAAAACAAAAGCAGATAAGTGAAATGAATATCTATATGTAACTGAGATTAAATCTCTTAACTGTGTAGGGTGAGTACAAACAATTCACTATCTGTATGAAATATCTAAACACATCACAGAACAATAAAAGTTCACCTCCAGGCAGCTACAACCCTAAACTAACACCCTCCCCGGATTGCTAATAATCAAATGTAAACAATCAAATGCAGATACTTTTTCTTTTTCTTATGCCTTCTGATCTCTCTCTCTCTCTCTCTCTCTATGTCCACTACTTGATGTCCATACCCCCCCCCCCCCTCCACACCCCTGATTGTAAATAATGTAAATAATTCAATGTGATTATCTTGTGTGATGACTGTATTATGATGATAGTATATATGATAGTATATATCTGTATCATGAATCAATTTAAGTGGACCCCGACTTAAACAAGTTGAAAAACTTATTCGGGTGTTACCATTTAGTGGTCAATTGTACGGAATATGTACTTCACTGTGCAACCTACTAATAAAAGTCTCAATCAATCAATCAAACAGGTAGAAAAATACTATCTCTCAAAATAAATCACACGTACATTTTTCTTTTCTTACTGCACATACTTTGGATTGGATCTACACACTCGACCTGCATGTGTTTTGTAAGCTGTGTCAGTCTGCGTCGTGAATCTGGGTCGAATTGGTGATGCACTTTCCGTTTGCCTAATCACTGTCTCTTCTCTCAGTGGTGTGGGAGGGACTAAGTCCACCATGGTATGTCTACCATTCTGAGAGTCTGCTTCGTCGTTCTGGAGCGGTGTTGGTGGTCGTTCTTGAACCGGGAGGATGTGGCGACGATTCCTCCTGTATCTTCTCCCATCGGATTGGATGATGTAGGAACGTGGCTCTTCGCGCGACTTTTCCACTATTCCAAGTCGGTCATGTCCAGCAGGAGTCTGCATACGGATCACTTGCCCTTCTGCCAAGGGACTCAGTGGGCGACTTGACTTGTTGTAGTGACGTTTCACCGTAGTTCTCTTGTTGACTAGTCGAGCGTGTACTTGTCTTGAGTCTTTTGCTGTTGGCTGTAGTAGTCTGGTACACACTGGGATAGCTGCACACGTTTGTCTTGACATTAACCGTTCGGCAGGGGAACCAAGGTCTGCATCTCGGAGAATGTTTCTGAGGTTAAGGAGGTTTAGGAAGACATCAGTTTTGTCCCGGTGGGATTTCTCCATCAGTTGCTTGGCACTCCTGACAGCTCTTTCCGCGAGTCCATTCGACTGGGGAAACTCTGGGCTGCTGGTGGTGTGGATGAAGTCCCACTCCTCAGCAAACTTCCTGAATTGCTCACACTTGTACTGTCTTGCATTGTCAGATAGCAGTGTGTGTGGTGTACCATGCACTGAAAAATGTCTTTTCAATTTGGAAATTACAGCTGTTGCTGTGATGTTTTGTAGAAGGTCAATTTCGAACCATCCAGAATAGGAATCCACTAGCACCTGGTAGTGTTGTCCACACCATTCAAAAATGTCTGTAGCAACTGTGGACCACGGAAGGTCTGGAACTGGATGGAGATGGAGCGGTTCTTTCTGCTGATGTGGTTTTGTGCTGTTGCACACTGTGCAAGAAAGTAGTTCTTCAGTGATGTCTCGTGACATTGATGGCCAAAAGATGATACCTCTTGCTCTGCGTTTGGTCGCTTCAATGCCTGGGTGACCTTTATGTACAATCTTAATGTACTCTTTTTGTAGTGACCGGGGAATAACTGCTTTCTGCCCTTTCATGACGATTCCATCTTCCACAGGGAGTTCGTCTCTGTAGGGGAAGAAAACTTCAATGGCAGGCTGCAGCTGAGTCTGTCTGGCAGGCCATCCACGCTGGATAACTGCATTGAGAGTCTGCAATACTTCATCCTCCTCCGTGTGTTTCTTGAGCTCTTCCAGGCGGGCTGTAGAAATGTAGCTCACCGACATGACGTCGAAAGAACCACTGTCAGATGGGCTCTTACTGTCTGTTGCATTAGGGGCTCTTGAAAGAGTGTCAGCTAAGTACATGTGCTTTCCTTTTTTGTAGACTAAGCTTATGTCATAGCATTGCAGGCGTAGCAGCATCCGCTGAAGACGGGCAGGGGCATTGTGAATTGGTTTCTTCAAGATAGTCACCAACGGTTGGTGGTCAGTTTCTACTATGCTGGGCTTGCCATACACATAGTCTCTGAACTTGGTGCACGCAAACACAACAGCTAGAAGCTCCTTCTCAATTTGAGCGTATCGAGTTTCTGTTTCTGTAAGGGTGTGGGATGCAAAGGCTACTGGCCTTCCATTTTGCATGCAAGCAGCTCCTAGTCCAAAACATGACGCGTCACAGGTCAGCGTGACTGGCTCTTTGACATCGTAGTAGGCCAATACTGGTGGAAAGGAGAGACATGCTTTCAGGCGGTCGAAAGCATCTTGGTGTTGCTGGAACCAGCACCATGCGGTCTCTTTGTGAGTCAGTTTCCTCAGTGGCGTTGCGATGTCACTGAGGTTTGGAATGTACTTGCCAAGATAGTTGACCATTCCCAGGAAACGTTGAAGTGAAGTGACATCTGTGGGGACTGGCATCTCTGTGATAGCAGCAGTTTTGGAGGGGTCAGCTTTCAATCCTTTACTTGTGAAGATATGACCAACGTAGCATACTTGGTCAAGTCTAAACTTGCATTTCTGTGGGTTGAGTTTGAGGTTTATTTCCTTCACACGTTCAAGCACTTTTTTTAGGTTGGCGTCGTGCTCCGCCACATCACGGCCTCCGATGATGATGTCATCGACAATGACTGAGCATGGATATCCAGCAAAGAGTTGATCCATTGTGCGCTGGAATACCTCGCTTGCAGAGTTAATACCGAAAGGCATGCGAAGGAATCTGTAACGTCCAAAAGGAGTACTGAATGTTGTCTTCATTGAGGACTTCTTGTCCAGGTGGATCTGCCAGAATGAATTTTTTGCATCTAGCACTGAAAACACTGTCGCACCTGACATTTGTGCTGCTACCTCCTCCACACTTCTCATGGGGTGGTGGGGCCGTTTTAGTGCTTCATTTAAATATTTGGGGTTGATGCATAATCTGATTTCCGATTTGCCTTTCTTGTGCGCAGCGACCATGGATGACACCCAATCTGTTGGTTCGGTGACTGAAGTAATAACGCCTATGCGTTCCATGCGTTCAAGTTCAGCTTTCACACAATCTTGCATCGCTACGGGGATGCGGTGGGCCGGCCTAACAACAGGCGGCACATTGGGGTCCACTGTCATTGTGTAAACAACTGGTAGTTCTCCGAGCTCTTCACTGAAAATATCTTGGTATTGTGTGAGGATCCGTGCGCTGAACTCTCCAGTGTTCTCTGTGGTGACATGGTGCACATCGGGACTTAACTCGACTAGCCCCATACGCAGGCATGCACGGAAGCCGAACAGCGATGTCACATTTTTATCCACTATGAAAAATGTCAGTAAGTGGCGCTGTCCCTTTAAAAAGCATGTCAGTGTAGCTTCACCTTGTGTCTCGATTTTGGCTCCTCCGTAAGCAACCAAATTTGTGCTTTTGTGTTGTTTGGTGAGTTTCACGCCGTTTACTCTATTGAAAGTCTTCAGTGACATTACATTGCATTTAGCACCTGTATCCACTTTCATTTTGGTTGGCACGTCATTTATGCACACTGTGACAAATCCTTCATCTTGGTCTCTTTGTTGTGGATTTACAGTGTCAACACAATTTTCAATTTCCAAGCCATCCACATAGAATGTGTCATTTTCACTTTGGCTGTGTTGATCCATTGTCACGTCATGCACAGACTGTCCATAGCGCTTGTTTGTGGTAAACTTGGACTGGCTCTGTGGCTTTGACTTGCAGCATTTTTTGTAGTGGTTTTGTTTCATGCAGTTGTGACATTGTTGTCCAAACGCTGGACACATTTCCCTTTTTGCTGTGTGACTCCCTCCACAATTGTTACACTTTGTGATAGTCTGGGCAATTTTCTGGAATGTGCCTTTAAATTGCTTGTATTGTGTGGGTTTAATCTCATCAACATTGGTAGCTTGTGTAGCCAATGTTTTGATATTTTCCTCTGTCATTTCGTGAATGCGGCAGATTGAGATTGCCTTGGCAAGAGTCAATTCACTGTCCCTCAGTAATGTCTTTCTCAGAGAGTCGTTTGTGATGCCACACACAATTTTGTCACATATGAGTTCGTCAGTTAGAGCTCCAAATTGACATGTTTTAGCTTTAATCTTCAAATCACTGATGAATGATTCCATGCTCTCCCCATGCTTTTGAATTTTCGAATGGAACTTGTGCCTTTCCAATGTTTTGTTCGTTCGCGGATTGCACATTTCTCTGAACTGCCTCTTCAGGCACTCGGGATCTTCCCGCGACTCCGCAGGAGCGAGAATAGCACCGCCCTCTCCGGCGGCACGCACCTCTAGCGCGTACGCAAACGAGCGCTCCCTCTCAATCGCTTCTGGACCAGCGAGGTTTAATAGGATGTATGCACGGGTCTTCGCGGGCTTGTCCAAGTGAGCAGCAGCAATGAAAATGTCATATTCTTGCTCAAAAATGCGCCAGTTCTCCACGACATTGTCGTTGAAGACGACTGGGTCTGGACGACGAAACCCATCCGCCATTAGGGATCGGCGTGTCCCCCGCACGGCAGGAAAAAAAATCTCCGGCGGCAAATTTTAGTACAAAAAGTACTCACAGGCGAGAAGTTTGTCCACTACTCTGACACCATGTTGTTGTTTGTGGTTACCAGTAGGAATAACCATGCCGAGTTGCAGGAATAACTTGGCTTTAATAAAGACTTCAGGAGGACAGCAATTTTACATACGCACTGCATGAGAGAGTGGTAATAACTGATTCCCTGATGTGCACACCCTGGTGGTGTGTTCGAAAATTACAACAACATAACAGTCATTTTACCAAATGATCTACAGGATGGATATATATATATATATATATATATATATATATATATATATATATATATATGTATATATATATATATATATATATACATATATATATATATATATATATATATATATATATATATATATATATATATATATATATATATATATATATATATATATATATATATATATATATATACAGGCATCACACACATATATATATATATATATATATATATATATATATATATATATATATATATATATATATATATATATATATATATATATATATATATATATATATATATATATATATATATGTATATATGTGTGATGTTTCTCTCTCGTGGGTCCTCTTGACCGTAAGAGACCCCCTCGTGAGCCCGGTAATCTGGTGTAACAATGTCTTTATTTGTGAGCGCACACACGCTAGGACCGCACTCTACGTTACAACTTTTCAGTCTTTGTGGCTTTTTCTTTCCAGCAATGTCCATCAACTTTGTCCGCTCACCAGCAACTCCAACTCCAACAACGTGTCTAGGACCGGCTGCTGCTAATAAAGGCGACAGGTGAGTAAATAACCATCCCCAGCTGGGCAATCTACTCACCTGCCGCTGGCTTCGAGGCCGGTCCTTACACACCCCGCTCCGCGGCAGGCCCGCAGACCACGCCCCCCATCCACAATATATATGTTTATATATACATACAGTATATATATATATATATACATATATATATATATATATATATATATATATATATATATATATATATATATATATATATATATATATATATATATATACCGTATTTTCCGCACCATAAGCCGCACCTAAAAACCACAATTTTTCTCAAAAGCAGACAGTGCGGCTAATAACCCGGTGCGCCTTATATATGGATTAATATTCATATTTATTTTCATAAAGTTTAGGTCTCGCAACTACGGTAAACAGCCGCCATCTTTTTTCCCCGTAAAAGAGGAAGTGCTTCTTCTTCTACGGTAAGCAACCGCCCCCATAGAAGAGGAAGCGCTTCTTCTTCTACTGTAAGCAACCGCCAAGGTGAGCACCCGCCCCCGTAGAAGAAGAAGCTCGCGGATATTTAATTTCATTTGTTTTTCTGTAAAGACAACAAAATGTCTCCTACTAAGAGACACGCGTACAAGGTTCCACTGACTTTTGATATTCATGTGAACCGCACTGTGGATACAACGGGAACACGTACGGTGAATATTCGCACCACAGGGAATGAGAAGTCGTCCTACTGTGGTTCTAGCTTGCCATGCTAACGGCCAGAAACTTCCACCCACGGTGATATTCAAAAGGAAGACCTTGCCAAAAGAGAACTTTCCAGCCGGCGTCATCATAAAAGCTAACTCGAAGGGATGGATGGCTGAAGAAAAGATGAGCGAGTGGTTGATAGACGTTTACGCGAAGACACCGGGTGACTTTTTTCACGCAGCGCCGTACCTGTTGATCTACGACTGCATGCGCGTCCACATCACAGATGGTGTCAAAAAACAAGTGAAGCACACCGAAGAAGAAGAATTCGAGGGATTTGTAGATGAGTAATAACTTCAGAAAGTGAGCTTTAAATGTTTATTTTGTGTGTTGCGTGACACTAACGTATGAGCAACGTTGAGTTATTGATGTTGCTATTGCTCTGCACTATTTTGAGTGTTACTATTTTTGTGATTGCACATTTGCACATTACATTTTGGGAGTGAACAGAGTTGTTAGAACGCTGGTTTGTAATATATTATTAAAGTTTGACTGACCTATCTGACTGTTTTGTTGACATTCCCTTTAGCGTAGCGTAGGTGCGGCTAATGGCACGGGGCGGCTAATAGGCAAACAAAGTTTTGAAATATTCCGTTCATTAAACGTGCGGCTAATAACACGGGGCGCCTTATGGTGCGGAAAATACGGTATATATACTGTACGTTAGGTCAAGAAAAAACACAGAGGCTATATAATCCCTACAAGCCTTTCGCAGGTTTCCCTGCTCTTCAGGGGATTTTATATATATATATATATATATATATATATATATATATATATATATATATATATATATATATATATATATATATATATATATATATATATATATATATATATATATATATATATATATATATATATATATATATACTTGGGTCATCCCGTGGGCCCAATTGTGGACGCTGGAAGGTCGGTTCCGGCCCACAGGCTGTAGTTTGGGGACCCTGGACTTAAAACATCACTTTTTACTTTTAACGTCACACAAACTGTAACATAGTTGTTGTTATTAAAAGGAAAATACATTTTTATACGTACATATTTTATTTACAAATATATCTTCCCAAAAACCAGCAGCCTACCAATTACCATGAATTGATTAACATGAACCCCGACTTAAACAAGTTGAAAAACTTATTGAGGTGTTACCATTTAGTGGTCAATTGTACGGAATATGTACTGTACTGTGCAATCTAATAATAAAAGTTTCAATCAATCAATCAATCAATCCTCTGCAGTGGATGTTTGTGTTTTGCATAGGCACATTTTTCTCAGAAAAAATAGTAACTTTGTTAAAAGACATAAAGACATTTTTCCCTGCTCCTCCTCCTTCCCACTTGCTTTCTTGTGTCCTTGTCTTTGTCTGAACTTTTTGAAGCCTCTTTTCTTGAGCTGTCCTCAAATCTAAACATCAAAATGAATTTGATCAACTGGACTCTCGACGCAATTGACACAGTCTTTTCGACAAGGAAAAGAGGTTCGGGGGAGCCTGGCTGCCCTGATGGAACCATTGCTGCGGGGTACGTGAGAGATTCCTGGAATACTTGGAGAATCATGTGCCTCTCAGTCCTTTCCATCGAGGACGTGGAAGACATCTACCTATTTGGAGCTGTGATCGCAGGGCATTTGCTGATTGGGCTGGGCATTGCTCTGGTGTATCGTCAAATTCGGAAGACGATGGCAGCCACTCAAGGGGCCAACAGGCTGTTCAACGCAATGGAAGGATTGGGTCGTGCTGTGGGATCACAGACTGGAGCGATTGCTGATTTGAATCGCAAAATGGATTCCATCTTGATGAAGTTACAGAAAGAATAAATTGGAATTGTCAGAGCCAGCATACAGAGCAGGAATGTCATTGTTTTGACTGCTCGAAGAAAAAACAACATCTTAATCTACGATTTGACTCCCTCGAATGGCCTTGAGGAACAGGCTGTTTGAAAACACTCTCCTGAGGACTCCTCAAAGATGGACGCTTTTGACCTTCCCTTTTTTTCAAAAGCACCTGGGTCGGACTCTTGAACTCTTGAACTCTTGGGGCCGGCCTCGGCCCATAAAGACAATTGCAACATCTCACCCAAGTTAATTGGGCATACATGCACGCACTCACCCCTCCCCAAATCAATGCCTTCACCACTGCTTAATTCCTCCGGGGTTGTGGGGGCTGAGTAGCGCTCAAAAGCAGCTGCCGGCCTCCAAGGTCCTGTTGGATGACTCTGTTGCGAGTTGTTGTGATTACATGTACCATGTTTATGTGTGCCATGCTATGTGAGGTTTTTTTCCTCGGACTCAGTCTGGACCATTCCCGTGGGTCCAGCCTCAGACTGATATTTTTTTACTCTTCCCCCCATTCCCAATGTCACCTTTTTCCCACCTTTTTAAGGAGCGCCCTAAGTGGCTGATCCGTTGGCGGTCCCGTCTTGTCTCCCTGTAACGTATGTCTGCTCTTAGCGGGATTGTGCCGAAAATGTAATTTCAGTTCTTATGTGTCTTGTACATGTTAAGAATGGACAAATAAAGCTGCTCTCGCTCTCGCTCTCTCTCCGCTCTCTCTCATAAAGCAATCAGGAGGATGTAAAGTATATAAGTATATCTCAATAAACAAGGATACAGTGGAACTTTGATTTTTGAACCCCTCAACTTGCAAACTTTTTGGTTTACGAACTTTTAGACCGTGCCAAATGTACCTGTCTCAGTAGACGAATGCTTCATACATTCATTTTGTGTGCCGCTGGCAGACATTTTGTGCTTGCTTGTACTGAAGAGATTAAGAAAGCAGGATTTGGACCACATTAAGTTTTTAATTGTGATGAGAACAGACTTTTCCGAAGGAAAAAAAGCCAAAGCTGACTGCTTTTACTGCGGAGGAAAAGACTATCTCTCGTTCAGCGACGTCTGTTCCAGGGCCATAACCAGGATTTGACAAATACGCAGGTCAAAATTTGGTGGTCTAGCAGAAGCTTTGAAAAGCTGAACTCATGGGTACCCCGAGCACCATATATTACTTTGAGCAACACAATGAACAATCCATTTTCTGTAATTTTAATGTAAGTTTAGCGCATTAAACAATTTAATGTCATCAAAACATAAGTTTAAAAACTTTAAATTTAATCTCCAAAATGGGTTTGAATCCAAGACCTTGAGATTTGAATTTCAAGTACCAGTGAAGCGCGCCTCGAGAGGCACGGGAAGTTAAAAGGGAAAATCTGTTTTCATATTTTAATCAGTAACAGAGCATGGCATAGGCAGGAATACTTTCGAAATTTTAATATGAAGTGCCTTGTTCAATAATTTACATTTCACATGCACGCTTCTTCACACAAAACGTCGCCCCCCACGGACATCGAAGCCCTATGCACAGCAAGTGTTCTGCATTTAGGGCGGTGCAGCACCTCTCTGACATGACACATCACATTAATTTCATTCCGGTAAAACCAACATTAGTTTGTCAGTATAATTTCATGTAAACGCTACGTTGACAGCACATTTTGGATCGGATGATGTTTAAAGGTGGACTTTTAATTGCGTTTTGTTGTCTGGAGTTATAGCCGTGCATGACCAAAGATCATATATTGAGAGAGGATGCTCTACCGCATAGTGATGTACAGGATGCCCTACACAAAGTATATTTGCAGTCAGTCATATCATCTTGTTTTTGTCGCTTAAAAATACAGAGGACATGACCTCCGTGCCCTCAATAGTAGTTACGGCCATGGTCTCTTCCAAGACCACATGCACACGCACACGCACACACACACGCGCACACGCGCGCACACACACACACACACACACACACACACACACACACACACACACACACACACACACACACACACACACACACACACACACACACACACACACACACACACACACACCTTCTTGAGACCTCCGAAAAATGCCTACCTCTTTAGGACCACCCTTTCTAGATATAAAATATATAAAGATTTGTATTTATAACATTAATAATATATACATACTATGCAAATATAGAAAAGGTAAGCTTTTAGTACATTTTTTGTTTGTTTGTTTTTTTGTAATTGGTTTTTAATCTTGATTTACTTCAAGTTATTGCAGTATGTCTCGAAACATATATATGTTTTGTTTTGTTTTTTTTGTCCAAAGGGGATGCATTTCAATTTCTTACACACACTTGTTATTACATATGTTGGCCAGAGGGGGAGCACTTCAAATTTTTACACACACTTGTTATTTCATATGTTGACCAGAGGGGGAGCACTTTTTAAACCGACACAGTCAATTGGAAAAATCCCTCCTTTTTGGGACCACCCTAATTTAGATAGATTTCACCACCAGGGGTGCAAATGAGACATTCTCTATTAGATGCAATGCTTTTCCGTATTGGGACAATTAGGCCGTAAGGTGAACCCGTTTTTCGTTTTATCTTGTTCCCATGTCTGGGCACTAAATGATTTTTGGTTCTTAAAAAAGGTGTTTTAGTTTTCAATGATAAAAAAAAAGTTCTCCACTGGACATCCAGGCAAATTTTTTAAATTAGTGTTTAAAGTCGGGACTATTTCTTGCTTGGCGTAACAATATTTTTGTCTCAAGAGGTGACGTTTTTGTCACGTGCTTCACATTCGACCAATCGGGTAGCCGCGCAGATCCAAGATGGCGATGTCTACAACGTCTAAAGATGAAGAGGAAAATACTCTAAAACACCTTAAAAAAGTTCGAAAAAAGAACAACAAAATATGCTACATGCATGTTAGGTCTGTTAGGAATGAAGAGGTGAATGATTTCACTATCAGAAGGTGGGATACTTACAGGAATTGTTTAAAACGGTGGCTTTGCTGTGATGGGGAGTCTCATAAAGTAGCCGAGACATTCAAATCCTGTATCGATGTTGAATTGAAAGATATTCCTGATGACGCTTGGCTTCACCCGACTTGTTACCGGCGGTTCATTGATAGCGTTTGGATTCGGCAAACGGCAGAGGGACCGTCTTTCACAGGCAAAAACGCTTTCAGCAGGTAAACAAACACACACTACACGTAGCACTTACACACATACAACCATTTAATCATCTTTTATTTTTAGGCCAGTTGATGACCGCTGCCAGGATAAAGCAAGACAGTAGCATTTTCTTGCATATTGAAGACAGAGACTGTGTGGCCATGGAAGTGCGGTACCACAAGTCCTGTTACAGACAGTACACCAGGTTCGTGACAAAGTCTGATGTCACAGTTACTGGAACCGCAGATGAAGACGTGTGAGTTATTAAATTGCATTATCAATTATATACACTATAAATTACAATTCATATTATAGATGCATGACGGATACAGTGTCAATAATTATGAAATGAATATAGAATAAATACAAGTTTCACTTTTTGAATGAACTTTTCTATGATATTACATTTGTTTTAGATGCACTTTTAAAGGCTGTTTGTATGTAGCTACAATCTTGACTGCATACCTTTTGGCACATATTAAATGTGTGTGTGTGTGTGTGTGTGTGTGTGTGTGTGTGTGTGTGTGTGTGTGTGTGTGTGTGTGTGTGTGTGTGTGTGTGTGTGTGTGTGTGTGTGTGTGTGTGTGTGTGTGTGTGTGTGTGTGTGTGTGTGTGTGTGTGTGTGTTCTTTTCAGAAGTGAACCTACCTTTGATGCCAGCTACAACATATTCTTCGAGAGGATCATCCGCAAAAAGGATAATTGTTAATCAGGAGGTGCTGAGAATGAACCAGCTACGACGAATGTTTTTAAATACGGTGCAAAAACATTAAAGGCCTACTGAAATGAATTTTTTTAATTTAAACGGGGATAGCAGATCCATTCTATGCGATATTGCCATATTTTTAATGAAAGGATTGAGTAGAGAACAACGACGATAAAGATCGCAACTTTTGGTATCAGATAAAAAAAAGCCTTGCCCCTCCCGGAAGTAGCGTGACGACACCGGGGGAAGGACTGCTCATATTTTCCTATTGTTTACACCAGCAGCGAGAGAGATTCGGACCGAGAAAGCGACGATTACCCCATTAATTTGAGCGAGGATGAAAGATTTGTGGATGAGGAACGTTAGAGTGAAGGACTAGATGCAGTGCAAGACATATCTTTTTTCGCTCTGACCGTAACTTAGGTACAAGCTGGCTCATTGGATTCCACACTCTCTCCTTTTTCTATTGTGGATCACGGATTTGTATTTTAAACCACCTCGGATACTATATCCTCTTGAAAATGAGAGTCGAGAACGCGAAATGGACATTCACAGTGACTTTTATCTCCACGACAATACATCGACGAAACACTTTAGCTACGGAGCTAACATGCTTAACTGCATATAGAAACAAAATAAATAAATCCCTAATTGGAAGGATAGACACAAGATCAACAATACTATTAAACCAGGGACATGTAAATACACGGTTAATGCTTTCCAGCCTGGGGAAGGTTAACAATGCTGTTGCTAACGACGCCATTGAAGCTAACTTAGCAACCGGACCTCACAGAGCTATGCTAAAAACATTAGCTATCCACCTACGCCAGCCAGCCCTCATCTCCTCATCAACACCCGTGCTCACCTGCGTTCCAGCGATCGACGGTGCGACGAAGGACTTCACCCGATCATAGATGCGGTCAGCGAGATGGAGGAAGTTAAGGTGAGTTCGGCGGCTAACGCGTCTGCTATCCATCTCTGTCTTCCTGGTTGTGTTGCTGTAGTCCGCCGCTAATACACCGATCCCACCTACAACTTTCTTCTTTGCAGTCTCCATTGTGCATTAAACAAATTGCAAAAGATTCACCAACACAGATGTCCAGAATACTGTGGAATTTTGAAATGAAAACATAGTTTTTTTGTATTGTATTCAATGGGGTTCCAATACTTCCGCATCAACTGATTCCGTCACGCGCATACGTCATCATATCTAGACGTTTTCAACCGGAAGTGTGGCTGGAAATTTAAAATTGCAATTTATAAGTTAACCCGGCCGTATTGGCATGTGTTGCAATGTTAAGATTTCATCATTGATATATAAACTATCAGACTGCGTGGTCTGTAGTAGTGGGTTTCAGTAGGCCTACCGTGGAACACATGCCAATACGGCCGGGTTAACTTATAAAGTGACATTTTAAATTTGCCGCTAAACTTCCGGTTCGAAACGCCTCTGAGGATGACGTATGCGCGTGACGTAGCCCGGCGAACACGGGTATGCCTTCCACATTGAAGCCAATACGAAAAAGCTCTGTTTTCATTTCATAATTCCACAGTATTCTGGACATCTGTGTTCGTGAATCTGTTGCAATCATGTTCATTGCATTATGGAGAAGGAAGCTGAGCAAGCAAAGAAGAAAGTTGTCGGTGCGAAATGGACGTATTTTTCGAACGTATTTAGCAACAACAGTACACAGCCGGCGCTTCTTTGTTTACATTCCCGAAAGATGCAGTCAAGATGGAAGAACTCGGATAACAGAGACTCTAACCAGGAGGACTTTTGACTTCGATACACAGACGCCTGTAGAGAACTGGGACAACACAGACTCTTACCAGGATTACTTTGATTTGGATGACAAAGACGCAGACGTGCTACTGTGAGTATGCAGCTTTGGCTTCTAAACATTTGATCGCTTGACCGTATGTGCGCAACTTTTTTTTGCGTATGTACGTAACTTTTTTAAAATATATAAGCTTTATGAACCTTGGGTTAGGTGAACGGTCTTTTGGGCTGAGTGATTGTGTGTGTTGATCAGGTGTTTGAATTGTATTGGCGTGTTCTATGGAGCTAGGAGCTAGCATAGGAGCTAGGAGCTAGCATAACAAACACGCAGGTGTTTTTATGCAGGATTAATTTGTGGCATATTAAATATAAGCCTGGTTGTGTTGTGGCTAATAGAGTATATATATGTCTTGTGTTTATTTACTGTTGTAGTCATTCCCAGCTGAATATCAGGTACCGTGAGTATGCAGCCTTGGCTGCTAAACATTTGATAGCTTGACCGTATGTGCGCGTCACGTACGTAACTTTTTAAAAATATATAAGCTTTATGAACCTTGGGTTAGGTGAACGGTCTTTTGGGCTGAGTGATTGTGTGTGTTGATCAGGTGTTTGAATTGTATTGGCGTGTTCTATGGAGCTAGGAGCTAGCAGAGGAGCTAGGAGCTAGCGTAACAAACACGCAGGTGTTTTTATGCAGGATTAATTTGTGGCATATTAAATATAAGCCTGGTTGTGTTGTGGCTAATAGAGTATATATATGTCTTGTGTTTATTTACTGTTGTAGTCATTCCCAGCTGAATATCAGGTCACCCCCGGCTCTCACAGCATCTTCCTTATCTGAATAGCTTCAACTCCCCACTAGTCCTTCACTTGCACTTTACTCATCCACAAATCTTTCATCCTCGCTCAAATTAATGGGGAAATTGTCGCTTTCTCGGTCCGAATCTCTCTCACTTCATGCGGCCATCATTGTAAACAATAGGGAACTTTGCGTTTATGTTCAACTGACTACGTCACGCTACTTCCGGTAGGGCAAGCCTTTTTTTAATCAGATACCAAAAGTTGCAATCTTTATCGTCGTTGTTCTATACTAAATCCTTTCAGCAAAAATATGGCAATATCGCGAAATGATCAAGTATGACACATAGAATAGATCTGCTATCCCCGTTTAAATAAAAAAAATTCATTTCAGTAGGCCTTTAAGATTGTGATGCTTCAAACTACAGGTAACAACAGAAGCTTTTTTTTGGCAGCGATGTAAAACACTTTTATGCTGGAAAATATCAAAAGAATAATAAATAATTTTAAAAAAGGCTTTGATAGTATATTTAAACAACTAATACTTATGAATATATCTTTATTTACACCCTTGTGCTCCTCTTTCCCTGTGTTCTTATGTTGCAGGCAGGATAAATTAAAGAGAAGGCTGACTCTGAACTTTTCCCAACTGGTGTATCAAGCGCAACATCTGTGAACTGGTTTTTGTTGAGATAATGTCTGCAGATAAGCTGATAGACAGGCTACCTCATCCATCAGGTACAGACACAACTGAGTCAACTGAAGTAAGCCAAGGTGAAAGTGATACTGAACACATGGCAAGAACAACCGCTGGTCCGCAAACTACTGAGAACACGATGACACTTTATAGTGTAGCGCTGATATTGAAGCAGCTACTATGTGACACACCCGGTATGACGTGCCCCCGGCCACCCACATCAGATGATTTAAATGTGTCCGATGCAAAATCTGTTGTGCCACTTGAACTGTACAATGTTATTGTTTGGATTGTAGGTGCAACAGAGGAACCAACATTAGCCTGTTATGTTGATATTCCAGAAGATGTGAACCTAAAAGTGATATCTGTTTGTCAAGACATTATGTATCTTGCATCTAAAGATCGGAGGCAGACACCCAAATCCTTATGTCTTGGTCTAAGTATTCGGCATTTAACAGGTTCCTCACAAGTTGTGTCACTGCTGAGTGGACTAGGACATTGTGCTTCATGAGACATTCTCTCAAATGTATAATGTCTGCCCCTTCACCCAATGGCAATGGATGGCACATTGCGGATGGGGAGTTAAAAGTTACATGGATGACTACAAATCCTGCCCCTGATAGTGTGTTAAAGGTAGTCCACTGCAGCTGCAAGCAGAGAAAATGTGAGAAGGGATGTTCCTGTATGTCTGCAAGACTGTCCTGTACTGATTTGTGTCGGTGCCAAAATTGTGCCAATATTTCCATGGAAACAGAGAATAAAAGCACATGGGAAGATGGCTATGATGATAGTGTCTCCCTCGTTCAGAATACGCAAAGTCACACTTAATCAGTTAGTTCTCTAATAAAAATTAGAGTTTTTGCCCCATTTGAGAAAAATCCCTCAGAGTATTTTACTATTTCTTTTTTTTTAGTTACTTAAGTTAAATACTTTAAAAATAGAATGTGAGGTTACTGTGCACTTGACTTTAAAAAAAATTATAATAATTATAGATTGAGTTTGTGCGAAATTTGAGGAAAATCTATCAAAGAATTCTTGAGATATGGCTTTAACAATGTGCAAAGTTAAGACAAAATAATAATAAAATGTATTTTTTTTAAAATACTCAAGACCTGCTGTGACATCAACACATTGTTTTGTTCATGTAAATATTGTTTTATACCATATTGTGTACAGATTCTAAACTGTAATGCAGTTTTTTACTTCCTCTTATAACACAGTATCTACTGAAATTTTTAATGTAAAACATCATTGTTTAGCAAAATGTACCATGTGTATGTTCAATTGTACAGGTTGCTATTTTGAAGCGTTTTTTTCCTTTTTTTTGTATGTTTCATGGTTTAAATTCAAATTAAAGTATACCAATGCTAAAATACTTGTCTCAAATGTTAGGTATATGTATTAATGTCAATTTGTGAGAGAGATTCTGTTTCCAGAATGAATGTAAATACATTTACAAGAAAAAACAGCTGCATAAGATTTTCGTTTTTTTGTAATTCCTATTTTTATACATTTATGGCTGTAAAAAAAAACGCCAGGATATTTTGGGGAGAACTTTTAACCTAATGTCCACAATGCCATTGTCAATGCAAAAAAAATAGTAGTGCCCAGACGTGGAAACGAAAATCACTTTCTAGCCACTTTTTCCTGGTTCACCTTATGGCCTATCGTCAGCGGCTCCTTTGCCAATGGTAATGTACTGTAAGTGGATGTGACTTTCTAAAATATTTATTATTGTAGCAATATGATTGTTTAAAGGATTTTTCTGATCGTTTGTGAGGGCACTAAAGGACAGTCCAGCTTGTTGTTGTTTTGGTGTGTTAATTAATCACCTCCTTGTTATGTTTGTTCGATATACAGTACTGTATAGCATCTCAGGGCATTCAATCGTTCGCAACTGTACTGCTTGGTTTGTCTTAGAAGACGTTTCGCCGCTCATCCTAGTAGGCTTCATCAGTTCATGCTTATATAGACTTAGATTGGTCAGATCTAGTCCAGCAGGTGGTGCCAAAACCCCAAATATTTATACTCCAAAACTAGGAGGGTGTGCCTGGGCAAGGATGGTTTCTGTGACCAGAAAGTTTCTAACTCCTGGAGGCTAAATTTCAGAGACTTTTAGGAATGGTTGAAAGGACAGTGTTGTATGTGGGAGATAGGTGGTGTCGCAGACCACCTCCTCTGTTCAGGGATGGTTTTTCAACCTTGACATAGATGGCTTCCCTCAGTCTCTTTCGCACCATCCGTCCTCAATGTCCAGAATCTGTACATTTTTGTTCTCAAAGGAGTGCTGTTTCTCCCTGAGGTGCAGGTAGGTGCAGGCTTACGCGGGTGATTCCAACTATTTTGGACTGGGAGTAGTCGACCCCTCGATCGTTCTTCCACACAATTCCTCAGTGCCAACGAGGGGAATTACACTTCAATGACTGTCGTTGGCTTTGACCGTTAGAATTGCTCGTTTGCATCAAAACAGCTGTTTTTTCTCTCACTACAATAGGGAGAAAGCATCCTTGCCCAGGCACACCCTCCTGGTTTTTGGAGTATAAATATATGGGGTTTTGGCACCAGCCGTTGGACTAGATCTGACCAATCTAAGTCTATGAGCAAGAACTGATGAAGTAGGCTTCTCAGATGAGCTGAGAAACATCTTCCAAGACAAACCAAACAGTCCAGTTGCGAACGATTGAATGCCCTGAGATGACAATGACCTGGATGAATGAGAACCTTCATAGACAGTACTGTATAGCACTTTTTATTGTGTTCAAGGTGTACAAACCTTAACTAAAATATGGACTTCTGTCAAGGCTGGAATCCATTATTCATATCTACATGATTTTTTATGGGGAAATTTGCTTCAAACCCTGTTCAACAACCAATCGAGATTCCACTGTATGGTTATTTAATTTCAGGAGACCTTTGAAAGGCTCTGGAATGTGTTGTGTTTTAATTTACTGATTAGAGTGACAACCAGTACATCCATCCATCCATCCATTTTCTACCGCTTATTCCCTTCGGGGTTGCGGGGGGCGCTGTAGCCTATCTCAGCTACACTGAAAAAAGTGACTTTTTGGTGCTGTAAACTCTATTAGAGTAACTGTCATAATGTTTACCTAATATTTTTAACATTCAGTAAGAACTAGAGTTTTTTAAGTAAAATTAAACCTTTTAATTAACGTAATACATGAATTATGGGGGAAGAGTAAGTTTTACTTATGTTTCCTCATACTATTTAAATGTTTAATAGTTGTACGTACATAAACCTAAAAATATTACATAAAATTTACTCTGAATATCTAGTGTTTTGAAACGCATGCACGACGACGCATGCGCACAGCACAACAGGCTCTGGCCGACTGGCTCTGCTCCGGTGTTGTGCCTGAAAACGCACCCCTGCCATAGAATGCACCCCCTGACGCGGGAGCGCGCTTACGTCACTCGCTTACGTCACTCGTCTCGAAAAGTATATCTAAACTCGGCTGTAATCACCGAAGTGGCTGATATCGCCTCTTTTAAATCGCCTCTTTCGGCATAAAAAAAGTACATAAAGTGAAATAATCCAAGTTTTCTTTACTTTTGGATGGATTAAAAATTGTGAGCCTTTAATAATTTCGCCGTCATTCAAGTGGCTGAAATCGCCTCTTTCGGAATAAAAAAGTACATGAAGTGAAATAATCCACGTATTCTTTACTTGTGTATGGATTAAAAATTGGGAGCCTTTAATGATTTCGCCGTTTTGGATGGATTAAAAATTGTGAGCCTTAATGATTTCGCCGTCATTCAAGTGGCTGAAATCGCCTCTTTCGGAATAAAGTACATAAAGTGAAATAATCCACGTATTCTTTACTTGTGGATGGATTAAAAATTGTGAGCCTTTAATGATTTCGCCGTCATTAGATCAGATAAGGCGAAAACAATAACCAATTAATATTGGAATATTTGCTGTCCCGAACATGTAGTATTAATTGTCTACCTTGACAGCTTACTGTAAAGAATATATACACCAAAGTAAACCTCACTATGTACTTTTTTAGAGACATCAAGGAGAACGAATGTTTGCTGCTTCATTCGACGTGTTGTCGTGATCCAATACTCGTATTTTAAAAAATATGAAATTGTCTTTAACTTTAAGAAGCTCATGAGTGGATGGATGAATAAATAAATGAATGCAACTGATATCTACGATTGATTTGGTTTTAAGAAGTTTCAAATTGAACATTCACAAATAACGTTAAGTACCCGAAGTACCAGAGGTGGAGTTATGATGGGGGTGCATTTTCCACAGCTGCCGTAAAATGCACCCCCTATCTATCTCTGGCTAGGAAGGTCATAGAGACTTGGCACTCACCCTGGTGACTCATCATAGGCCCCTCAGTGTACAGTGAAAACCATGTGAAAATTGGACCACCAGAAGTGGAGTTAGGGTGGGGGTGCATTTTCAGGCAGGACGTTCAGGCCTGCTGCCTGAAAATGCACCCCCTATCTATCTCTGGTCATAGAGACTTGGCACTCACCCTGGTGACTCATCATAGCCCCCTCAGTGCACAGTGAAAACCATGTGATGATCGGACTACCAGAAGTGGAGTTAGGGTGGGGGTGCATTTTCCACAGCTGCCTGAAAATGCACCTCCTATCTATCTCTGGCTAGGAAGGTCATAGAGACTTGGCACTCACCCTGGTGACTCATCATAGCCCCCTCAGTGCACAGTGAAAACCATGTGATGATCGGACTACCAGAAGTGGAGTTAGGGTGGGGGTGCATTTTCCACAGCTGCCTGAAAAGGCACCCCCTATCTATCTCTGGCTAGGAAGGTCATAGAGACTTGGCACTCACCCTGGTGACTCATCATAGCCCCCTCAGTGTACAGTGAAAACCATGTGAAAATTGGACCACCAGAAGTGGAGTTGGGGTGGGGGTGCATTTTCAGGCAGGACGTTCAGGCTGCTGCCTGGAAATGCACCCCCTATCTATCTCTGGCTAGGAAGGTCATAGAGACTTGGCACTCACCCTGGTGACTCATCATAGGCCCCTCAGTGTACAGTGAAAACCATGTGAAAATTGGACCACCAGAATTGGAGTTAGGGTGGGGGTGCATTTTCCATAGAAAATGCACCCCCATCATTACTCCACCTCCGGTACTTCGGGTACTTAACGTTATTTGTGAATGTTCAATTTGAAACTTCTTAAAACCAAATCAATCGTAGATATCAGTTGCATTCATTTATTTATTCATCCATCCACCCATGAGCTTCTTAAAGTTAAAGAAAATGTCATATTTTTTAAAATACGAGTATTGGATCACGACAACACGTCGAATGAAGCAGCAAACATTCGTTCTCCTTGATGTTTCTAAAAAAGTACAAAGTGAGGTTTACTTTGGTGTATATATTCTTTACAGTAAGCTGTCAAGGTAGACAATTAATACTACATTTTCGGGACAGCAAATATTACAATATTAATTGGTTATTGTTTTCGCCTTATCTGATCTAATGACGGCGAAATCATTAAAGGCTCACAATTTATAATCCATGCACAAGTAAAGATTACGTGGATTATTTCACTTTATGTACTTTTTTATGCCGAAAGAGGCGATTTCAGCCACTTGAATGACGGCGAAATCATTAAAGGCTCACAATTTTTAATCCATCCAAAAGTAAAGAAAACTTGGATTATTTCACTTTATGTACTTTTGATCTAATGACGGCGAAATCATTAAAGGCTCACAATTTTTAATCCATCCACAAGTAAAGAATACGTGGATTATTTCACTTTATGTACTTTTTTATGCCGAAAGAGGCGATTTCAGCCACTTGAATGACGGCGAAATCATTAAAGGCTCACAATTCTTAATCCATCCAAAAGTAAAGAAAACTTGGAGTATTTCACTTTATGTACTTTTTTTTATACCGAAAGAGGCTATTTAAAAGAGGCGATTTCAGCCACTTCGGTGATTACAGCCGAGTTTTGATATACTTTTCGAGACGAGTGACGTAAGCGAGTGACGTAAGCGAGTGACGTAAGCGAGTGACGTAAGCGCGTTCCCGCGTCAGGGGGTGCATTTTATGGCAGGGGTGCGTTTTCAGGCACAACACCGGCCGTTAGGATGACTTCACAGAGCACTGCAAGGTGTAGCGCGCGCAAGTCATTCCACAGGTAAGTTATTACGTTCTGTTTTAAATTTGTGATAATATACGTCTGCATGTAGTTTGACGCAAGATATGTAACTGCTCATAAGTTAATAAAGTTAAGTTAAGTAAGTAAGTAAGTAAGTAAGTAAGTTAAGTAAAAAAGTTAGCATAACGCTAGCGTTATGCTAACTTTTGTATACATACAAATACATACATATTTGTATACAAATACATACAAATGTATACATTGGTCCGTGCTGGCCTGTAGTGGGAGGGCTGCAGTTTTTCCTGATAAAAACTAAAGTTAACTAATATAAAGTTAGGATATTAAAAAACAACCAACGGTATAACTTTTATCAACTGACGTCAACATAGTAGAACATGGTATTGTTCTCTGTAAAACTTTTGGCGGCGACACTGAAGTAACGTTAACGTTAGTTAATTAATGTTAATTAATCTGCATTGGGAATGAGGGGGCGATACTGCTGAATGTTTGGGAGAAATGCCCCAGAATAGGTTTTTAAAACACACATTTACTGACAGAAGCGCCAGAGGTCTTTGAGAGCATCAGCTTGCAATTATGCAAAGAGACTTCGCTGGCAGTTTTCTTTCTTTTCTTTTTTTTTGACAAGAAGCTAGTTATCAGTGTGAAGCCCACAGCAACATGTTTTTGTAATTCAATGAAAGAATGGATTGTTCATTACAACTTCTACTCGCAAATAAATATGTCATGTGTTAATTGTTTTATTTAGCTAGACAAAACAAAATGTTCATTAATGTTTATGATGTAGTTTATTTCTTATTAAAATATTTTTAAGGAAGCAAATCAGAACAGAACATTATTCTCATAATTCAGGCAAGTAGAAAATAATGTATGCATTATATTGCTTTGTTATTTTCCCTTATTCATCCATCATAATGTAATATTAAAATTGTGGCTGACTATTTCAGACCATTGTTTTAATACCACAAATTGTGTATCTTCCTTTTCAGGGTGCCCTTTGGAGGAGCCAGTGGACTTTGTGGACAGTTGGAGTTGAGGGCTAGGGAGAGGAGGTCGAGGAGAAATTCATCAGGGAGAAAGAGTAGACCTCTTGTGGTATGAGATGGTCGTGCAAACGATGCAATTTTAGGTCATCAAAACGTTTAGAGCTTATAAAACATTATAGATTGAAGCATTCACACACTAGTCAAGGCCGATCACTACCCTGCTTGTACTCAGATTGTCCTTGTTTATTTAAAAGTTGGGGGGCACTTCATGCACATTTGTCTAGAAATCATAAACAGACTCAACAGTTAGGGCAGATAGTTTCATTTTTGTGTCTTGTATGTAATTCATGTAGTTTTAACACAGAGAAACAATATCTTGAACACCTTGGGACTCATCTGAAAAAGCACGAAACTGTTAATTGTGTTTTTAAAGATTGTGACTACAGTACGAATATATATTCAACTTTTGCTTCACATAAAAGTAGGAAGCACAATCCTCACTGCATTGAAGATTTTAAAAATACTGTATTCCAGACACATTTAAGTCAGGCAAGTGAGGTAACAGAGGGTAGTAGTTTGATTGAAAGTGAAGTTACTGCTGATGAAACATTTGTCCAAGAGGGTGAAGATTTAGTCCAGGCTATTGTTGATGAGCTTGGTTCCTTATTGCTTAAACTAGACTGTATATTCAATGTGCCTAGAAGATGTATAGATGAGATTGTAGAGGAGCTTCAATTTATTACTTGTTCAGCATCTGCACCTGTTATTAAAAATATTGTCCATAGTACATTACAAAACCATAACTGCACTGTTGAAGAAGTGGTGATCACAGATTTAGTAAAAAGCCTTTGCCAGTTAAATCCTCTTAGTGTAGCGTTTAGTGGAGAAGGCCCTCTTGGCACGGCATACAAGAGAAATAGTTATTTAAAAGAACATTTCCCTATTGTTGAACCTGTTGAGTATATACTAGATGCGAAAGAAGGAAAGACCTTTCAGTATATACCTATTTTGCAATCCTTGTCACAAGTTCTGAAAAATAGTGACATCCAGGAGAAGGTTTTGAAAAGTGTAAGACATTGTAGTTCTTCATGTCAGTACTAAGGCTGCAGCTAACGATTATTTTTCTATCGATTAATCTATAGATTATTTTTTTCGATTAATCGGTTAATCTATAGATTATTTTTTCCGATTAATCTATAGATTGTTTTTACTTTTACCGATTATTTTTTTATTCAAAATGAAGATGAAAAAATAAATGTAGGCCCGTTTTTTCAAAAGGCATGGCTTTTATTTTAAAAAAAAAAGAAGTATGGCCACTCAGTCAATATTGACAACAACATGACTAAATATTCTGTAACAATGTAAACATTTAAAACTTTTAACATTTAACAAAATTAAAAGTAGCTTATTTGCTTTTTAATGTGCAAATATAAAAGTCAACATCCAGTGCAAATCTTAATATTCTGCAATAGTATAAGCATTTCAAAAGTAAAAGTATTGCTTATTTTGCTTTAAAATGTGCAAAAATAAAGATAAACATCCAATACAAAAAAGTGCAAAACGAAATATTCTGTAACAACAGTGTAAACATTTCAACAAAAGTGAAAGTATTGCTTATTTGCTAAAATGTGCAAAAATAAAGATAAACATCCAATACAAAAAAGTGCCAATCTAAATATTCTGGAGCACTGTAAACATTAAGTATTGCTTTTAAAATGTGCAAAATAAACATCCAGTCCAACACAGTACACAATAACCAATTCTACTCATTCCAGTGAGTGTCTAACAGTTGTAATGAAGAAAGGTTAGCATGTCTACATGCTTTGGTTCTTTTCTTGTTTACAATATTCCCAGCAGCTGAAAATAGGCGCTCAGAAGGGGTCGATGTGGCTGGAATTGAGAGCTAATTAGCCTTCACCTCAAGCCAGGATTGCGAGTGAGCTGAGCTGCAGTTTAAGTTTCTAGAAGGTCAACGGGCTCATAGTGATGTTACTAGTAGTTGACTGGGAGGTGTTTATTATCATTTGGGGAGAGTCCGCTGCCTGATGCTCACCTGCTAAACACCTATCTGCTCCATGCTGAAGCGCTGACTACATGCGCTCTGAATACGCACTGCTGATTGGCTGATAATGCTTCGTGTGTACCAATCAGATGGTTGTGTGGGTGGGACAATGCTGCGTGTGTACCAATCAGATGGTTGTGTGGGTGGGACAATGCTGCGTGCTGAGACAGAGGCAGACGGAGCAAAGCAGCTTGTTAAGACTTTAGCTTTAGCTTAGAAACTCGTTCGGTACACCCCCGTACCGAACCGAAAGCCCCGTACCGAAACGGTTCAATACAAAACACGTACCGTTACACCCCTAGCAGATACAAATGACACATTCATGTTTTTGTGTAATGATGACAACGTATGCTCGCGCGGACGATTGACTAGTTGATGGTTTTCTTTTCAAATGTTCGTTCATAGCCGTTGTGCTGCTATGATAGGCCATTTCCGCTCGACACAGTGTGCATACAACAACATTATTAGGCCGTTTATTGAAATACTCCCACACTTTTGGCATGCTTTTCCCCCCTCGCTCGCACCGCTCGCATCGTCTTCTTTGATCGTCTGCTTTGCGCTTCGCCATGACGGTAGTGTGACGTCATTATGCGACGCGTCGACGCACAAAAACGGCGTCGACGTATTTACGTAACCGATGACGTCGACTACGTCGACGCGTCGTTTCAGCCTTAGTCAGTACACTAGTTTTCATGATGATACCCACTTCAAGGAAAACACATTTCTTTGTGGAGAAGAGTTAAGGCTTTCACTCCTACTTTACTGTGATAACTTTGAAATATGCAATCCATTAGGAACATCTCGTAAGAAGCACAAGGTAACAGGTGTTTACTGGGTGTTTGCTGATATTCCGTCTGTATTGAGGTCTACATTATCATCTATTTACTTATCTGTTTTGTGCAAGGCAGACGACATTAAGAAATTTGGTTATCCCCAAGTGCTAGATCCATTGTTAAGTGATTTGAAAAGACTTGAAGAAGATGGTCTTTTTGTGCCCTGTTTAGGAAAAATAATAAAGGGCACTGTTTTTTCTGTGATTGCCGATAACCTAACGATTTGCTTTATTGAGCTGTAACAATAATTAATGAATGAATTTTCTTTTCAAACATGTACATCTATATAAAAATAATATTGATGTACTTGTGAATATTTTGTCCATTCAGATCAAGGAGGAATTCAGGAGAATAACTACCATTCCCCTGGAGCGAACCTTCATGCACAAACTGGACGAACACACCAAAACGTATTACCCTGATGAAAGCCAAGGGAGGTGCCGTGGGGATCAAGATGAGGCCGCTCCTGGACAGACTGAGTCAGGTGTGCTTGTTTTGCTTGTTCATACAGTATGTTTTACAGGGAGCTGGACCTACTTTTTTTCTCACTCACAGACACATACAGTATACACATACAGGACAAGCCTCACACTCTGTAGATTCCATGCCCTTGCACACTCTGGGTCCATGCACTTAAAACACGAGCAAATATATGCACTTGTGTTTTCACTTGACAGTTCATTGTGTATGTATGATGGTTATGTTCATGTTCTTAATCTGTTCACAGAAACAGAGCATTGAGATGAGGCGTGAAACCATTATCCGCAGCCTTATACTGTACCTTGGCGAGAAGGAAGAGGAACTTTTTGAAGACTGCTTGGTATACATTATTTTAATCGTTTAAAAATATTTTTTAATGACGCAGGTTAGTTTAATGTTAAAGTTAAGAGGAAAGCAGACAAAGGAACATATATTCTTGTGTTCATTCTTCCCTGATAATGAAGTCACTTTGAATGATTCATGCAGTTCTATTATTTGTTTCTCAATAACATTCTTCTTTTTTGTTGTATATTGTATGCAGGAGGACAGCCGGAGTGATGTCAGTAACCACATCCTCAAAATACTCGTCGTCCACGGTACTGATGAGGATCCAGTCGATGTCTCCATCCTTACTAGTGGGTTGCCTGTCATAAATGTTTTTCATTTTTTGTCAAATAAGGTATCTGTTAATGACAGTAAAGATTGTATTCTTCAACAAGAATGGTTAGACACCTTAAGCTGTTTATTTTTAGTTGATTCTGTTGATTTTATTTCATGAATGTTTTAATTGCATACTTAAAAGTGCACTATTCAGAGGACTGGTTTAAATGTTGAAATTGCACTTTTTTAGTGTGTAGGTTTGTAAGATTTTAATTGCATATTTGAGAAGTGACTATGTTACCAGATCTATGTTGGATTTGGTGTATAATGTGTAATACTGTGTATTTGTTGTTTACCAGTCATACCAACCTTTGGATATTTTCTTTAAAAAATATACTATTACTAATATTTACTTTGAATACCTTTTGCTGGAGATACATCTATAATTTACTGTTAGTACAAATTCTAATGCAATACAATATAATGCACTTTTACTATTAACGCAGTACTTGTACAGTACATTCTGTTTTTCCCCCCATTTAAATAGGGGTATACATAATCCATACACCACTGCTCAAAGTTTAAGAGGCGGTTTCTGTCCTGACCCTCTCCCAGAAGTTGTTGTTGAGTATTATATTTCTGCAATGAATGTAGAAACTCTGTTTCAGAGGGTTGTAAGATTGAATTAAAAAGAAACTGTTTAATTGCATTGTAATTTAGTTGTGTGATATGTGATACATATATATTAAATGCATAGAGTATTGGTTAAATTTATTTGGTAACATTTATCAAAAGAAAACTGGCAATGATTACCTAATTTTAGTGAGTAATGTAACGTAATGCAACCAAGTAAATTAAAATGTCAAGCACAAGAAAATAATTAAAATCTACTGAATTACTTCATAACAGCAAATAATACAGATATATAAAATGTACTTAAAATTTTGAGTAAAATGCTGTTCCTGCCGATGAAAAACAAGTAGACTTTACTTAATTTGTTTAAATAAATATAACTTAAAACTTGGATGTAATTAAGTAACTGTTACTTAATATCTTCACAACTGTTATGTTATATGGTAAGTAGAATTTACTTGATACTGGCAAGTGAGTGTTACTTGATATTGCAGCATTAAATTTTACTTAAATAATTTGCGTGCAAATACTTACAATAATTTTTTTAAGTAAATCTTATGAGTTATTTTTTTCAGTGTACAATCGGGCGGAAGGTGGTGTACACCTTGGACAAGTCGCCACCTCATCGCAGGGCCAACACAGATAGACAGACAACATTCACACTCACATTCACACACTAGGGCCAATTTAGTGTTGCCAATCAACCTATCCCCAGGTGCATGTCTTTGGAGGTGGGAGGAAGCCGGAGTACCCGGAGGGAACCCACGCAGTCACGGGGAGGACATGCAAACTCCACACAGAAAGATCCCGGGTGCAGGATCGAACCCAGGACCTTCGTATTGTGAGGCAGACGCACTAACCATAGTTACACCGTGCTGCCCAAACCAGTACAGTACTTTAATAATACAGAGATACGCGATTAATTGGCCACCGATCAATATCGGACGATTACTGTGAAAAAAGTATGTGTTTGGCCTTTGTCAATTAATGCCTTTTAATGCCGATACCAAACACTGATCCCCTTATTTTTGCTCCTTTGACTGACAGGAAGCTATGTCCACTCCCCTAAATTAAAAATAATCTCCTTCATCACGGAATATAAACTGCATTTCTTACAAGTAGCATTATCACTGGAGGATGAGACTAAACATGTTACAAACCGAGTAAGAGCGAGCAGGAGCAGACACAAAGTGGTGTCAATACCAAGGGTATTATTAGTGTATGATCAATACTAGAATGGTTAGGCCGATATTTATATTTTCTTAAATTATTTCTTGGGTGTTTTTTGTTTGTTTACAAATTCAGGGAATCATTCGCTGGACACAGGAGGACTTTTGAGGACAAAAACTAAAGGATTTAGATACTGTAAGTAGTTGTTTGGAGAATATTTTCTAACCTTGTGGCAGAGTAACTGCACACAAAATCTCAATTACTACATTATGTTTAAGAACACAACAATGAATACACCCTGTGTTTTCTATCTTTGCAAATACACACACATTTAGCTTCCGGAAGAAGTCTGGATCATACTGTAGCAGATTGAGTCGATAACGCCAGCCAAGGACGTTGAAATAAACAGCAAACATGTACCCATGAAAATAGCGAGAAGCTGCTGATGATGTGTTTGACGGAGAAGCTTCTGGAAGAAGATACCGAAGAAGTCTGCTCTCCAAGGTAAATGCCGTACTTTATTATTACATTACTTCATAAATGTACTGTAGTTTATAGTACAATCTAGTGCAGGGGTGTCCAAACCGTTTCCGCTGATGGCAGCACACTGAAAAATCAGATGCGGGGGCCATTTTGATATATTTTCATTTTCAAAGTCAATATATTTTCTGTCTTGCCTCTGGTGAGGGCGGTCACATTTTTTTCCGCTCACTCTTCTCCCAGCTTGCTCTCTTTGTTTTTGTCTTGTCTGAACTTTTTTGAAGACTCTTTCTTTGCGCTGTCCTCAAATCTAAACATCAGACATGGAAATGATCAGCTGGACTCTCGACACAATTGACAAAATCTTTTCGACGAGGAAAAGAGGTTTGGGGGAGCCTGGCTGCCCTGATGGAACCATTGCTGCGGGGTACGTGAGAGATTCCTGGGATAAATGGAGAATCATGTGCCTCTCAGTCCTTTCCATCAAGGACGTGGAAGACATCTACCTATTTGGAACCGTGATCGTGGGGCACCTGCTGATTGGGCTGGGCATTGCTCTGGTGTATCGTCAAATTCGTAAAACGATGGCAGCCACTCAAGGAGCCCAAAGGCTGTTCGTCACAATGGATGGTTTGGTCAGGGCTGTGGGATCACAGACTGTGGCGATTTCTGAACTGAATCGCAAGATGGATCACATCATGGAGAAGCTTTCTGAAAAGGAAAATTGAATTGAATTTGAGAGCACCCAGCATGGACGAATAGAACAGACAAGTCATTGTTTTGTCTGCTCGCGGAAAACAAACCGCCTTGATGCTGTGAAAACAGGACCAGGCTGTTCTGAAAAAACACCCCCGAGGACACCTCAATGATGAACACTTTTTACCTCCCTCCCTCCTCAACGACACCTGGAGTCGAACTTTTGTAGATCGGCCTCAGTCTATAAAAACATTACATCATCACACCCAAGACAATTGAACACACACGCACACACACCCCTCCCCCACCCGACGCCTTCACCACCGCTTGTTTCCCCTCGGGGTGATGGTCGGATGGCAGCGCTTCATAGCAGCGGTTGCCTCCCAGGGCCCCAACTCCCCGCCCCTCTGTTGCGAGTTTGTCGTGATTAAATGTAACGTGTTTATGTTTGCATTACATGGAGGTTTTTTCCCACTCCAGACTAGGCCCCCTTAGGAGCCCAGTCTAGATTGTATTATTTTACTCATCTTTTTCCACAGTGTTTTACCTTTTTCCCATCTTTTACGGGGCGCATCGTGGCAACCCATCAGCGTTCCTGTTCTGTAACCCTGTACACTGTTTGTTTGTCTAATCTTGAACGGGTTTGTGCTGAAAACAAAGTTTCGTTGTATGTGTGCAATGACAATAAAGACCTATCTGATCTGAACTGATCTGATCTGATCTGAGGGCAGTACACTGAAAAATCAGATAGGGGGGCCATTTTGATATCTTTTCATTTTCAAAGTCAATATATGGATTTTTAAAAATAAAAAAAACAGCCTGCATGTAAGCAAAAATAATTGCTCAAATGATGCGAGATTACCCATAATGAAGCGCTCCTTTTCGCCGACACATATCGTACATTTACCCTTCATTGGCGTTCACTCGAAACGGGTATGATTGTCCTCCTGTTGGTGGGATTGCCTTCAGGAGAACACCTGTGCGTGGAATCTTTTAAAGTGGTGAGACTGGTGCACAGACAGCCACCACACTTTCCTTGGCAAAGAGAAGGCCAAGGTCCAATGGCATGGAGACCAAGACAATTGGGGGCCCATCTCTGCTGCAGCCTTCTTCCGCCTTTGTGACCGTTGTGGAGCTTCTATGCAACCGTCATCCACCCACTCCGCCGTTGAGGTCTTTTTCGACGAGGGAGACGCGCAGACTCCAACGTCATGGACTTCTTCGCTGTGGGGAGCTGTATCCGGTGGCAAGGGAAACCCAGGACGACCGGCACCTCCTCGCAGCTGCAGGAGGCTGCCGGAGCTCCGGTTTGTCGGAGGACCGCCTATGGTGCGCCTACCAGCACTTGCTTTTCGCTCAGGGTGTGCTCCCCTAGTCTTTTGTCTTCCCAGGCTAACCCACAAGGCAGCGGGGCAGTGTAAGCAAACGAAGGACAAAAAAACATCATGCTTCAACACATCAAACCTTATCAGCCACTTGAGCAGCCAGCATTGCTCTGACTGTAACTGTAACCCGAATAAGCTGCCCCAAAACCAGGTGCAAAGAAAGATGCATGTGCACAAATTGATAATAAATATTAATAAGTTGATCCGTTATCTGTATCGTTCTTGAAAAGCAGGTTTAAAAGAAAAAAATGTTTTGTCAACATTTCAACTTTTTCCCTTATGTTTATTAGTCTGCATTGTCCCATGTAACAAAGATGTAACAAATCTAGCAAATGGTGACTTCCTATCAGGAGTTTTGTAATACATCTATGAACAAGCTTATTGGTGTGTCTGGTGGGACTGGCCAAAGTTAAGTAGGAGAAAATGCGGTCGATTATAACTTATTTAATGTCTCTGTGTGGCCTGTTAGCAAATGCGTCGCGGACCTGTGACGGTCCCCGGACCGGTGGTTGGGGACCACTGCTTTTAACCACAGACTAATATATTTACACAGATTGTGTATGCTTTTAAAACGCTGTATTTATTAATTAAGACAAGTGCATTTGAAATTGCAGGGAAAAAAATGTCACTTCATATAAGCACTATTAACCAGTCATTTTAAACATTTAACTCATTCCTTTACAAAATAAACACATTTGAAAAAACAAGTGCAACTGTACTTATTTGTACAAAAGTGTTAACATTGTATTTCCATGGCATATTGCATTGTAACTAGTTCCACAGCAGTTTCTATCCTGTTCTCAACTTATCTCATTGATCTCATCTCATACTGTATGTGTGTTTGTGTGCGTACACGTGAAAATAATAACAAATACATGAACATAACAATGAACAGAGTTGTACTTTTTAGATGTCAGGGCCCTATGGAATATGTACACATATTTTTAATATAGTATACATTTTAACTGACCTTTATTTGACTATGTTTGTATTTTTGTAGGTGGCTAAAATATGCGGTGCTGCTGACCGCCGTCTAACATTACATTACTGTGTGTGATACATTGACTAATGTAACGTTATGTGTAGGTACTTCATGCAACCCTGCTTCAAAAAAATCACTTAACAAAAAGTATGAATGAGGTAGTGAACTGCAGTGGACGCAACAGATTGCAGTGTTTGCAATAACGTTAGCAGTGAGTTACAGCCTCACTGATTTAACTACACAGCAAATAAAAGTTACGTTACTTAGCCAATAAACGTTAGCTTACATTCAAAACTTACCCTTCTTTGTGCAACTTCAAATGTCGAACGAAGTTGGAAGTTGTTGCGTCTCCGTCTGTAATCTTCGAACCGCATGTTTTGCATACTGCATTTCGTTTTTTGTTGACCACCTCGTAGTTTTTATACCCGAACAAAACTATCTTTGGTATCATTTTTTCTCACTGGCGAGTTGTTTGACAGCTCTTCTTCGTTAGTTGTCCTGCAATTTGATTGAATGAATGCTGTTGGATGAAAACAACGTGGATCTAATTTGATTGGATGTTGTACTGACAGGCAGCACACACGCTGACACACACACACACGTACACAATGAAAGATACGGAGTGCTCCTGAATAACTTTTTAATCTTTGGGTTTTGGGGAAAGTAGCAAGTATTGTCAAGTCCAAAGGCTCAAGTCCAAGTGAAGTCACAAGTCATTGATGTTAAAGTCTAAGTCGAGTTGCAAGTCTCTTTACATTTTGTCAAGTCGAGTCTAAAGTCATCATATTCATGACTCGAGTCTGACTCGAGTCCAAGTCATGTGTCTTGAGTCCACACCTCTGGGAGCCGCTCCCTTAAGATATTAATAATCACCTTGATTACGGCAAATTACCAAAATGTTTTGTATCTTAAGTATCAACAAGTGTCATTATCACTGGAGGACGAGGCTAAACATGGCGGCGATCTGTTTCAGAGGAAGACATTTTACGTGCTATTTGCACGGAATGCACTGCAAACAATTGGCGAGAAGGACAAAAAAACATCATGCTTCAAAACATCAAACCTTATCAGCCACCTAAGCAGCCAGTATTGCTCTGACTGTAACTGTAACCCGAATAAGCTGCCCCAAAACCATGGGTGCAAAGAAAGATGCATGTGCACAAATTGATAATAAATATTAATAAGTTGATCGGTTATCTGTATCGTTCTTGAAAAGCAGGTTTAAAAGAAAAAAATGTTTTGTCAACATTTCAACTTTTTCCCTTAACATACACCTATTTGTTATTTTACTCCACTTTGTGTTTTTTTGTAATAGTATTTTTAGAATGTGCGGTGGGCAGTTTTCTTCTTAAAAGATATATTACATGCTAAAATTTGTTCACAGAATAACATTCATTTCAATTTGGGCGACGCTGTTTGGCAATATGAGTTTTTTGAAGTACGAGCTGCGCCACAATGAGAAAGGACGCAAAGAAAAAAAGCTTGCTTCTGCTACCGGAGTTTTTGTTAAGTCTGAAGATTTTGACCACTGATTTGACCACTGATTTGCGATCACAGCCACAGGAGAGTCACCTGGCATCTTCGATCTGATTTTGGTCAGTTGAGAGGCACTGATACGCTGAAATAAGGCGAGTGGAAGAGCCGTTATCCTCTAGCCAAAGGCGCATCCCGCAGTTCAAAGCGGTTGCCTAGCAATCGAAAGCTACGGCGTCTTTACAGCTGTTTTAAAGTGATCCCGACGTCGCAGAGTGATATAAGTTGACAGGCTGACACCTCAAATTGATCTCTGAACGGCGCAAGGTACGAAATTGTTGAAAAAACAAGTTAAAAGTGCCGCAAGTCGCTAAAGAAGTAACTGCAGAGGCGCTGACGTCAGTGACTGCCGCGATGTAAAAAGTTAAAGGATTGACTGGAAAGACTGATTTGAAGCTGGGCACAGGACATGATGGGAATCAAGAAGGGATATTACAAAAAATACTCCAGGAATTTAAAGAAGAAATGATAGAAAAATGGGAAGAATTGATGGATGGATGGAAAGAGGATATGAAAGAAATGAAAGAAGAAATGAAAGAAATGAAAAAAGAGAACAACTCCAGAAATAAAGAAGCCACTGAAATGAGCAAACAAATGAAGATCCTTCAAGAAGACAACAACATGCTGAGGAACATCATAGATGAAATGGATCAGGATAAACGAATGAATGATATCATTGTGACAGGGCACCGAATTAAACCAAGATCCTATGCGAAAGCTGTGAATAATGAAGGTGAACCAGATGAAATGGATATGGTCTCAGCAGAACAGCAAGTGGTCAACTTTCTGCAATCAAAAATTGAAATTGACATTAATACCATGGAAACATGCATCCCACTGAACGGAAGAAACAACAACGCCACTCCAGTCATGCTCGTGAAACTTGTAAACAGAAAATCTAAAATGGCATTGCTGAGACAGGGAAAGAAGCTGAAGGGAACAAATGTGTACATGAATGAGCATCTCACAAAACGTAATGCTGGAATCGCCAAGAAAGCACGCGACTTGAGAAGGCAGGGAAAAATCCAGGGAACTTGGAGCGCCAACTGTAAAATCTCCATCAAGCTGAATGGAAGTCCAGAAGCAAGAGTAATTGTTGTCCATGACATCAAGGACCTGGACAATTTTTAAAGTTTACACAGCTACCACAACAACGATGATAATGGACTCTGACAGAAAACAAGCACCTAAATTCAGCATGGACACTACTATGTTCCAAGGGACGACTAAACAAGAGGACCTAGATTCAGGATTGCATCCACCTACACTTATAGAGATTATTGAAACAACATCAAAGATTGTTGAACAAGAAAATATGGAAGTAAAACATTTCTGCAACAAAGATCACAAAAACCAGGATTTGGAAAATGATATAGATCCAGGTACAAATTTTTTCTCCCACATCAGTAATAGTTGTTTTTATTATACAGATGATCAATACAATAGCAACATTGAATGTGATAACAAATGGTCAATTATTCATTTTAATAGTAGAAGCTTGTATGCAAATTACAACAACATTAAGAACTTTTTGGAACACATCAACGAACCCTTCAAAGTGATTGCTGTCACAGAAACATGGATTGATGACAAAAAAGGAATAGATTTTGATCTGGAGGGATATGAACTAAACTACATCAACAGAACCAACAAAAATGGAGGAGGAGTAGCTGTGTACGTGATGAAGAACCTGAACTACAAAGTGGTAAAAAAAACATGTCATTTGCTATAGATAATATCTTAGAATGTATAACCATTGAAATATGTCAGGAAAAAAGCAAAAACATATTCATCAGTTGTATATATAGATCACCTAAGTCAAGTATAGAAACATTTGAAGAATGGATCAAGGCAACTTACATGGACAATGGTCAAAGAATAATGTTCTTATGTGGTGACTTTAATATTGACTTATTGAACCCCAACAAGCAAAAGTCTATTGATGACTTCATTGATACAATGTACAGCATCAGTCTATATCCTAAAATCACAAAGCCAAGCAGAATCACAGGACACTGTGCCACGCGTATTGATAATATTTTTACCAATGATTTTGATAATAACACTACAAGTGGTCTACTTATAACCGACGTTAGTGATCATCTGCCAGTTTTTACAATATATGATGGAAACTACAAGAAATATGACTTACTTCACCAATTATTATTAAATTCTTACTATTATTTATTTATTTATTTTTATTGTGATTACTTATGGAGTTTATTGTGAAAAAATTGTGAACAGGAAGTGAACAAAAAGTTTTGCAACTGTTATGTAAAGAAAAGGGGTAGGATTAAATAAGCTCTGCTTCTTCCTACTCCTTTTCGAACATGTTTAAAAGAGAAACTGGAAATTGTGATGTATCATGTTGTATGCTTGCATGTTCGAAATAAACTCAAACTCAAACTCAAACAGAGCCAATTAAACTGCTAACCTGAGGTACCACTGTATTAGTGTCGTCCCGTTACCAATATTTTGGTACTGGTACCAAAATGTATTTCGATACTTTTCTAAATAAAAGGCATCACAAAAAATGGCTTTATTTTAACAAAACATCTTAAGGTACATTAAACATATGTTTCCTATTGCAATTTTGTTCTTAAATAAAATAGTGAACATACAAGACAATTTTCTTTTATCAGTAAGTAAACAAACAAAGGCTCCTAATTAGTCTGCTGACGTATGCAGTAACATATTGTGTCATTTATATTCTATTATTTTGTCAAAATTATAAAGGACATGTGGTAGAAAATTAATTATTAATCTACTTGTTCATTTACTGTTAATATCTGGTTATTTTCCGTTTCAACATGTTCTATCTACACTTCTGTTAAAATGTAATAATCACTTATTCTTCTGTTGTTTGGATACTTTACATTAGTTTTGGATTATACCACAAATTTAGGTATCAATCCGATACCAAGTAGTTACAGGATCATACATTGGTCATATTCAAAGTCCTCATGTGTCCAGGGACATATTTCCTGAGTTTATAAACATAATATAAATAAACATTTTGTGATGCTACAAAATATCGATGTAGTCATAGTGGTATTGACCTGATACGCTCCTGTACTTGGTATCATTACAGTGGATGTTAGGTGTAGATCCACCCATGGCATTTTTTTACATTGTGACACCGGTGAGCTACGGTGTGTGGTGAAACATGTTTAGCTATTCCTCGTCCAGCAGGGATGATACTTGTAAGAAACGTACTTTATATGTCGAAGCGAGGATTAGTGATTTAGAAGTAGCTACAACACTGCACACTGCGGATGGACTTTAACTTCTAGCTAGCTAGCCATGTCTTAAAGCACCTCTTCCTGAGGGCGTTTCAGTTATGACTTCACCTTTATCTTTAGTTTTTAAGCCAAAATGCGTCCGTTCTCCCTTTTGTGTCTGCTTGTAAGTACTCTGTGATTGTGCGCTGCCGAACATGCTCGTCTGCTCGTAAAAACATCAATGACACGACGTGACGATGACTGGAGGGACCGGTACTGTTTAGAGGCGGTAGTACTGCCTCTAAACAGTACCGCGTACAGTACCGAGTATAGTATCGCGGTACTATACTAGTACCTGTATAACATGCAACCCTACACTGTAAAATAAAAATAACTAAGTATGAGGCGTAATAAACGAAGGTCTGCGCTATGCGTTCGCAAAGGTAAAGTTCTCATGTGGGCCATGATTCATTTTATTTTTTTAGTCTTAGGCATTCTTTTTTTGAATGGACAGAGTACGAACTGATGTCCTGAAAACACTTTTTTCCATTTTTCCTTATGTCTTATGAAACAAAAATCAAAATTCCATACAAGGTTTTTAGAATTATTCGGGTTGTGTGATCTTCCTAATGTGAAAACAAAGAAATCATATTGAAGGAATGAAAACAAAAACATTGTGGAGGGTGACAGTAGTTTTTGGTTTAGTCTGACCTGACCTGACCTGAGTGGGTATCCCTGCCTCTGCCTCTGAGACCCTCATATGTGGAAAGGGTAATCATGCAAGTAGTCCAGGAGAGGGTTTGGGAGCGGCAACTGGTCGGGACAGTTTGTATTTCTGTTGATGGCGAGCCGCGCCAGGTGCTGCAAACACGGGAAAGTGTCCGGCCTGTGAAGAGGCCGCAGCAGCTTCAGCAACACGCCATTGTCATCAGTACCCGGAGGGCGCTGGGCGGCGTCCGATTTTCCTGTAGAAAGGGGATTGTCCTCGATGGACGCCGCCGGGCCTTGCGGCGTGTGTCCCGAGCGGGAGTAGTGCTGTATGAGGCTGAGGACGTCGGGAAAGGACAGCAGGTTAGGCAGCTCGGGACTGAGGGAGTCCAGCCAGAAGGCGCCCTTGTTGTACTTTATTCGGACGCTGGTCGGGCCGCAGTGGGTCATCACTGACAGCGCCAGCATGTACTGAGGGTGACTGCTGTCCCGCACCAGAAAGGTGCCTTCCGACTTTGTCAGGAGTGTACTCCGGGCCTGACTCGCCGAGATGGAGCCCCAGTACCAGCCTGCAATGATAGAAAACATATTTGTAATGAGACTGTTCTGAACTCCTGTTTCGATGCCAAAGAAGTCTGTTAATTTGTACTGTATATGAAGTGTCATTGTTGATGATGTCTGTGCATTGTGTGCAATGGTACAATGGCCAACATTAAAGTTAAAGTGCCAATGATTGTCACACACACACTAGGTGCGGTGAAATTATCCTCTGCATTTGACCCATCCCCACAGGGGAGCAGTGAGCAGCAGCCGTGGCCACGCCCGGGAATTATTTGGTGATTTATCCCCCAATTCCAACCCTTGATGCTGAGTGCCAAGCAGGGAGGTAATGGGTCCCATTTTTTTTTTTATAGTCTTTGGTATAACTCGGCCGGGGTTTGAACTCACGACCCACCAATCTCAGGGCGGACACTCTAACCACAAGGCCACTGAGCAGCATTATTAAATATATGGGGATGGCGTGGCGCAGTTGGGAGAGTGGCTGTGCCAGCAACCTGAGGGCTCCTGGTTCAATCTCCACCTTCTACACTGCAAAAACTGAAATCTAAGTAAGATTAAATATCTCAAATAAAGGTGATATTGTGAGGAACTCGCATGGCTGCAGTTTGTGTGTCCCCAAGATGCAAGAACCAGGAGGGGGATGTGCAGGTAAGATGATTTTAATTAACATAAACAGAAAATAAAGCAGTCTTGCAGAATTGTTCCAAACATAGAAGTCTATCATCGAGCACTGAGGAGTGCTCCAGCGAAAACATAAATAGACATACCGTATTTCCTTGAATTGGCGCAGGGAATATAGTATTCGCACGTCTAGAATTACTGCCGGGTCAAACTCGTTTCTCAAAATAATTAACGCATGCTTGGCCTTATCGCCGGTTTATTATTGAAGCTGGATCAAATTCGTTTCGCAAAATATTAATTTTATTATCGCATGTCTATAATTTTCGCCGGGTCAAACTCGTTTCGCAAAATATTTAGCATATGGCTAGAACTTCCACCGGGTCAAATTCGTTACGTCACGAGTGACGCATCTGTCCTCCTTTTCAAAATGGAGGAAGCTGATTTCAGTAGTTTACTATCGCACAAAGGAAAAAAGATAAAGAGCTTTTCAGTAGGATTTAAGGTTCAAGCTATTGAATACCGGTACAGTATGCTAAAGAGAACAGTAAGCAGCTATGTTTTATTAATATACCGTAGCTGCGTGTGTGAAATACTGTATAAGTCATTAAATCACTCCCGCCTCCTGGTGGTAGAGGGCGCTGCCGCGCTAGTGATCCTTCTTGCGACTTCCTGTACTGCAGAAGAAGTGAACACACGCAGCAAGAGATTTATTTTTTCCCTCTGCCTGAACTTCTAACATGGAGGATCACATACAGGTATCTAAAATAAAACAGTTTTCTAAACTGGACTTTCAATCGAAGCAGGAGGTAATAATTAAAGGAATATCTCCATCGAAACAGAGACTTTTAAAACTGAAGAAAGAAAATAAGGAAGACTTCTATAAACAAGTTATCGATGCTTTTGGTCAGAAGGAGCTGCAAATGGACTCCATTTATAAGTACAGGTAAGACCATAATAACGTTTTTGTTAATTAAATGTGCTTTTCATGATGGTATGCTTACATCACACTCAAAGCGCACGCCTAAATTTTATGGATTCCTTTTGGTAAACGCCGGAGTGAGAAGAGGTTTTAAAATAATTACCGCATGCACGGCCATCCCGCCGGTTTCCGGTAAACGCAGGTGTGACAGGAGGTTTTAAATTAATTAACGCCCCTGCGGCTATTCAAGGAAATACGGTATGCTGATTGGCAGCAGGTGTGGACCGGCTGCCAATCAACGGCAGGTGAGGAGAAAACAGTGCTCCGCGGAACAGGAAATTTAACAAAATAAGAGCACTGACCGGAAGTAATACAAAAACCAAGGAGACAAACAGAAATGAAGTGACCGATCGTCACCGGACCCCCCCCCCTCAAGGAACAGATTCCAGATGTTCCCTGGAAACAATCATGTAAAAAGTCCAAAAATTACGGGAGGGTGGAGGGAGGAGTTGGTGGAGGGTCGCCAGGCCAAATGTCCTCGCAGCCAGCGAGGGAGCGTCAGGTGGCGGCGACGCGTTGAACGCCGCTGCCACTGGCGAGGTGGGCGACCGCGGAACGGCCACATTAGTGGCCGACAAGGAGGCGGAAGCGCGTGGTACCTGAGCACCAACAGCTGCAAAGGTCCACACGCAGGTTCTGCAGATCGCGGCAAACAGCGCGGAGGAAGTCCATAACACCGCCGCGTCTTTGGCGGATGAGGAGGTCGCACAGCCGGCGGCGACGATGACGACAGCGCCATGGGAGGAGTCTTCGATGGCGGCACCGTGCAGTGTCCCGCCGGTGACGCGGAAGATGTCTGCGCCGTGGGAAGGCGCGCCTGGGAAGATGAAGGTGGCGGCGATGTCTCCGTGGGAGGAGACGATGGCGGGGATGACAGCGGCGTGTGCTTGGCTGCACTGCTGCTGGTAGTAGCCCCCCCTCCAGTAGGCGGATGCCAGACGCCGTCCACCACAGGGAGAAGGAGTTCCGGGTTGTTGATGTCCCCCGGTGCGAAAACCAGGGACGGGCGGTAGGGGGCCAGGAGGAGGGAAAAAGACACGTCCCTCGCCGAGTCCCAGCAGGAGGCCAGGAGGGACATCATGGAAGGCTCCACTGGAGCCTTCGCCGGACTGGCAGGACGAGCGGGTGCTGGAAGGGATAGCAGCCGTGGTGCAGCTGCTGGAAGCTGCCTTGGAGCAGGAACGGGTGCTGGGTGCTCAGCCGGTGTTGGTCGTCGTGGCGCCGCGACCGGCGTAAGACGCGGGGCTGCGACCGGCGTAAGACGCGGTGTGGGAACCGGAGGTCGACGCGCCGGCACAGGCGATTGCCGTGGAGCCGGGACAGGACGCACAGCAGGCGACGGGGAAGATGGCGGCGGTGGCCGCGCCGGTCGGAGAGCCGGAGCCGGCGGCCTAGCCGGGAGGAGGGAAGGCGGCGGTGGCCGCGCCGGTCGGAGAGCCGGAACCGGCGGTCGAGGCGGAGGGAGAAGGTCCGAGCCTGCTGTGGGCTGGGACCGCACAAACCCGGCGTTCAAGTCCTCTATGAATTGTGCGGTCCAGAACGTCGGCTGTGCGTCGCCGACAGGGGTTCTCGCGAGGACACAGCATTCTGGCTCGATGATACTGTGAGGAACTCGCATGGCTGCAGTTTGTGTGTCCCCAAGATGCAAGAACCAGGAGGGGGATGTGCAGGTAAGATGATTTTAATTAACATAAACAGAAAATAAAGCAGTCTTGCAGAATTGTTCCAAACATAGAAGTCTATCATCGAGCACTGAGGAGTGCTCCAGCGAAAACATAAATAGACATATGCTGATTGGCAGCAGGTGTGGACCGGCTGCCAATCAACGGCAGGTGAGGAGAAAACAGTGCTCCGCGGAACAGGAAATTTAACAAAATAAGAGCACTGACCGGAAGTAATACAAAAACCAAGGAGACAAACAGAAATGAAGTGACCGATCGTCACAGATATTTGCTTATTTTCTGTCTGATAAGATAATTTTTCTCACTAAGCAGATTTTATGTTAGAGTGTTTTACTTGTTTTAAGTGTTTTGGTCCTAAATTATCTCAGTAAGATATTACGGCTTGTTGCTGAGATTTTATGACCTATATTGAGTAAAACATGCTTGAACCTAGAATATCAACTGTTGCAAAGCTGTGTCATCAACACTCACAAGTATAAAACTACTTTTTTAAAGTAATAATTTTTTATTTTAAGCATGTAAAAAAAAATCATGACTTTGACACAATTGTGTCTCATAATTAAAACAGATGACAGCCAAATGGACTTTGCTGTTTTATTTTCAATGAAACAATAGAAAATACGTACTCATATAGTAGTACAGTTGTTATTAGTGAGAATATACTTATTTTAAGGTATTTTTGGGTTCATTGAGGTTAGCTAATTTGACTTGTTTTGGAAAGTCTTGACAAGCCAAATTTTCTTGTTCTATTGGCAGATCATTTTGCTTAGTTCAAATGAAATACCCCTAATTTTTTCTTTTTTTTTTTTTCTTTTTGAAAACTGACTTTTTGCAGTGTACCAACCTCGCCACGTCCGTTGTGTCCTTGAGCAAGACACTTCACCGTTGCTCCTGATGGGTCGTGGTTAGGGCCTTGCATGGCAGCTCCCGCCATCAGTGTGTGAATGGGTGAATGTGGAAATAGTGCATACTTGCCAACCCTCCCGAATTTTCCGGGAGACTCCCGAATTTCAGTGCCTCTCCCGAAAATCTCCCGGGACAACCATTCTCCCGAATTTCTCCCAATTTTCCAGCCGGACTTAAGGCACGCCCCCTCCAGGTCCGTGCGGACCTGAGTGAGGTCAGCCTGTCGTCACGTCCGCTTGGCCAACCAAAAAGTAACCACAGAACACTATACCGTACAGCAGGGGTGGGCAATTCATTTTTACCGGGGGCCGCATGAGCAACTCGAGCACTGCTGGAGGACCACATCGACAATATTTCAATTATATTTTGCTCAATATTATTTTTGATATATACCGTAAGATAAATAATAACAATAATAATAATAATTATAATAATAATACTTTCATTTAACCTAACTTAACTTTATACCAAAAGCACTGCTTTGGAAATAATTTGTACCCCTTTCAGAGATCACATTTAGTTCCCCTTAAACATCCTCATGTTGCACAATGAAATGTAAGCATAGGATGAAGTGTGCATTCCTTTAACTTTCTCTAGTAACAGCATTCCATGATTAATACAAATAAATTAACATTAATAATAAATGACAGTAAAATAAGCACACGTATGACTGAGGAGTCATAGTGTAACTTTGTGTGGTGTTTGAGTTGTCCGACTTTTTGTGTGGCCATAAACGCACCAGTGGCTTAGTGGTATGCGCGTGTTGGTGACAGATGACAAGTTGGTTTTGGCCTGGTTTGTACGGCAGAAAATGACTAGTTTTTCGAGATAGAAGTGTTTTACTCATGTTTTTGGTGTGGTTATGGCCGAATATAAACAGTTTTGCTCAATAAAGTGATCGATATAATTCCTGGCCTCGAAGCATCTCGATAGACGTTACAATAATTGAACAGTGTTCAATTGAACGGTGTTGACGAACACCGTTAGGGCCGCTTGTTGTCACTGTCACTCAAAGTTGCATTGCAAAATTACACAGAATAAATGTGTTTATTTTGTTTAGAATTCAGATGGGATTTGATTTGGTGCACGGCATATATTTGCTGTGCGCAGAGGACACTTGAGCAGTGCGCAACTGCGCAGGCGCGCACCTTAGAGGGAACGTTGCTTGGCAGTCCATGTCTTGTTGAAAACACGGCATTCGTCATCAACTTTTCTCTTTTTAGCATCTCGGGTGTAAACCGTGCATCACTTGTCGCTGTGCACCTTCACTCATAGGTTACACACGGACATACGCCCATAAATAACACTTTTCAAAATAAGAGCAACACAGTTGTAAATAAAGTTTTTTCAACTTTATTTTGTAATTGGTGATTGCAACTGTTCACATTCACTCACAATCACGCACGCGCATACGTCCACACGGAAGTAATGCAAATAACGCTTTTCAAAACAAAAGCAGCACCGTTGTATTGCACACTCGACATAGATACTTTTTAAAATGTATTTTGTAATTTATGATTGGCCTCACGCGGGCCGGTCAGGGACGCACAATGGGCCGGATGTGGCCCGCGGGCTGCAGAATGCCCAGGTCTGCCGTATAGTGTTCTGTGGTTACTTTTTGGTTGGCCAACGGTTTACGTTGTATTGCGCACCCTGACGGCAAGTGTGGGAGTTGGTTCTGAAGTATGAAGTAAAGAGACGTAACTTCGTCACCTCGCCTGGTTATTGACTCCAACCCAGAATATTACACTGCACATACATACGCTCCTTCAAAGGCTGTGCTACTGGCTGTAAAGCATTGCACTTTCAAATACAACAATGAGTAGAGAGGAGTTTTATGTGTGTGTATATGTGTAAATAAATGAACACTGAAATTCAAGTATTTATTTTATTTATATGTATATATGTATAATAAAATACATATATATATATATATATATATATATAGCGCTAGAATTCACTGAAATTCAAGTATATATTTTATTTATATATATATATATATAAAAGAAATTCAAGTATATATTTTATTTATATATATATATATATATATATATATATATATATATATATATATATATATATATATATATATATATATATATATATATATATATATATATATATATATATATAAGAAATACTTGAATTTCAGTGAATTCTAGCTAAAAATATACTTCTCCCCCCGCCCCCCGGCCCCGCCCCCCAAATCTCCCGAATTAGGAGGTCTCAAGGTTGGCAAGTATGAAATAGTGTAAAAGCGCTTTGAGTACCTTGAAGGTAGAAAAGCGCTATACAAGTATAACCCATATACATATAACCCATATACAGTACTTGTTAAATTAAACATCTGCCTTGTTTTTATTGAATGCATGAGCCTACTACGCTACTGTATTTTAATGTTGGTCATTATGGTGGTACTTGGAGAGCCAAGTGTTTTCTGAGGTGGTACTTGGTGAAAAAAGTTTGGTAGTATAACCATGCACGCAGCTGGCAGAGTTCAATTCCTGGTAGACGCCCGCATAATGGAAACGTGTGTACTGTCATGGACAGCTGCTGATAGCTGCAAGGCGTAGCTTTCCACTGCCGCTCCCTTTGAAGGATACGCGGTACACAGGATGGATGATTACAAATACCCAGAACCCACACAGGCGTCACACGCATCTTGTCACATGAGACCTTGGCAAAGCATCACACGTCACTGCAGTTCTTGCTCTTGTGCAGGTGGAGAAAACATGCACCAAAGAACTGGCTGGTCAGTACACTCGTAAGAATGATGGAATTATGAGCATCAAACATTACAACTCAAGTAAGAAGTTGTTTTTTTGCACATTTGTTGGAAATGCTATTTCTTTTTTTAAAGTATTATAATGGGTTAGATTAGATTTATATAGCGCTTTTCTAGCATTGTAATTAAATGTGTACTTTTTAACCTAATAATCATGTATTTTGCTACCAGGCATCATCTTAGACATATGCCAGCTGTTCATAATTCGACATGCTAACATTAGCGTGCTAACATTTCTGTGCTAACATTTTATGCTTGCAATTCTGTATACGTTGTAATGTAATAAACATGTATTTTGCTACCAAGCATCGTCTTGGATGTAAACTAGCTGTTCACATTTCGACATGCTAACATTAACGTGCTAACATTACTGTTCTAAAATGTTATGCTTGCAATTCTGCAAATTGTATACGTTGTAACCTAATAAACGTGTATTTTGCTATCAGGCATCATCTTGGATGTAAACTAGCTGTTCACATGTCGACATGCTAACATTAACGTGCTAACTTTACTGTGCTAAACTATTATGCTTACAATTCTGCAAATTGTATACCTTGTAACCTAATAAACATGTATTTTGCTACCAGGCATCGTCTTAAATGTATGCTAGCTGTTCACATTTTGACATGCTAACATTAACGTGCTAACATTAATGTGCTAACATTTTATGCTTGCAATTCTGTAAATTCTATACGTTGTAACCTAATAAACATGTATTTTGCTACCAGGCATAATCTTGAATGTATGCTAGCTGTTCACATTTCGACATGCTAACATTAACGTGCTAACATTAACGTGCTAACATTTTATGTTTGCAATTCTGCAAATTCTATACGTTGTAACCTAACAAACATGTATTTCATTACTTGATGCCATCTTAGAAGTATGTAAGCCTTTCCCCCTGTTAGCTTGCAAACTTTTTCATGCAAGCATTTTAGCTAATGTTGTATATTTAGAGCTATAAATCATCGATTTTGTCACTTTGTACCCTCTTGGAAGTATGCCAACTCCTAACTATACCAACATTTAGCATTCCAAGATCCATACTACATTTCAGCACTTCATCATTTTTAACCTTTAAAATACATTTGAAAAAACAAGTGCAACTGTACTTATTTGCACAAAAGTGTTAACATTGTATTTCCATGGCATATTGCATTGTAACTAGTTCCACAGCAGTTTCTATCCTGTTCTTACCTTCTCTCATTGATCTCATCTCATACTGTATGTGTTTATGTGTGCGTACACATGAAAAACATAACAAATACATGAACATAACAATGAACAGAGTTGAACATTTTAGATGTCAGGGCCCTATGCAAAATGTACACATATTCTTAATATAGTATACATTTTAACTGACCTTTATTTGACTATGTTTGTCTTTTTGTAGGTGGCTAAAATACGCGGTGCTGCTGACCGCCGTCTAACGTTACATTACTGTGTGTGATACATTGACTAACGTAACGTTATGTGTAGGTACTTCATGCAACCCTGCTTCAGAAAAATCACTTCACAAAAAGTATGAATAAGGTAGCGAACTGCAGTGGACGCAACAGATTGCCGTGTTAAGTTAACTACACAGCAAATAAAAGTTACGTTACTTATCCAATAAACGTTAGCTTACATTCAAAACTTACCCTTCTTTGTGCAATCTCAAATGTCGAACAAAGTTGGAAGTTGTTGAGTCTCCGTCTGTAATCTTCGAACCGCATGTTTTGCATACTGCAATACGTTTTTTGTTGACCACCTCGTAGTTTTTATACCCGAACAAAACTATCTTTGGAATAATTTTTTCTCACTGGCGAGTTGTTTGACAGCTCTTCTTCATTGGCTGTCCTGCAATTTGATTGGATGAATGCTGTCGGATGAAAACAACGTGGATCTAATTTGATTGGATTTTGTACTGACAGCACACACGCTAACACACACACACACACGTACACAATGAATGATACAGAGCGCTCCTGAATAACTTTTTAATCTTTGGGTTTTGGGGAAAGTAGCAAGTCTTGTCAAGTCAAAAGGCTCAAGTCCAAGTGAAGTCACAAGTCATTGATGTTAAAGTCTAAGTCGAGTTGCAAGTCTCTTTACATTTTGTCAAGTCGAGTCTAATGTCATCAAATTCATGACTCGAGTCTGACTCGAGTCCAAGTCATGTGTCTTGAGTCCACACCTCTGGGAGCCGCTCCCTTAAGATATTAATAATCACCATGATTACGGCAAATTACCAACATTTTTTGTATCTTAAGTATCAACAAGTACCATTATCACTGGAGGACGAGGCTAAAAATGTTACACACCGAGAGAAAGCCAGGAGCAGGCAAGCTAATCTAACCAAGCTTCAAACAGCAGAATAAATAAGTGCTGAGTTACGTTTAAGAAGTGTAGACATGACTAAGCAGTTATTAACAGGAAATTAATAAGTAGATTCGTAAGAGTTACAAAGAGAATGACAAAACTGTTAGTGTCGAGCATTGTCACAGTCAGTACAGGACATGTAAAAAGAGGATCAGACCGATACATGAATTGGTGGTGTCCATATCAATCAATCAAAGTTTACTTATATAGCCCTAAATCACGAGTGTCTCAAAGGGCTGCAAATGGTAGTGTCAGTGTATGATCGATACTAGAGTCATGAAATCAGTATTTTCATTTTCACAAAATAATAGTTTTGTTGTTGTTGTAAATTTGACTAATTCAGACACACAGGAGGACTTTTAGGTCGAAAACCAAAGGATACAAAAGAGTAGTTTTTGCTTGAGTTATTATGTACTATATCTGCTTCTAAGATACTAATGGCAGATGATGAATTAAATTTTGTCCATATATTGTTATCACCGGAGGACGAGAGGCTAAGTATGCTACACACACATCGAGCAGGGTGACACAAGAAGCTAACCGCTAAAGCAGGCCTGGGCAATTATTTTGACTCGGGGGCCAAATTTAGACAAAAAAATGTGTCTGGGGGCCGGTATATCTATTTTTAAGAACACTAATACAAAAACTCACAATAATGTCTTATTGAATGCTAAAAACGTTATGACAGACCGCCTTCAAAAACGGAATGGAATTTTACCTTTTTTACTGAATGAGACACCCAGAATGTACATGAAAATAAAGAATATGTGATTTACAATATTAACTATGAACGATAAAACACTGAATATTGACAACATATGAACGTCACACCCCCTCTCCATCCACATATATTACAATCAAGCGAAACGCAACAAAAATGCAACAAACAGCCAAATATGAACGAGAAGGGTAAAAAAACCCACCTACAATCTGATATATCTGATACATCACTAAGCTTTAGAACTTTGTTGTCAAAATCTCTTTCCGCGTTTGTCCCTGACACCCGCATTTTAGGCTGGCTGCTCTCAAAACACTTTGTAGAAACGCCAAATGTCGATACTATCGATACCTAGTATGGTATCAGTATATAAGTGATTTTTCTTTTTCTTATTATCACACAATAATTTTTGGTTTATTGTTTACAAACTCAAGGAGTAAGCCTGTGGACACATGAAAGCTTTAAAGGCAATCTGAATGGAAGCCAAACATTTTTGTTTACTTATTGTGCATTAGCCACTTTATTTGGTTAAAAAAAATGGTACCTTCAATACCACAACATCGTGTGATTTGCAACAATACTGGCAAATTCTATATTTGATAATATATGCTTTATTAAATGTGTCAGACACTGACCAAGCTTAAAGGCCTACTGAAACCCACTACTACCGACCACGCAGTCTGATAGTTTATATATCAATGATGAAATCTTAACATTATAACACATGCCAATACGGCCGGGTTAACTTATAAAGTGACATTTTAAATTTGCCGCTAAACTTCCGGTTCGAAACGCCTCTGAGGATGACGTATGCGCGTGACGTAGCCCGGGGAACAGAGGTATGCCTTCCCCATTGAATACGATACAAAAAAGCTCTGTTTTCATTTCATAATTCCACAGTATTCTGGACATCTGTGTTCGTGAATCTGTTGCAATTATGTTCATTGCATTATGGAGAAAGAAGCTGAGCAAGCAAAGAAGAAAGTTGTCGGTGCGAAACGGACGTATTTTTCGAACGAAGTCAGCAACAACAGTACACAGCCGGCGCGTCTTTGTTTACATTCCCGAAAGATGCAGTCAAGATGGAAGAACTCGGATAACAGAGACTCTAACCAGGAGGACTTTTGACTTCGATACACAGACGCCTGTAGAGAACTGGGACAACACAGACTCTTACCAGGATTACTTTGATTTGGATGACAAAGACGCAGACGTGCTACCGTGAGTATGCAGCTTTGGCTTCTAAACATTTGATCGCTTGACCGTATGTGCGCAACTTTTTTTTTGCGTATGTACGTAACTTTTTAAAAATATATAAGCTTTATGAACCTTGGGTTAGGTGAACGGTCTTTTGGGCTGAGTGATTGTGTGTGTTGATCAGGTGTTTGAATTGTATTGGCGTGTTCTATGGAGCTAGGAGCTAGCATAGGAGCTAGGAGTTAGCATAACAAAGACGTAGGTGTTTTTATGCAGGATTAATTTGTGGCATATTAAATATAAGCCTGGTTGTGTTGTGGCTAATAGAGTAAATATATGTCTTGTGTTTATTTACTGTTTTAGTCATTCCCAGCTGAATACCAGGTACCGTGAGTATGCAGCCTTGGCTGCTAAACATTTGATAGCTTGACCGTATGTAAGCGTCACGTACGTAACTTTTTAAAAATATATAAGCTTTATGAACATTGGGTTAGGTGAACTGTCTTTTGGGCTGAGTGATTGTGTGTGTTGATCAGGTGTTTGAATTGTATTGGCGTGTTCTATGGAGCTAGGAGAGGAGCTAGGAGCTAGCATAACAAACACGTAGGTGTTTTTATGCAGGATTAATTTGTGGCATATTAAATATAAGCCTGGTTGTGTTGTGGCTAATAGAGTATATATATGTCTTGTGTTTATTTACTGTTGTAGTCATTCCCAGCTGAATATCAGGTCACCCCCGGCTCTCACAGCATCTTCCCTATCTGAATAGCTTCAACTCCCCACTAGTCCTTCACTTGCACTTTACTCATCCACAAATCTTTCATCCTCGCTCAAATTAATGGGGAAATTGTCGCTTTCTCGGTCCGAATCTCTCTCACTTCATGCGGCCATCATTGTAAACAATAGGGAACTTTGCGTATATGTTCAACTGACTACGTCACGCTACTTCCGGTAGGGGCAAGCCTTTTTTTTATCAGATACCAAAAGTTGCGATCTTTATCGTCGTTGTTCTATACTAAATCCTTTCAGCAAAAATATGGCAATATCGCGAAATGATCAAGTATGACACATAGAATAGATCTGCTATCCCCGTTTAAATAAAAAAAATTCATTTCAGTAGGCCTTTAACCTTTTGTTATTATAACAATCTACAAGGTTTATAGAGTTCGCTTCTCTTTCACCCCCTCCATTTATTTGCTTTCTTTTGTTTTTCAAGTTATCATTACATATATGTATTGTTGCTAGAGATGTCCGATAATATCGGACTGCCGATATTGTCGGCCGATAAATGCTTTAAAATGTAATATCGGAAATTATGGGTATCGGTTTCAAAAAGTAAAATTTATGACTTTTTAAAACGCCGCTGTGTACACGGACGTAGGGAGAAGTACAGAGCGTCAATAAACCTTAAAGGCACTGCCTTTGCGTGCCCACCCAGTCACATAATATCTACGGCTTTTCACACACACAAGTGAATGCAATACATACTTGGTCAACAGCCATACAGGTCACACTGAGGGTGGCCGTATAAACAACTTTAACACTTTTACAAATATGTCCCACACTGTGAACAAACACCAAACAATAATGACAAACACATTTCGGGAGAACATCCGCACCGTAACACAACATAAACACAACAGAACAAATACCCAGAACCCCTTCCAGCACTAACTCTTCCAGGACGCTACAATATACACCCCCGCTACCCCCCAGCCCCCCACCCACCTCAATCCTGCCCCCCCCCCCCCCCCAACCCTGCCCACCTCAACCTCCTCATGCTCTCTCAGAAAGACAGCATGTCCCAAATTCCAAGCTGCTGTTTTGAGGCATGTTAAAAAAAATTATGCACTTTGTGACTTCAATAATAAATATGGCAGTGCCATGTTGGCATTTTTTTCCATAACTTGAGTTGAATTATTTTGGAAAACCTTGTTACATTGTTTAATGCATCCAGCGGGGCATCACAACAAAATTAGGCATAATAATGTGTTAATTCCACGACTGTATATATCGGTATCGGTTGATATCGCAATCTGTAAATAAGAGTTGGACAATATCGCAATATCGGATATCGGCAAAAAAGCCATTATCGGACATCTCTAATTGTTGCATTTGAAACAATTTTATTGTTGATAATAGAGGTAAATTATTGTTATTATTCATTATCAATAGTGCTATTTCTATTGGTATTTGTATTGCTCCATTTGTAGCGCAATTGTTACGGTGCGTGCAGTCAGCCTTTCTTTCCTCAGCACGCGCCGCAGGAGACGCCCATACACGCTCTGCTTCTGCTGCCACGCGCCTGCACAGCTGTGTGCAATCACCAATCAACACCCCAGCTGCTGATGACACTACTACCCATAAAAGCCAGCGTGTCCACAGACCCAGCGCTGGAACGTAGCCTCTGCTTGCAATAAGCGTCAAGTCTCTGGCTCATCACCTTGTTTGCTCGCTCTCAATGTCCTTCCGCCCTTGTGCTCATTTGTCCTTATCGCTTCCTTTATTTTTCTCAGAATTCCCTCCGTCGCCTTGGAAGTGAGCTGTGCGCCTCACTTCCCTGGACCCCTCTGGATTCTGACTGCCTCCCTCGATCCTCGACCCCGACTTTGGACACGGACCTCTTGACGCCTCTCTCAGCCCCACGGACCCCCCGCTTGTATCACGGATTCTCCTACCAGCCTCACCCTACTGGACTTGTCGCCTTCTCACTCAACACGCACTTACAACAACCACTGGTAATATTCATCGTAACGCTTCACATAGTCTTGCAACATACACAGTAGCATACACACTCCACCGCATCATCAAGCTCAATAAATCTGTTGAGCTTACCCCTGTTGCTGTGTCGACTCCTTCCCCCGCCGTACATAACAGTAATAATGTTCATTGTCGTTTTTTTGTTATTAATATTTATTTCACTAACTGCTTCTCTGCTATCACTTTTACCATCATATTTGTACATATCGTATTTGCTAATGTTGCTCTGTTGTTGTTGTTGTGTTTGCTGTTGTTGTTTTTGTCTGTCTTATCCCCCTCTTGTCCCTGCAATTTCCCCCTCTGGCTTCCTTTTTTTTCTCTTTCTATCCCCTCCTGCTCTGGCCCGGCTGCACCAAATAATATAAATCCATTTAATAAAGTCAAATACAAATAAGGCCACACGAGGTATGCTACTCTTCTCTTTTGTAAAGTAAATATGTACAGCAAATATGGGCATCTACATCAACAATATGATTTGCCTGAGAAGCTGGACAGGACAAAAAAAATGTGTCATTGTATCAAATTGGGACTCAAAATCGCACCGATCTGAGGCCAAAAATGACATTCCTAAACGACCCATACCCAGTTAATAGTGTTAATAAAAAGAGCTAAGTATTATCGCTCCAGAACCAAATCCAGTCCAAAGATGCACACATCAAAAGCAGATCAGTGTCCTGGAACAGATTTTGTTCTACTGCACATGTGTCAAACTCAAGGCCCGGGGGCCAGATTTGCCCCGCCATATTTTTAATGTGGCCCACAAAAGCCCTGAAATAATACGAGTCAAAGCATTTTATAATTTACTAAATGTCATCTTTTCATTGTGACAGACAGAAATACATGTATTGCATGCTATTGAGTATATTTTAAACTTTATTATCTAATAATGCAACAAATATAATACTATCATTAATTTCAAACTTTTTAAAATTCAAACAACATACATATCTGCTTGAGTTATATCAAAGCAAGTTATTCGTCAAATTGTACACTGTAGAAATTACATTAGATTTTACAGTAAAAAAACAACTACAGTACCGTATTTCCATTTACAGTAATATGCTGTAAAAACCATTGTAATTTTTACAGTGCTAGCTTCTTTTTTTTTTTACTGAAAAATTAAATTTTTTTAGTGTTTTTACAGATTATTATATACAAATATAATAATCAAATGCGCAGCAATTAATTGTATAATATCATGAGATTAATTCTGATACATTTATATTGACAAATAACAATCGGCCCTATTAGTGTTCGAGACCCCTGTTCTACTGTGTTTGTTTATTTATTTATCGTCCCCGCCACTCCACACCAAACTAGAAATGTCACAGTACCTGAGGTGTGTAAATACTGGAAGGTGGCGGTGATGCAGGAAAGATCCTCTCCTAGGTCCAAGGGGGGCTGGTGGGGACGATGTGGACAACATGGACCTTGGTCCAGACGATGGACCATGGTCACAGCCGGGGCAACCATGTCTGATGTGACCTGGAATTCAGCACATATAAAACGTATAAAAAGAGATTTAAAGGCACCGCCAAAGCAACACATTACACAAAATAGTCCACTGCTGAACATAAATAACATTTAAAATAGAAATAGAGCACAATCTTACCTGGATTGAGCAAAACTCCTCATAAAGACTGAGGCAAATGTGCTGTGCGGCTTCTGACGCACTGACGCTCAGCCTGGAAAACAAAGTGAGTTAGTTGGGTTCAAGCTGTTAGATTCTCGGAATCTGCTTTCTGGGAGGTTTTGTGTTTCACTGCTGCTGACACGCGGGTCGCCAGCCAGCCGCTGCCAGCAAAGCTCGCCGTTGTTAGCACAAGCACAACCCCCCGCGTGAAACACAAAATAAGAACAAAACACAGCCTTAATTTAAAAAAAAGAATTAACAGCGTTATGACCATGTTGATCTTCACAAAAACTTCCACCACCACTGCCGTTTTCATCTATGGTTTTCATGGCTACCTTGTCGTGTCTTTTATGGTTCCGATTTCCGTCTTTTAATTTGAAAAAGCGTCGTGGCAGTTCCGGCAATGTTTTTGTTCCTCACTCCGCCTAATGCAGTTTAATGCTGCTACACACTATATATATATATATATATATATATATATATATATATATATAAATATATATATATATATATATATATATATATATATATATATATATATATATATATATATATATATATATATATATATATATATATATATATATATATATATATATAGAGAGAGAGAGAGAGAGAGAGAGAGAGAGAGAGAGAGAGAGAGAGAGAGAGAGAGAGAGAGAGAGAGAGATACATAAATATAAATACATATATATCAGGGGTGTTTAAAAAAATATATTTGTCACGATTATTAAACGTTTAAAAAAATTTGGTGTTGCCTTACTTGGATTTGACTTGATTAAATCATCCATCCATCCATCCATTTTCTACCGCTTATTCCCTTCGGGGTCGCGGGGGGCGCTGGAGCCTATCTCAGCTACAATCGGGCGGAAGGCGGGGTACACCCTGGACAAGTCGCCACCTCATCGCAGGGCCAACACAGATAGACAGACAACATTCACACTCACATTCACACACTAGGGCCAATTTAGTGTTGCCAATCAGCCTAATTGATTAAATCAATGTTTACTTATATAACCCTAAATCACGACTGTCTCAAAGGGCTGCACAAGCCACAACGACATCCTCGGCTCAGATCCCACATCAGGACAAGAAAAAACTCAAAAACTCAACCCGATTGGGATAACAATGAGAAACCTTGGAGGGGACCGCAGATGTGGGGACCGCAGATGTGGGACCCCCCCGAGCGACCGGTGCAATGGACGTCGAGTGGATCTAGCATAATATTGTGAGAGTCCAGTCCATAGTGGGGCCAGCAGGAGATCATCTTGAGTGGAGACAGGTCAGCAGCGCAGACACGTCCCCAGCTGATACACAGATGAGTGGTCCACCCTGGGTCATCTGTGGTCACCGAATCTGTGCCCCCCCCCCCTTCCACGAAGGAGAGGGGGGCAGAGCAGAAAATAAATGGCAGGTCTATTTAAAGGCTAGAGTATACAAATGAGTTTTAAGATGGCACTTAAATGCTTCTACTGAGGTAGCATCTGTAACTGTTACCGGAAGGGCATTCCAGAGTACTGGAGCCCGAATAGAAAACGCTCTATAGCCCTTTAAACAAAACCAGTTTTCTTTAAAGTGATACATAAATTGTTCACAGCTGTTATCTTATCTTTACACTCACTTATTAATATGATGATACAAGAAAGGATGTTCCTGGAATATTTATGTTTTTTTTTATTTGAAAAAGCGTTCCTCACTCCGCCCTAATGCAGTTTAATGCTGCTACACACTTGGACCTATGTTTTAATAGTTAAAAGTAGACAAATGATATGATTTGTCACGATTTTTAATCGTTTTGTCACGATTTTTAATCATTTTGTCACGATTTTTAATCGTTTTAAAAAAACTGTTGTTTCCTTACTTGGATTTGACTAACAAACAAAACCAGTTTTCTTTAAAGTGATATAAAAATTGTTCACAGCTGTTTATCTTATCTCTACACTCACGTATTAATATGATGCTACAAGAAGGGATGTTCCTGGAATATTCATGTTTGTGTGTTTTATTTTCAGCGGGTCAGAAATCATTGTAATGTCAGATGATCCCGTGAAGGCTGTCAGTAAAGTTCCCGAGCGTGATTCAATTATACATTCTCGGTAGAGAGCCTTCCTGGAATCTATGCACACGCACGCGCAAAGAGAGAGAGAGAGCGAGAACAACCCTGAAGCAAGTTATTCATAGAATTGATGTTGTGTCCACACAGACGCACAAGGATAAAGAACATCGTTATATATTTTATTGTATTCTCAGCAAGCCTCACACGCTGTTCAACTGCACAGTTTAGGCCTGACTGGATGTAAAAAAACAGCATAATAATAATAATTATGATAAGAAGAAGAACATATTGAGGATAAGCAGACAGCAAGCAGATGAGCTCTGCAGAATAAAAGCATGTCTTTTATTTCGGAATAAAACAAGTTTCTTGACAGATGTCAAGCATGTGTTTACATTTCCTCGCCATTTTCCCCTGCACCCTTGTTGAGGCGTTTGTTGCCCCTCTTCCCTCCAGGTCCTCGGGGCTTGGCGAACACCTGCTTCAAGGTGTGCTCCATCGGATGGACTTCCTCGTACAGGAAGTCTTCTGTCAGGCCGTCGCCACTATCGATCTCCATCTGTGCGCACACACACACACACACACACACACACACACACACACACACACACACACACACACACACACACACACACACACACACACACACACACACACACACACACACACACACACACACACACACACACACACACACACACACACACACACACACACACACAATAATACACTACACAATAATAATGGTGTGTTGTTGTCATCTGCATACTCCGTTCATAACTGGGGAGCAACTAGCAGCAGATTCCTAACAACCGATTTAATATAAAGACTCTTTGTTGAGGAATTTGACAGTAGATTTAAAAACAGCTCAAAGAAGAGAAGAGAATCTTTGACTTGCATTTGTACAGTATACCTGTCACAAAGATACTCTTGAGTCATTTTTCATTACATTCCCTAAAAACAGAAACACGCTCTTTTCATATAGAGGACAGCCGTCGCAAAAATGACTAATGATCTATTGCTAACGATGGATTCTTATGCGTCATCCATGTTGATGCCTCTTGATCTTAGCGCTGCTTTCGATACTGTCGATCAGAATATTTTATTACAGTGTATCAAAACCCGTATTGGTATGTCAGACTTAGCCTTGTCTTGGTTTAACTCCTATCTTACTGACAGGATGCAGTGCGTCTCCCATAACAATGTGACCTCGGACTATGTTAAGGTAACGTGTGGAGTTCCCCAGGGTTTGGTTCTTGGCCCTGCACTCTTCAGCCTCTACATCAGTGGTTCTTAACCTGGGTTCAATCGAACCCTACGGGTTCGGTGAGTCGGCCTCCGGGGTTCGGCAGAGCCTCCGCCGCAGCAGTCAAGACACACCAGACTCATGAATTGATTAACGTGGACCCCGACTTAATTAAACAAGTTAAAAAACGTATTCGGGTGTTAACATTTAGTGGTCAATTGTACGGAATATGTACTGTACTTTGCAATCTACTAATACAAGTCTCATTCAATCAATCAATCGTGTAAATAAAATCTTCTCCCTATCGGCGTATCTGTACTGTAAAGTTAACATTTGAATGACAATAAAAAGGAAGTCTAAGTCTAAGTATTATGGATACCCCCAAACAATGTTCCCTCTAATTTTCCATCTGATTTGCTGGTGTGTAATTTGTTGTGAGTTCATGCACTGTGTTGGTTTTGTTCTTTGAACAAGGTGATGTTCATGCACGGTTCATTTTGTGCACTGGTAAAAAAAAAACATAACTTTGTCTTGAATTTGAACAAAAAAAATTAAACATTACATTTTTCACTAAAGAAGGGTTCAGTGAATGTGCATATGAAACTGGTGGGGTTCGGTACCTCCAATAAGGTTAAGAACCACTGATCTACATGCTGCCACTAGGTGACATCATACGCAAATACGGTGTTAGCTTTCACTGTTATGCTGATGACACCCAACTCTACATGCTCCTAGAGCTGACCAACACGCCGGATTGTAGTCAGCTGGAGGCGTGTCTTAATGAAATTAAACAATGGATGTCCGCTAACTTTTTGCAACTCAACACCAAGAAAACGGAAATGCTGATTATCGGTCCTGCTAGACACCGACACCTATTTAATAATACCACCTTAACATTTGACAACCAAACAATTACACAAGGCGACTCGGTAAAGAATCTGGGTATTATCTTCGACCCAACTCTCTTGTTTGAGTCACACATTAAGAGTGTTACTAAAACGGCCTTCTTTCATCTTCGTAATATCGCTAAAATTTGTTGCATTTTGTCCACAAGCGACGCTGAGATCATTATTCATGCGTTCGTTACGTCTCGTCTCGATTACTGTAACGTATTATTTTCGGGTCTCCCTATGTCTAGCATTAAAGGCCTACTGAAACCCACTACTACCGACCACGCAGTCTGATAGTTTATATATCAATGATGAAATCTTAACATTGCAACGCATGCCAATACGGCCGGGTTAACTTATAAAGTGCAATTTTAAATTTCCCGCCACACTTCCGCTTGAAAACGTCTCGGTATGATGACGTATGCGCGTGACGTAGCCAGTTTAACAGAGGTATGGCTTCCCCATTGAAGCCAATACGAAATAGCTCTGTTTTCATCTCATTATTCCACAGTATTCTGGACATCTGTGATGGTGAATCTGTTGCAATTTGTTCATTGCATTATGGAGAAAAGCTGAGCAAGCAAAGGAGAAAGTTTTCGGTGCGAAGCGGATATTTTGCGAGGGAAGTCAGCAACACAACACAGCCGGTGTTTGTTTACATTCCCGAAAGATGCAGTCAAGATCGAAGAACTCGGACAACAGAGACTCTAACCAGGAGGACTTTGATTTGGATACACAGACGCGATACCGTGAGTACGTAGCTGCGCTTCCAAACATTTGATCGCTTGCTATAACTAGCTCGAGCTAGTAGCTAGGAGGTAGGAGCTAGCATAACAAACACCTAGGTGTTTGTTTTGCGGGATTAATTTGTGGCATATTAAATATAAGCCTGGTTGTGTTGTGGCTAATAGAGTATATATATGTCTTGTGTTTATTTACTGTTGTAGTCATTCCCAGCTGAATATCAGGTCCCACCCGCGCGCTTCCAAACATTTGATCGCTTGCCCGTACGTGCGTGTCACGTACGTAACTTTGGTTAAATATATAAGCTTTATGAACCTTGGGTTAGGTGAACGGTCCTTTGGGCTGAGTGAGTGTGTGTGTTGTGCAGGTGTTTGAATTGTATTGGCGGGTTATATGTACGGGATCCCGTCCATATAACCCGCTCGAGCTATAACTAGCTCTAGCAAGTAGCTAGGAGCTACTAGGGATTAATTTGTGGCATATTAAATATAAGCCTGGTTGTGTTCTAGCTAATAGAGTATATATATGTCTTGTGTTTATTTACTGTTGTAGTCATTCCCAGCTGAATATCAGGTCCCACCGGCGCGCTTCCAAACATTTGATTACTTGCCCGTACGTGTGTTTCATGTACGTAATTTTGGTTAAATATATAAGCTTTATGAACCTTGGGTTAGGTGAACGGTTCTTTGGGCTGAGTGAGTGTGTGTGTTGTGCAGGTGTTTGAATTGTATTGGCGGGTTATATATACGGGATCCCGTCCATATAACCCAGAAATAAATCAACAAGAGACTTCTTGGATGTGGTATATAGTAGAGGGCTTTATCCATTGATCACCAAACCCAGTAGAATAACGACAAATTGTGCAACGTTAATTGATCACATCTTTATAAATGACATAAAAAATAATATAAAAAGTGGACTAGTAATTAATGATATAAGTGACCACTTACCTGTGTTTCTTACTTATGACTGTCCAATTGATAAAAAGAGGGAGGAAAAAACTCATAGATATGTAAGGAAAAGAACAGAAGAGGCAATAAATAGGTTTAGGAAGGACTTATTTGAAACAGACTGGAATGAGGTGTATGGGGGAGAAGCAAATGCTGCATATGAGGCTTTTCTTAATATATATTTATCATTGTATGAAAAGCATTGTCCGAATGTATGGAAACAAAGAGACAGCTACAATAAAAAGCCTTGCATTATAAAGGGACTACAGAATGCTTGTAAAAAGAAAAACAAACTTTATAGAGATTTCATAAAAGTAAGAACAAAGGATGCTGAAACGAAATATAAGGTTTACAAAAACAAATTGATAACAATAATGAGACAAGCAAAAAGAGAATATTATAATAATTTACTAGAAAAAAATAAAAACATTATCAAAGGAACTTGGAATATTCTGAACAAGGTAATAGGAAAAACATCTGGGCCTACAAACCCACCAACCCATTTTATCAATGAGGATAATAAGATGATAACAAATATGAATGAAGTGGCAAACGGATTCAATTCTTTTTTTGTGAATGTTGGACCCAAATTGGCAGAGAGTATTGGAGAACATAAAGATATACAGAGTGGATGGAGAGGGGGAAGCAAAGTGCTACAGTCCATGCTTCTAGGAGATGTTAGTGAAAATGAAATTGTATCTGTGGTAACAAAACTGAAAAATAAGACATCAACAGACAGTGATGGTATAGACATGATAATTGTAAAAAAGACTATTGACTGTATCATCAAACCTCTTTGTTATATTTTTAATCTTTCTTTTCAAACAGGGACCTTTCCAAATAAAATGAAGGTAGCAAAGGTAATTCCACTCTTTAAAACGGGAGATAAACATAGATTCACTAATTACAGACCAGTGTCACTACTGTCACAATTTTCTAAAATAATTGAAAAAATATTTGTAAAAAAATTAGATAGTTTTATTGAAAAGAACATGCTATTGAGTGAGAGCCATTATGGATTCCGGACCAATAGATCCACTGCTTCAGCTGTAATGAATATAATTGAGGATATAGCAACAGCAACTGATAATAAGAAATACACTATAGGGGTATTTATCGATCTTAAAAAAGCATTTGATACTATAGATCATTCTATATTATTGTCCAAGTTGTATTCATTTGGTGTGAGAGGAGTAGTTTTAGACTGGCTAAGAAGTTATTGAGATAATAGACAAGAGTTTGTGGATTTTATGGGTAATACATCTGAACAAATGAGGATTGAATGTGGAATTCCACAAGGTTCGGTTTTGGGACCAAAATTGTTTATTTTATATATTAATGATATATGTGAGGTATCAAAGTTATTGAAATTTGTATTATTTGCGGACGACACCAACTTTTATAGTTCGGGACACGACTTAAAAGTATTATCAAAAATTATTGAACAGGAAATGACTAAACTTAAGAGATGGTTTGATGCCAATAAATTATCATTAAATGTAGAAAAAACAAAGTTCATGATTTTTTGTAAGAGGAAAAGGGAGGAAACGATCAAATTGTCAATACCGGTAAATGGAATTGATATTGAAAGGGTTTCTGAACTTAGATTTTTAGGAGTGATACTGGATGACGGTCTGACATGGAAATCTCATATTGCACATCTACGGAAAAAGATGTCTAAGAGTATTTTTATATTAAATAAGGTAAAATATGTGTTAGATTATAGGGCAATGCGCATATTGTATTGTGCACTTATATTGCCATATATCAGCTACTGTGTGGAAGTGTGGGGGAACACATATAAGAATAACATAAAGGCATTGTATCAACTACAGAAAAGAGCTATAAGGATTATTCATAAAGTAGATTACTTAGAACACACTAACATATTATTTATTAATTCTGGTTTATTGAAATTACAGGAGCTAGTAAAGTTACAGACATTATGTGTCATGTTTAAGGCTAAAAGCAAAACATTACCAGCAAATTTACAAAAAATGTTTGTCATCACTTCTGAGAATGAAGAGCATAGAAGAAAAGGTCATTTCCAACATCAGTATTCAAGGACAACTTTAAAACAAATGTGTATATCAGTGGTGGGGGTTAAACTATGGAATTCTCTTTATAATGAGATAAAAGATTGTAAAAAATATATTCCAATTGAAAAAAATATATAAAGACAGAACAATAAAATCGTATGGACAGCCATAAGCTGACCCAATTTAAGATCAACCTGCTCACTCACCAATGCATCTACGGCAACGCCCCCTCCTACCTCAAGGACCTAGTTTCCCCTCAACCCCCTACCCGCAGCCTCCGCTCCTCAAACACTAACCTCCTTAAACCCATCAGGACAAAGTTACAATCTATGGGCCGCCGGGCTTTCTGCTCGACCGCTCCCGAACTTTGGATCGCTCTCCCCGACCATCTTAGAGCACCACAGTCGGTCGACCATTTTAAGAAGGGACTAAAAACTCACCTTTTTTAGCACAGCTTTTATCTAATTTCTCTGCCTTCTTGTTTTTAAATGCACTGCTTGCTTATCTGTTTTTTTATCCAGTGCTTTCAGGCTCTTATTTCTACTTTATCTATGTTTCTGTTTTATCTAGTGTGTGTCATGATTCATTTCTATTTTAATTTTTTATTATATATTCTTACTTTCTATTTTTATTTTTAATACTTTGTAGCACTTTGAGATTTTAACAAATGTAAAGTGTGTAACAAATGCAATTCATTATTATTATCATTATTATTATTATTATAAGTGTTTACATTTTGCTTTATATTTATTAATTTACTTGTTTTTTGCCTGGTTTTGTATTTGTTTTGTATCATCCCGTGAGGTGTATATTACTTATTTTGTTTTTTTGTTCGGTTTTTTCCTTATGAAGTTTTGCACTTGTTTTTTTTGTTTGGTTTTGTTTTGTTTTCGTTATATTTGGATGTAATTGTTGGTTCACATATCATTATGACTATGTATTATGTGAAGGGGGCAGGAAAATATAAGATTTTTCTTCATCCTGCTCCTTCTCAGGCATTGGTGTGTAACGGTGTAACTGAATAATTGTGTTATAATTGTCTATCAAAGATGCACATCAATGAAGGAGATAAATAAAAATGAAATGAAATGAAATGAAATGAGCTATAACTAGCTCGAACTAGTAGCTAGGAGCTAGGAGCTAGCATAACAAACACCTAGGTGTTTGTTATGCGGGATTAATTTGTGGCATATTAAATATAACCCTGGTTGTGTTGTGGCTAATAGAGTATATATATGTCTTGTGTTTATTTACTGTTGTAGTCATTCCCAGCTGAATATCAGGTCCCACCCGCGCGCTTCCAAACATTTGATTACTTGCCCGTACGTGCGTGTCATGTACGTAACTTTGGTTAAATATATAAGCTTTATGAACCTTATGTTAGGTGAACGGTCTTTTGGGCTGAGTGAGTGTGTGTGTTGTGCAGGTGTTTGAATTGTATTGGCGGGTTATATATACGGGATCCCGTCCATATAACCCGCTCGAGCTATAACTAGCTCGAGCTAGTAGCTAGGAGATAGGAGCTAGCATAACAAACACCTAGGTGTTTTTATGCGGGATTAATTTGTGGCATATAAAATATAAGCCTGGTTGTGTTGTGGCTAATAGAGTATATATATGTCTTGTGTTTATTTACTGTTGCAGTCATTCCCAGCTGAATATCAGGTCACCCCCGGCTCTCACAGCATCTTCCCTATCTGAATCGCTTCCACTCCCCACTGGTCCTTCACTTGCATTTTCCTCATCCACAAATCTTTCATCCTCGCTCAAATTAATGGGGAAATCGTCGCTTTCTCGGTCCGAATCTCTCTCACTTCTGGCGGCCATCATTGTAAACAATAGGGAACTTTGCGGATATGTTCAATTGACTACGTCACGCTACTTCCGGTAGGGGCAAGCCTTTTTTTTTTATCAGATACCAAAAGTTGCGATCTTTATCGTCGTTGTTTTATACTAAATCCTTTCAGCAAAAATATGGCAATATCGCGAAATGATCAAGTATGACACATAGAATAGATCTGCTATCCCCGTTTAAATAAAAAAAATTCATTTCAGTAGGCCTTTAAAAGATTACAGTTGGTACAAAATGCGGCTGCTAGACTTTTGACAAGAACAAGAAAGTTTGATCATATTACGCCTATACTGGCTCACCTGCACTGGCTTCCTGTGCACTTAAGATGTGACTTTAAGGTTTTACTACTTACACTACCGTTCAAAAGTTTGGGGTCACCCAAACAATTTTTTGGAATAGCCTTCATTTCTAAGAACAAGAATAGACTGTCGAGTTTCAGATGAAAGTTCTCTTTTTCTGGCCATTTTGAGCGTTTAATTGACCCCACAAATGTGATGCTCCAGAAACTCAATCCACTCAAAGGAAGGTCAGTTTTGTAGCTTCTGTAAGGAGCTAAACTGTTTTCAGATGTGTGAACATGATTGCACAAGGGTTTTCTAATCATCAATTAGCCTTCTGAGCCAATGAGCAAACACATTGTACCATTAGAACACTGGAGTGATAGTTGCTGGAAATGGGCCTCTATACACCTATGTAGATATTGCACCAAAAACCAGACATTTGCAGCTAGAATAGTCATTTATCACATTAGCAATGTATAGAGTGTATTTCTTTAAAGTTAAGACTTGTTTAAAGTTATCTTCATTGAAAAGTACAGTGCTTTTCCTTCAAAAATAAGGACATTTCAATGTGACCCCAAACTTTTGAACGGTAGTGTACGTATAAAATACTACACGGTCTAGCTCCAGCCTATCTTGCTGATTATATTGTACCATATGTCCCGGCAATAAATCTGCGTTCAAAGAACTCCGGCTTATTAGTGATTCCCAGAGCCCAAAAAAAGTCTGCGGGCTATAGAGCGTTTTCTATTCGGGCTCCAATACTATGGAATGCCCTCCCGGTAACAGTTAGAGATGCTACCTCAGTAGAAGCATTTAAGTCCCATCTTAAAACTCATTTGTATACTCTAGCCTTTAAATAGACCTCCCTTTTAGACCAGTTGATCTGCCGTTTCTTTTCTGCTCTGCTCCCTCCACGGACACAGGTCCGGTGGCCACGGATGAAGCGCTGGCTGTCCAGGGTCGGGACCCAGGGTGGACCGCTCTTCTGTGCATCGGTTGGGGACGTGTCTGCGCTGTTGACCTGTCTCCACTCGGGATGGTCTCCTGCTGGACCCACTATGGACTGGACTCTCACTATTATGTTAGATCCACTATGGACTGGACTTTCACAATATTAAGTAGATCCACTATGGACTGGACTCTCACAATATTATGCTAGATCCACTCGACGTCGATTGCACCGGTCGCTCAAGGGGGGGGGGGGGGGGGGGGTCCCCCACATCTGCGGTCCCCTCCAAGGTTTCTCATTGTTATCCCATTGGGTTGAGTTTTTTCTTACCCTGATGTGGGATCTGAGCCGAGGATGTCGTTGTGGCTTGTGCAGCCCTTTGAGACACTCGTGATTTAGGGCTATATAAGTAAACATTGATTGATTGATTGATTGACTTTTGGTGAGCATTTTTGCATCAGATTGTCAAAAAAAAGCAGAGGCCTCTTGTCATACAGAGGACCTTTGGCGAGAATATTGTGTAAGCAACCTTGTGTGCTTATTGGAGGACCTTTTTTTGCACTAGTAAACGCGCACCTGTCACATAGAAGATCTTTGACAAGCCTTTCTGAGGTAGATTCTTAAAAACAGCAGAGAATTCCTGTTATTGAGCGAAATCTTTGACAAGCATTTGTGCAGTACAGTAGTTCCTATTATAAAGCATTTCTGTTGTATAGAGGATCTTCGGCCAGAATTTTTGCATCGGATTCTCAAAAACAGGAGTGTACTCTTGTCGTATACAATAGATGCTCTTTGACTTGCGTTTTTGTAACAGATTCCTAAAAACAGCAGAGCCCTACTCTCACAGAGGATCTTTGGCGAGAACGTTTGCGTCCGATTCTCAAAAACAGGCGTGCACTCCTGGCATATTCAGCATATCAGTGGTTCTCTAACTTTTTGCACCAAGCACCAACTCAGAAAACACTTGTCTCTCCAAATACCACCTGCTCAGTGGCCTTGTGGTTAGAGTGTCCGCCCTGAGATTGGTAGGTCGTGAGTTCAAACCTCGGCTGAGTCATACCAAAGACTATGAAAAAATGGGACCCATTACCTCCCTGCTTGGTACTCAGCATCAAGGAATTAAATCACCAAAAGGGGCTTAAATCACCAAAATGATTCCCGGGCGCGGCCACCGCTGCTGCTCACTGCTCCCCTCTCCTCCCAGGGAGTGAACAAGGGGATGGGTCAAATGCAGAGAACAAATTTCACCACATGTAGAGTGTGTGTGTGACAATCTTTGGTACTTTAACTTTAATGACTGACATTAAAATACAGTAGTGTACTAGGCCTAAGTATTCATTAGAAACAAGGCAGAGGTTTTATTTAAAAGAGCCATATGTAATAATTTCATGTCAAGTCATCATTAAATGGCCCTGATATGTCAAAAGGCATTAATAAATCATGTTCTTTTCGAATACGTCTATAACTGATAACAGTAGTTCAGCCGGGATAGGCTCATTTCAAAATTAGATTTACAGCCCCGAAATCTTGTTATTGTTTTCATTTCGATGTCCCGCCCTCCACCGTTTGACCAATTAGAGAGTCTGTGAATGTGTCACATCCAGGTTGCCAGTTACGCACCGCCACATTCGTCGAGCTACTGCCACTAGTAAAGTTACTAAACATGTCAGACCTTAGTAAATATTACATGAAAAAGCCAGGAACAAAACAGGGATTTGTATCGGGGATGCCTTTGAAAGATGGAGACAATTGAAGGTGGAGAAGATGTTTTCATCTGATGCCAAACTTGCTAATTTCCTCCTTGATAGGTAAGTAAGGCATTTACGTTTTCTTATTACTTGTAATAAATGGAAATTGCCATTTCATATGTAAACTATATTGTCCAATACAGTCTATGACCTTGTCTAACAAAGCTATTAAGTTTGTGCAACGAATGCTTAGCATGCTAGCCCAGTCAATGAATATTTGCATCAGATTCTCAAAAACAGCAGAGCACTTATTGAGAGAATCTTTGATGAGCATTTGTGCAACAGAGGATTTTCTTTAAAAAGCACATCTTTTCTGTAATACAGAGGCTCTTTGACAAGTCATTTCTGCATCAGATTATTGGAAACAGCATTGGCATCCTGTCATATACAGTAGATGATCTTTGACTTGCGCTTTTGCGGCAGATTCCTAAAAACAGCAGAGCCCTACTGTCATATTTAGTTGTTCCTTGAACATAGCAGATTGCACCTGTCAAATAGAGGATCTTTTACAAGCATTTTTGAGGTACATTCCTAAAAACAGCAGAGCATGACTGTTATAGAGTGAATTTTTGACTAGCACTTGTGCAGTACAGTCGTTCCATGAAAAAAGCACAGCAAATTTGTTGTATGGAGGATGTTTATTGAGCAATTTTGTGTCAGATTCTTAAAAACTAGTGTTTTTAATAGTAATTAATAAAAATTGCAGCAGACTTCTTTGATATAAAGAGCTTTAGAACGCGTTTTTAAGGTAGATTCCTAAAGACACACAGCCTTTTGTTGTGTAGAGGATCTTTGACGAGCTAAGTTTGCGTCAGATTCGTAAAAACAGCAGAAGCCTCCTGTTATATAGAGGATCTTTGCGAGCATTTTTGCAGTAGAACTTAAAAAACAACAGAAAACTTTTTAATTTTTTTTTATTTACATTAGATTACTTTTGATTTCTGTTTTTGCAGAAGATTCCTAAAAACAGTAAATCTCTCCTGTCATATTATGGATCCTTAGCAAGCAATTTTACAGTAGTTATTTGAAAACAACAGAGTACACCTATCACATAGAGGATCTTTGAGAAGTATTTTTGAGAAAGATTCCTCAAAGCAAGAGGCATCTGCTGTTTTTAAGAATCTGCTACAATAACGCAAGTCAAATATCCTCTATGCAATAATTTCTGAGCTTTTTTAAAGGAACTACTGTACTGCACAAATACTTGTCAAATATTGAAGTGCTATGCTCTTTTTAGGAATATACCTCAAAAATCATCTATGTAACAAAATAAATAAATACAATAATTACAATTTATAATATGTAATATTAAAACATATGTTTGTTAACTAAACTGTCAATAACGTTAAAGTTTGAATGAAAATACGGTTTTCACCACTTTAGTCATAATTTTTCTCTATGACTTTATTTTCTTCTGTCTGTTTGAAATTGTCATTACTGCCACAAGTGGTGGGGAAAAGTGTATTACAACCAAGTATCCCTGTGGCCCTTTTGGACCACAGCTGAGAAATAGATATTTTTAACTTAACAGCCACTGCTCCTGTCAAATAGAGGATCTTTGACTTGCTAGTTCAACATGGCTAAAATTAAATTAAGTCAGCATCAATGATAAAACACCACGAGGTGTGCTGCTTCATTGTACACAATAATTGTACTGTTGCATGATGGGATACATTGTGTTCGTCTGTGGCCATATATGTCCACGTGTCAATGTGCGATCTGTACCTTCTTGGTGACTTCAAGCTGATAATCTCTCTCCACCTCCTCCAGAAGTCTGTTCTTACAGCTGGAGTACAGCATGCGCTCCTTTATGCTGCACGTGTAGCCAGGCATGGAATAGATGAACACTGCAAGAGAGGATCTTTGTGGGAAAGAACACTCAAATGTTGGGGATAGTCTCATCCAATACTCTGATCAGTCTGACTTACTCGATCCGATGTTGGAAAAATATATAACCTAAGAGTGTCGCAATACGACCTTTTCACTTCCAGTATGATACCGATATCGGAGCCTTAAGTATCGGCCAGTGAACATATTCCTCCGATACGATATCACAAATTATAAATACTCTTGTTATTTTGCTGTGGGGAATGTTAGAAAAGATTTGATCAAGTGAAATTAGTAAAACAGAAAACAATAGTAGGGATGAAAAACACTAATATATGTATTATTAACAGACTGGAATGGATGTATGCTGTCTTTAAGTTGAAGTGGAGTGGTAATTATTTTTTTTTTTTCAACACCTCGTGGCCACAATAATTCCTTAATTCAAGCTCATGATTTCCCCTCAGTGGCCTAGTGGTTAGAGTGTCCGCCCTTAGATAGGTAGGTCGTGAGTTCAAACCCCGGCCGAGTCATACCAAAGACTATAAAAATGGGACCCATTACCTCCCTGCTTGGCACTCAGCATCAAGGGTTGGAATTGGGGGTTAAATCACCAAAAATGATTCCCGGGCGCGGTCACCGCTGCTGCTCACTGCTCCCCTCACCCCCCAGGAGGTGAACAAGGGGATGGGTCAAATGCAGAGGACAAATTTCACCACACATAGTGTGTGTGTGACAATCATTGATACTTTAACTTAATTTCCACTCTGGGATTATTAAAGTATTTCTGATTCTGATGCAGTAAGTTGAATGATGCGGACACATTTCTTACTGGATATTTTCCAAAGCGCTTCTATCTTGGAGACTTTATAAGCCCAAGTAATATGCAACTATAATTATTTCATACTTGTTTATATTGACAAATGTGCTGTTTTAGACTGCAATATCGTTCACGTAAGGGCACTTATTACAGTACAGTATGTCTACAGTAACTTGTGTTCTATTGTGTAGCTGCTAGCGCCTAGTAGCCTATAGCCTACCATGTTTACCTTTTGTAAACGACTGCCCTAAAATACAAGAAAAGACCAACCTTGTGTGCTTATTGGAGGACATTTTTTGCACTAGTGAACGCGCACCTGTCATATAGAAGATCTTTGACAAGCCTTTCTGAGGTAGATTCTTAAAAACAGCAGAGAATTCTTGTTATAGAGCAAAATACTTGACAAGCATTTGTGCAGTACAGTAGTTCCTATAAAAAAGCATTTCTGTCGTATAGAGGATCTTTGACGAGCAATTTTGCATCAGATTCTTAAAAACAGCAAAGGCCTCCTTTTGTATAGAGGATTTTTGGCGAGAATTTTTGCATCAGATTCTCAAAAACAGGAGTGTACTCTTGTCGTATACAATAGATGCTCTTTGACTTGCGTTTTTGTAACAGATTCCTAAAAACAGCAGAGCCCTACTCTCACAGAGGATCTTTGGCGAGAACGTTTGCATCCGATTCTCAAAAACAGGCGTGCACTCCTGTCATATGCAGCATATCAGTGGTTCTCTAACTTTTGTCACCAAGCACCACCTCAGAAAACACTTGTCTCTCCAAATACCACCGTAATGACTGATATTAAAAGAGAGTAGTGTACTAGGCCTAAGTAATCATTAAAAATAAGGCAGATGTTTTATTTATAGGAGCCATATGTAGGGATGATCAGAATCAGAAGAATCAGAATCAGCTTTATTGTTCGAAACCGGTTCTCCCGGTTGTTCGATAAGAAAAGAACCGATTCCATGGACTCGAATCCCTTTTTGAGATCGGTTCCCGTTATCGAGGCCACTATAGTAAAGGAAAAGAGTTGGTTCTTTATTCGAATCCCTGGGAACGAATCCCGTCCCACAGGAAATGCCCTTGTGGGACATCACAGAAAATGACGTAGCTCAGTTATTAGACTGAGCTATGTCATTTCCTGTGATGTCACACAAGCAGCAAAAATAATGGACCGGAAAAAACGCCTCAAGGCATGGCTTTATTTTACAAAAAAATACGACGAGGAAACGGCAATATGCAATTATTGCCAGGCTTGGCTCTCATGTAAGGGGGTAAGTAAAACAAGCATGTTGAAACATTTTCAGGCTGCACATAACCTGAACGTTTGAGAACCTTGTCGTGTCTTCGACACGTGGAGAAGCAGCGACAGAGATGACGAAGCGCGCCCCTCTTCCTCTGCTTCAAACCTGCAGCCCCAGCTCCAGTCATAGTGGCGGTGGGTAACTAATGTTAACTGTTGCCGGTTAATTTCCATATTTGACATAAGGTTACCTCTTATGTCAACCAGGACTGCAGTAATGTTAGCTAGACTAACGTTTCCTAAGCATAGTCAGTGGCTAACGGTAACATTAACGTTAGCCTTTTTGTATGTGTCTGATAACGTTAACGGTATCTTGTAGCCTACACCACTCCAGAGTTTGCAGGTCTGTCTAATAAACTAGTGCTTTCTTTCTTTCTTTAGTTTATTTCGAGCATGAACACACTTACAGCATAACACATCACAGTTTCATATCATTTCACTTTACATCATGTCCGAAAAGGAGTAGGAAGAAGTAAAGCTTATTTAATCCAACCCCTTTCCCACTTCAGAGCGTTTACAAATATATACATCATTTACTGACCTTTTTATAATAAAATAACATCTGTGAATTAGTATATACAACAGTTGTGTAATATGTAATTAATTAATTCAGTCATTATTAATATACCGAGATGAAGAATATCTTATTTTCAATAAGGTTGAAAGTATTTCTCATAATTGTTCTTTGTACTTTGTAAGCACTATTAATTTGAACACCCTCTTAAAGTGGATGATATCAGTACAATGTTTAACTTCATTACTTAATCCAGTCCATCATTTAATTCCACATACTAATGCTAAAGACTTAATAACAGACATCCTAGTCTTCACATTCAGCTAATTTCCCCCCTAATTCTATGCTGTGTCTGTCCCTCATTTTCCCTCCAGGACAAGGACGTGCAGTCATTCCTGGAGGAGGCCACACTGATGGACCCCAGAAGGTTTGGATACAGACTGGAGGAGGATGTCGTCAAACCTATCTGTGTGTCCAAGCTAGTTCCACGCCAAGTGAACGTGTTTTTTCCACCGTTGGCGACACGATTAGCGAAGGCGGGTCAGACTTGATCCTGAAAAAGCAGACATGCTAATTTTTTGGAAGAAGAATTGTTGATTGATGACTGTGGCGTTCTTAGTGTCATAGTGTGTGTAGTTAGTATGTTCCAATAACAGCAGAAGTGCACTTTTTGGAGAGCTGTATTATTTTCAGTTTTGTGCCCAAGGGACTGATTTTATTTAACACTATATTATTATTTATACACTTATAGGGATCACAGAGACAGGTTGTTTTTGTGTTACTGTATATATTTGTTTTTGTGAAAAATCCCACTTAATATACTTTGGGTAACAACAGTCAATATTTATTTATTTTATTTTTTAGGTCAGTATTTATTTATTTATTTTTCTTATAAAATAAAAGTGAGCTTTTGTTAAACCAAATATTGTGTTTTTTTCCATATACAACAACCTCTCTGGATTCGATAAGAGAATCGATAAGGAATCGGTTCGATAAGAGGATTCGATAATGGGCTCGAACTCGATAATTTCTTATCAAACATCATCCCTAGCCATATGTAATAATTTCATGTCAAATCATCAATAAATGGCCCTGATACGTCAAAAGGCATTAATAAATCATGTTCTTTTCGAATACCTTTATAACTGATAACGGTAGTTCAGCCGGGATATGCTCATTTCAAAATTTGATTTACAGCCCCGAAATCTTGTTGTTTTCATTTCGATGTCCCGCCCTTCACCGTTTGACCAATTAAAAAGTCTGTGAGTGTGTCACATCCAGGTTGTCAGTTACGCACCGCCATCTTCGTCTGGCTACTGCCACTGGTAAAGTTACTAAACATGTCAGACCTTAGTACATCTAAAAGGCCTCATTACGATTCTCAACTTATTCATGACAAAGCCAAGAACAAAACAAGGATTTGTATCGTGAATGCCTTTGAAAGATGGAGACGATTGCAGGCAGAAAATATTTTTTCATCTGACGCCAAACTTGCTAATTTCCTCCTTGATAAGTAAGTCAGGCATTTACATTTTCTAATTACTTGTAATAAATGGAAATGGACATTTGGTATGTAAACTATATTGTCCAATACAGTCTTGTCTAACAAAACGAGTATGTTCATGCAACGAATGCTTAGCATGCTAGGCCGGTCAATGACACATCGACATATAGGCTAACGGGGGAAATATATGCACGTTAGCCTTTATGTCGATGTGTATTCGAACTGACAGGGCAAATATATATTTTCGACAAATAAAACCTATGTGGATATGAGTAGTGTCAGTGCCTGTCATTGTCAATATGCTGATACGCTGAGGAAATGGGTTCCAACATTAGCACGGCTGTCATCGTGGCAATGTGAAACGTATGGAGACAGCCAAATCACATGATAAAAGAATTCCCCATTCGTGTTTGCATATTGTGGACTACATGTACCAAGTTATATGGCAATCTGAAACGTTCAAAACAGTCGACTATAGTCATACTTTGGTAAAATGTCTCCTCTTTAGTTTTGGGCGTACATTAGGCTGCTAGGCATGCTCTGCTTATTTTCACCAGTATAATCATTGCTAGCGTTGGTTGTAGTTAGTTTTAGTCTTTGTTTTTGTAATATAACTGACAATAACCATATGATTGTCATTTGTTGTGATATTGTACACAGGCATGACATACTTCTTCCTGAAAATAGCCTAATTTCTGTGTAAAATGTGTTGGTTAGAGATTTGTTATTGACAAAACGCTTGTATATTCAGCTATTATGGTCCCAGCACCTCAACCCCTAGTGAGAGGCAGTGGAAGTTTGAAGTTCCTTGGAGTAGCCCAGTCAATCGAGCTGGATTGGGCTGCGTATCTGGCAACCTCAGTTAGGGAGAGGGGGAGGGGACTACAGAATTTTGACTGCGATTGCAGGACCATTTCTGGCCAGATTCTTACATATGGCTCCTTTAACTATTCTATGTAATATTTTTGGCCACTTTAACATATAAACACAGTTTGAACAGTAACACTGTTTTGAATATAGGAAAATATAAAACTGTACTTTAATCAAGTGATTCTTTGGCGTACCACTTGATGGAGCCCGCGTACCACAGTTTGAAAATCACTGCAGTGGACGCTCTTTGACTTGTGTTTTTGAGTCCTAAAAACAGCAGAGCCCTCCTGTCATTTGGACGATCTTTAGCAGTAGTTGCTTTAAAACAGCAGTATGCATCTGTCACATAGAGAATCTTTGACAAGAATCTTTGTGGTAGATTCTTTAAAACAGCAGAGGCCTCCTGTCATATAGAGGATCTTTGACTGGCGTTTTTGCAATGGTACCTTAAAGGCCTACTGAAATGAATTTTTTTTATTTAAACGGGGATAGCAGATCCATTCTATGTGTCATACTTGATCATTTTGCGATATTGCCATATTTTTACTGAAAGGATTTAGTATAGAACAACGTCGATAAAGTTCGCAACTTTTGGTCTCTGATAAAAAAAACCTTGCCCCTACCGGAAGTAGCGTGACGTTGTCAGTTGTTCACTTCCTCATATTTTCCGATTGTTTTCAACGCAGCTAGAGCTATTCGGACCGAGAAAGCGACGATTACCCCATTAATTTGAGCGAGGATGAAAGATTTGTGGATGAGGAACGTTAGAGTGACGGACTAGAATGCAGTGAAATACATATCTTTTTTCGCTCTGACCGTAACTTAGGTACAAGCTGGCTCATTGGATTCCACACTCTCTCCTTTTTCTATTGTGGATCACGGATTTGTATTTTAAACCACCTCGGATACTATATCCTCTTGAAAATGAGAGTCAAGAACGCGAAATGGACATTCACAGTGACTTTTATCTCCACGACAATACATCGACGAAGCTCTTTAGCATGAGCTAACGTGATAGCATCTGTCTCAAATGCAGATAGAAACAAAATAAATAAATCCCTGACTGGAAGGATAGACAGAAGATCAACAATACTATTAAACCATGTACATGTAACTACACGGTTAATAATTCTCAGCCTGGCAAAGCTTAACAATGCTGTTGCTAACGACGCTAAGGCTAACTTAGCAATTTAGCAACCGGACCTCACAGAGCTATGATAAAAACATTAGCGCTCCACCTACGCCAGTCAGCCCTCATCTGCTCATCAACACCCGTGCTCACCTGCATTCCAGCGATCGACGGCGCGACGAAGGACTTCACCCCAACACATATGTGGTTGGCGGCTAGCATCGGCTGGCGCGTCTGCTATCCAAGTAAGTCCTTCTTGTTGTGTTGCTACAGCCACCCGCTAATACACCGATCCCACCTACAACTTTCTTCTTTGTAATCTCCATTGTTCATTAAACAAATTGCAACACAGATGTCCAGAATACTGTGGAATTATGAAATGAAAACAGAGCTTTTTTGTATTGTATTCAATGGGGAAGGCATACCTCTGTTCCCCTGGCTACGTCACGCACATACGTCATCCTCCAAAGGCTTTTTCAACCGGAAGTTTAGCGGGAAATTTAAAATTGCACTTTATAAGTTAACCTAGCCGTATTGGCATGTGTTGCAATGTTAAGATTTCATCATTGATATATAAACTATCAGACTGCGTGGTCGGTAGTAGTGGGTTTCAGTAGGCCTTTAATAAAAAAAAACCGCAGCACATTTCCTTGATATAAAGATCTTTGGATTTTTTTAAGGGAGATTCCAAAAAACAGCACAGCCTTTTTGTAGTTTAGAGCATCTCTGATGAGCACGTTTGCGTCAGATTCTTTAAAAACAGCAGAGGCCTCCTGTCATATAGAAGATCTTAGTCGATCATTTTTGCTTTTTTTGCACTAGGTACTGTGCTGCAGGGCTGCTTATATCCAATATTTCACATGCAAGCCAATGTAATCCGATACTTGTTTTTTTGCTGATATTAGACCGATATCAATGTGGGATCAGGACCCCTCTCATAGAAGTACGTGAAAAGCAGCACATTGTTTACTGAGGATGCATACTAACCGAGTGCCTCCTGAGCGCGGCCCTGGTGAGAATGCTTGAAGATGAAGAAGTGATATCTGGGTGAGTCTGTGGGGATCCTGTAGGGGAGCTCACGCGTCTCCGTGGGTTTCGTGTGAACCAGCTCGATGGTTTCTTTCTCCACATCCAACCTCTGCAACATCGCAAATACAGAGTTTGTCGTGCCAAGCACACTTTGGTGCAGACTTTGTTGTGTTCTGAGAGCAGACCAGTTGGATGTAGTTGATCCGCTTGTGCTTGAGCTGCTGCAGAGCACGCTTGGCCTCTTCTTGTAGAGGGAAGGCCAGACCCTGAGAGACCCTTTTGTCGATGCCGAACTCCATTGGAACCTGACATATTACATATATTTATTTGTTTTTTTATTTATTATATTGCATACAGTACAATGGCTAGCATAGCATTTCATATGTTATTGTGTTCTTCTTTTTTTCAACTTTGTTATATTATACATTAATCTGGTGAGTTCATTTCTTTAATCAAATAAATATTAAACATTTACACATACAGAAGACAAATGCATAAAACGCTGCACTGCAATATATGAATACAAATAACAGTGTGCACAGAGACTAAACAATAAAAGACTGCCTGTGTATTTTTAAATTTTTTATCAAATATTTTTTTCATATTGATACTAACCTATATGTGCAAACTCAGTGCTTCTCAATTGTTTTCTGTCATGTTATTATTATTATTTTTTTTTTACTGTATTGTATTATTTATCAATTGCACTGAATCTGGTAGTGTTTATAAAATATGATCTAAACAAATATTATAAGTAGCAATATTTTTTCTATTTCCCATATTTTTATTTCCATTATCTCATAATTTTTATTTATTTAATATTATATAAATAATTCCATCTTTTTTTTTTTTACACCATTATATTCAATAATAAATGTATTATTGTTTTTTAATTTTTGTTATATTTGCATGCAAACACAATGCATTTTTTTAACATATATATTTAACATTTTTAACTCTATTATATAATTTATTGTATTATATTATTGCTTTGTGTTATTAATTGTATCATTGTATACAATGATAAATTTATTACTAATCTGTGAGACTTTTTCCTATTCTTACATACAAACATTAACACTGCATCTTAATGTTTTTAAATATTATTATCATGATTTACTGCACTAAGTATTGTTTATTAAAAAAAAATTTTTTTTTACCAAAAAAAAAAAAAAAATTTGCATACAAACACTAACACAAACTTTTAATACATCATATAATATTTTATCTATATAGATATTTGTTATTGTTTTTCACTTAATCATATTATAATACAATGACTTCTTTTTTTTTTTTTTAATAAATAATGAGTGTGTGTGTATGTGTTACATACTCTTGCACGAGGAGTCCCAATTCGTCTACGCTCATCCTGTGGACAAGCGAACATCATTTGTGGACATTTTAAATCAACAAATTTGAAAAAAGTTGGGGCAATAAAACCAACTCACCCAAACAACTTTATCCTGCTGAGCAAACACAAAAACATTCGGTTAATTTCCTATTTCCACTTTATGTTAAAAAAAAAAAACAGACTTTACTTCTGTGACTCGAATTCGTTGGAGTTCCTGTTCCGCCTCTGTGAGAGGCGGTGGAGAGCAACAAGAGGTCATGTGACGCAGGTAGCCCTGGAAGCACACGTCGTCCTGCCGGGACCGGATACCGACAACAAAAGGTGACTTTGAAGTTTAGGGTCAAGACGATTCGGACTTTGATACCGACCTCAACTGTGGCAAACACCTCGTCTTTGATGTAGCCGCCTCCAAATTCTTTCTTCAAGGTGGCACGAGTGGCCGCGTACACCATCTTCTGCCTCACCTGCATCACATCATAGTTGAGCTGATTCGAGCAAAACTGCTGTTTTTGCTTTATGAGAAGGAAAAATCTACTGTATTTGTATTTGGAACAGCTTCTTTTAGATCAGGCCTGGGCAAATATTTTGACTCGGGGCGCCAAATTTAGACAAATAAATGTGTCTGGGGGCGGCCGGCATATCTATTTTTAGGAACACTAATACAAAACCTCACAATAATGTCTGATTGAATGCTAAAAACGTTATGACAGACCGCCTTAAATATAGAATAGAATATATTTTTTTTTTTACTGAATGAGACACCCAGGATGTGCATGAAAATAAAGAATGTGGGATTTACAATATTAACTATGAACGATAAAACACTGAATATTGACAACATATGAACGTCACACCCCCTCTCGATCGACATATTTTACAATCAAGCGAAACGCAACAAAAACGGCAAAATATGAACGCGAAGGGTAAAATATAAACCCCACCTGATGATATATCACTAAGCTTTAAAACGTTGTCATCCTAGTGTTGTGTATAGGTGACAACGCAAATTAGTGTAATAAATTATCTATTAAAATATCTAATGGCAATTACATAATATATTTGCCAGGGGCCAATCAATTCGAGCTGTGGGTCAAAAATGGCCTCCAGGCCGCATGCTCGACACCATTGTGACATGCATGACAAAAGCACATATGTGTAATATCCAACTATGACTAACTGATCTCATTAATAATGAAGTATTTGTAATTATTCAATATGCCAAGGGCCAAAAAAAAGAATCAGCGGGTCAAAAATGGCCCCCAGGCCACACTATAGACCAAGGGTCCATACCAAACTGGGGCCGCATTGGGTTAAAAAAATTTGGCCGGGGGCCGGACTGTATATATATATATATATATATATATATATATATATATATATATATATATACAGATCTATATATATATATATATATATATACAGACATATACATATATACATATACACATACAGTACATACATACATATATACATACATATATACATACATATACATATATATATATATATATATATATATATATATATATATATATATATATATATATATACACACATATACATATATACATATACACATACAGTACATACATATATACATACATATATATATATATATATATATATATATATATATATATATATTATATATATATATATATATATATATATATATATATATATATATATATATATATATATATATATATATATAAAGACTAATTGACAGAAAGAGCGCGCACTTTGCCGATGATGTCACGTTATCGATAGGAAGCAACTAGGAGACACAGAGAGTAACAAGCGGTAGAAAATGGATTAGAAAGGAAAGATTTTAAAAAATAATAATGAAAAAAAATATATATATATATATTTAAAATGTACTTTTTTTTTTTTAACTTGGGACTTTCCTTCGGGCTGGATTTTGGACGGTGGTGGACCGAATCCGGCCGGCCGGCTGTAGTTTGGGGACCCCTGCTCTTGACACATATTGACAGTAGGGAAGGGATTCATATGGCCCCCTTCCTGGGTGGATCTCGCACGAGAGGAAGGTGGGGGTTAATCATTTTGCAATGCAGTCTGCTGAAAATGATGGAAAACACCACTCTACATAGCAACTGACAGTGGTCAAAATTGGAATTGCCACAAAACGCATATAAGATAGTGGATAGTGCACCCCCCAATTTGTAACGTTTCTTGTGTCAGGTAAACCATATGCCGAACTACCTGAACAATGTATTGCTGTCTAGGTTTTGTGTTATGCAAGACAAAGCAAATTAGTATAATAGCTAAGAATTTATTTAATTAATAATGACTTAATTGTAATTTTACAATATGCCAAGGGCCAATAAAAACAAACTGTGGGTCAAAAATGGCCCCCAGACTTCAGACACCAATGTGCTAAGCTATGGGAATAAAACATTGGCGTCTCAGCTTTGTGTTATACGTGACAAAGCACATTAGTGTATTATGTATTGTTATATCTTATTCATTTATAAAATTGTTACATATAATTTAATTGTCAGGGGCCAATAAAAACAAGTTGCGGATCAAAAATGGCCTCGGACCACACTTTACAAGCAAATGTGGACAAACAATTGCCATCTTAGTTTTGTGTTATGTTACACAATAGTGTAATATATGATAATAGATCCTATTACTGTATAAATAATGAATTAAATTGTTTTTGTTGTTGTTTCCACTCCAGCGGTAGAAAATGGATGGATGTTGTTGCAAGCAACTGACGTTTCCAACTTAAGTCTCACAAGTGTGCTTGCGTTGGTCTTTCTATTTCTAATCTTTGTGTCTCTGCGTCCTGGGGACATACCGGCGACTGGTCAGGTGACCACGCAATGAAGATCCACTCGTAGCCCAGTGCATTATGGGAGTCCAGGCGGTAGAGGAAGTAGCAGGGCTCCTGTGGCGTCAGCAGAGGTAACAGGAAGTGGTCGTAGTCCTTGTCCCAGCTCTGTGCCGGCGGTCTGCACGACTCTAGCACCAACTCCTCTGATCACAAACATTCCATGTGAGCCGAGTCCAAATCTTCCAAGTCCTCTTTGGAAACATTATTACCGTTTTTGATGACAATCTTCATGATCCTGACGGCCCCTGCCCTTGCCTGCGCCAGGAAGTCTTTGAGCTCAGATGTTGCTAATGTCAATAAGAAAAGAAAACATCAAACAAATCCAACAGATTGTGGCTTTATATGTAATACAGAGCAGTGGAAAAAAAATAGTTTAGTTTAGAACACGATAGGTCAATGGGGCAGTTATGATTGAGCCCAATGAACTCTGCCTAGCAACAAGTGGCCTGACTGACATGATAATTCTGTTGATATAATGCGGGGTTCTGCAACGCGCGGCTCTTCAGCGCCGCCCCAGTGGCTCCCTTGAGCTTTTTTTTTTTTAAATGTATGAAAATGGAAAAAGATGAGGAAAAAATATATCTTTTGTTTGAATATGGTTTCTGTATGAGAAAAAACATGACACAACCATTCCTAATTGTTAGAAATCCCACTGTTTATATTAAACATGCTTCACTGATGAGAGTATTTGGCCCGCGTCATTTTGTCCTACTAATTTGGGAGGTCCTTGAATGCACCGTAGTTTGTTTACATGTACAACTTTCCTTGATGCTGCCACAGAAAGAAGTGTTTTATGCCACTCCTTCCTAGACTTCCTTTTTTAAATTTTTTTTATTGTCATTCAAATTTAAACTTTACAGTACAGATAAGAACGAAATTTTGTTGCATTAGCTCATGGTAGTGCAGGATAAAAGAGCAATGTCTCTATTTGTCCACCAAACATTTTATGCTGTGCGTGAATGCACAAAGATGAGCTTAGGGTTGGAATTGGGGGTTAAATCACCAAAAATGATTCCCGGGCGCGGCACCGCTGCTGCCCACTGCTCCCCTCACCTCCCAGGGGTGAACAAGGGGATGGGTCAAATGCAGAGGACAATTTTCACCACACCTAGTGTGTGTGTGTGACAATCATTGGTACTTTAACTTAACTTTAACTTTAACTTTGTTGATGTTATTGACTTGTGTGGAGTGCTAATCAGACATATTTGGTCACTTACATCATGTGTTGTCTTCATTATAAGACTTATATAAGACTTTTAAAGTCATTTTGATAGTAGGCTAATATAGCTAATATAGACACTTACATCATGTGTTGTCTTCATTATAAGACTTATATAAGCCTTTTAAAGTAATTTTGATAGTAGGCTAATATAGCGAATATAGACACTTACATCATGTGTTGCCTTCATTATAAGACTTATATAAGACTTTTAAAGTCATTTTGATAGTAGGCTAATATAGCTAATATAGACACTTACATCATGTGTTGTCTTCATCATAACAATTATATAAGACTTTAAAGTCATTTTGATAGTAGGCCAATATAACTAATATAGACACTTACATCATGTGTTGTCGTCATTATAACACTTATATAAGAATTTTAAAGTCATTTTGATAGTAGGCCAATATAGCTAATATAGACACTTACATCATGTGTTGTCTTCATCATAACACTTATATAAGACTTTTAAAGTCATTTTGATAGTAGGCTAATATAGCGAATATAAACGCTTACATCATGTGTTGCCTTCATTATAAGACTTATATAAGACTTTTAAAGTCATTTTGATAGTAGGCTAATATAGCGAATATAAACACTTACATCATGTGTTGCCTTCATTATAAGACTTCTATAAGACTTTTAAAGTCATTTTGATAGTAGGCTAATATAGCTAATATAGACACTTACATCATGTGTTGTCTTCATTATAACACTTATATAAGACTTTTAAAGTAATTTTGATAGTAGGCCAATATAGCTAATATAGACAATTACATCATGTGTTGTCGTCATTATAACACTTATATTAGAATTTTAAAGTCATTTTGATAGTAGGCCAATATAGCTAATATAGACACTTACATCATGTGTTGTCTTCATCATAACAATTATATAAGGCTTTACATTTTTTGCGGCTCCAGACAGATTTATTTTTATTTTTTTGGTCCAGTATGGCTCTTTCAACATTTTGGGTGGCCGACTCCTGATATAATGGAAAGAAAAAAATATCAGAAAAAGCTACAAAACAACAAGAGAAACGTTGCAATATTATGACCACTAATCCGTGACATACATTAATCAGCTAATAACATTAATTTCAATTAAAAACGACCATGTTCAACTGTGTGACCAGGGATGGGATCAGAAATATTATTAAAAATGAAAAATTGGGGTATTTGAGCACCTGCAGGGCAGGAAAAATGATTGAGTTGATTTTTATTGAATGTTTAATTGATTACCGTCCCAAGCTTGCAGGGAACCAACCCATCCTTGTCCCCTCCCCAAAACGTTTACTAGGTCATAAATAACCATTTTGGCATGAAAAAAAATCTAAATTCTGGGGGGAAAAAACAGACAAATCACACCCCTCTATGACGTTGTTGCTAAATAATTATGACTTTATTCATGTCATACAGTAGTACCTCAACTTATATCTGAAATGTTGTCTTCACACTACCTTTTTTTTCCTTCCCATGGCTGGGAAACAAAGTTATGTCGATCTTTAGCTATAAGCTAAGACCGGATGTTTTGATCAGATCTTACAGGTTTCACTGTGGTAGTTGCCATGCCAACTCATGGCGGAATGCTTGTAACTCAAATTCTTGCTTGCAATTTAAAACATAATAATCAGCCAAAATGCTGCTCTTAAGTTAAGGTATTGCTGTACTTCAACATTTCAGCCCCAAAGTATTCCAACCTCATTCAGAAATTGAGATGACATAAAACGTATTTTATGAATAAGGTTCCAAAATGGTCATCTTCCTGGTATGCAGCGTATTGACCAAGGGATATACAGTATTTGTAATGAAAAACCCTCTCAGGTTGACCTGAAGCTAAACAAGAACCTGAGACGCCGCAGAGAGAACAAACGATCCAGGCCGAAGTCACATGGCTTACATAAGATTAAAAAAAAAACATGAATAATGTCGGAAAAACAAGCAAATACGTAAAAAAAATTACACGTTTGATGCTGAAACTACATTTGTGTCAAGCATCATCCTCCTTTTCTTCCCATATTGCCATGGTTACCAAAGGCAGCACTCTCGTAAATGATACATGATCAGGTGAGAAAGGTGAGAGAGGCAAGCTTCAGGCCAATTGTCCACCTGTGCTCCTGTTACCAAATGCCTTAACACTCCAATATTCCGGTAAAAACAGCAATTTAGTGAGTATAAAGTACTAAAAAGAGGCATTTAGGTTTATCTACCAACTTGGTGTGTGATGATAAAACCGCAAAATTGTGTTAGATTTGAAAGAATAACAAGTGGTGAGTTGTTGAAAAAAGTAGCGAGCTGGAAACTGACAACAAAAATGAGTTAAGAGTAAAAAAAAAGAAGTGCAAACGTACCATTAATCCCAGTTTGGTGTGACATCTTTTGGCAGGCTGCTTTCATGGACCAAGCAGGTTCTCGACAGGAAGTCTACCTGTCCACTGATGGAGGACAAGACACACACACACACACACACACACACACACACACACACACACACACACACACACACACACACACACACACACACACACACACACACACACACACACACACAAGTGACACTACCTCTTCTGGAGATTCCTCACACCTGAAACGCAATCTGCGGAACTTTGCGGGGCGATGAGTAATATCTCTGCTGTCAGAGGATATGGCAACCTGACCACTCAGCTAGAAGCGCCCGCACTTTTAAAAAGACTACTTGTTTCCCCCCCCCCACATGTGTGAGGCATGTTGAATTTCTAACCTTCATATAAGCGCTTATGACTGCATCATCTCAAATTGCGCTCAGAAAGGTGACACCACCGCCGGGAGAATCTGACCATTTCAACACTGCTCCCTGGAGCGAGGATGCTGGGTGGGGGGTCAACGCCTGTGTGTACAATACATCTCAATTACCCTTTTATTACATCTTCTCAAGGGACAATACTTTACACAGGATCTACAGTACTTTAGAGTAGCCCGTGTACGGCTTGTATAGCACCGCAGCTCCCCAGTGACGGCAGTACTATAATGCAACCCCAGTCCATGATGCTTGACTGTAGGCAAGACACAATTATCTTGCTATCTCGCTTGTTTTGCCAAATGTTTACACAGTGGTGGGCCGTCAGGGCCAGCGAGGCCTTCTCTGCTGGCCTAACATAACCAGAAGTCACGATCATAATTAAAGCTAACAGTAATTTTTAATTTACTTTACCTAAATATCTAAAAGTATTCATATTCTCTTCATGTCATATTATGCTCCTTCCAGCGCTGAGAGTTTTTATCCAATCAGAATTCAGCTAGCTTATGTTGCCATGCTGTACAAAATCTGCCAGGGGCCTTCAGAATCAACAATGCAGGCGTCCGTGCACTGTAAGTGAACAGGCACATACAGTTGATAGACAGTTGCAATAGCCAATCAGATCCTGAGTTGTTGTCAGTAAGGCCTTCTAAATGGTCTAAGGTTGAACGTGACATTTACACATCCTGGGATTGGATACTCACTGGGACTGTTGGCGGATTAATTTGAGAACACATAGAGTTGATAGACAACTGCGATAGCCAATCAGATCACAAGTTGTTGACAATAGCCTATCTAGGTATCGTGATGTTAACGAGACTGTGATTGGATACTCACTTGACATTCCAAAGTGAGTATCCAATCACAAGTTGCATTTTAGCAGGAAGCGGGAAGTGTTGACCCACAAAGAAGGAGAACAAAAAACCTTGATTGGTGGCAGATATATATTGTGATGTTACGAGCTAGGTAACATAAGAAGTACATTACCCAGCATGCCACTGTAGTGAAGAGCATGCGCAGTAGCCCTGTTTTAGGTTGTTGAATGTAGCCATGCCGGCAGCTGGAGTAAACTTTAAGAACTCAGCCAACACGCCTCGTCTGCATCTTTTATGATTAGACGAGACAACACATATATTTGCAAGGCCATTTTCAAGAAGGAAATTTAAAGACAAACTACATCTTGTAGGACGAGGTCGGCGATGAAATGGGGAAATGCCCTCCATTTCCACTCGAATTAGCTGACTACAAGGGGCATCACTGGCTTATACGGCATCCAATGGGTGCTACAAATTGTGAGTTTAAATATTTTATTTTGTTATTTTTTCACGTTTATGTTTTTTGCTATTTTAATTTTGACAGTACCGCATAAGATATGTTTTAATTGCTGATGCGGGTTTATTGATTTTTAAATGCGGCCGAAAATAACCAGTTTTGTACACTGTTGAGGGGATTCAATGCCCAGTAAATGTGTTTCTGTATAGAATATCTCCAGCAATGGTCATGTGGTAACATCAATTATGGTTTTTTGAAAGGTAATCATTGAAGTCGGACATCACTGAAGGCCTAGGTGGGAAACGCACGGCCCGCCACTGTGTTTACACATGTTTGTGTTTACTCCTTTTTAGTGGATAGTACATCTATACTTGCCATACAAGCTGTACATTGACTACTCTAAGGTACATATGGTTCCTTGAAAGAGCGAGAGAGTGCTGGGCTTTGTTGAAGGTAAACTTTGTCTTCAACATGTAAATCATGAATTGACCCAATGTGTTGGCACACAAACGCTGGTGAGAAGTCTAAAGTGTGTCTAGCAGTGAGGTTAGCTGCGACAGCATGTTGCATTATTCATTTAGTGGCGAGTACATAACCCAAGCATTCGTACATTATTTATATGACTCCCACCCTCTGCCTCGCACACACAAAAAAATATTAAATACAATAAATTTATTTAATTACTCATTAACCATATAATTTTATTTTCTATTTTACAGTAATGTATTCATATTCTAGAGGTCAATTGGGTTCAGCAAATTAAATAATGAAATATATCTTGTTGTTAATAATCAATAATCAAGCTAACAATCATCCAGTAGTTTAGTCCTAAAATTATAAGTGTATTAAAAAAAATCATCAGTAACTTTTATAAACATGTTTCTGTTTTTTTAGAAATAGAAGTTTGTTGTTTTATAGTATTTTTTTTAAAAATATAGTTTTAGTAAAAAATATCTTTAAAAACAATGATTCAATTGGATAAGGAATGTGTTGTCTGAATAATAAAGTGACAGTGAATATAATTATATTACAATACATTGAAATAACACAAAACATTGTTTGACCCCTTAAGCAGTTTTTTTGTGATGATTGTTTAAAACAACATTTTATACAGTATATATGAAACAGTTTAAAGAACACATATTTTCCATTGTTCAATATTTTTATAGTTTTGGTGACCAAATAGAATATATTATACATGTACAAATATATAAAGGTAAAGGGCAGCACGGTGGAACAGGGGTTAGTGCATGTGCCTCACAATACGAAGGTCCTGAGTAGTCCTGGATTCAATCCCGGGCTCGGGATCTTTCTGTGTGGAGTTTGCATGTTCTCCCTGTGACTGCGTGGGTTCCCTCCGGGTACTGCTGCTTCCTCCCACCGCCAAAAACAAGCACCTGGGGATGGGTTGATTGGCAACACTAAATTGGCCCTAGTGTGTGAATGTGAGTGTGAATGTTGTCTGTCTATCTGTGTTGGCCCTGTGATGAGGTGGCGACTTGTCCAGGGTGTACCCTGCCTTCCGCCCGAATGCAGCCAAGATAGGCTCCAGCACCCCCCGCCACCCCAAAAGGGACAAGTGGTAGAAAATGGATGGATGGATGGAAATATATAAAAGGTATATATAAGACTTTTTATAATTAATACATACTGTACATATATATTGTACATATATTCTACTGAGGTGGCAAATTAGGAAGCGTTAAATCTATCACAGCACCAAGCAAATAATATAAAAATCCTCACCGTATCAATTTCCTAAATCTGATTGAAATTATTTGAGACGCACCATGCGAAATAGATGTAATGTTATTAATATTGGTGCTACGGATAACATTAACAAAAATGCCTAAAAACAGCCCACTATCTATAATTTGGGCTTTTTAAACATTAGATCATTGTCTCCCAAAGCGTTGTTGGTTAATGAAGTCATTCGAGGCAACAATCTTAAAGGCCTACTGAAATGAATTTTTTTTTAAAAACGGGGATAGCAGATCTATTCTATGTGTCATACTTGATCATTTCGCGATATTGCCATATTTTTGCTGAAAGGATTTAGTATAGAACAACGACGATAAAGATCGCAACTTTTGGTATCTGATAAAAAAAGGCTTGCCCCTACCGGAAGTAGCGTGACGTAGTCAGTTGAACATATACGCAAAGTTCCCTATTGTTTACAATGATGGCCGCATGAAGTGAGAGAGATTCGGACGGAGAAAGCGACAATTTCCCCATTAATTTGAGCGTGGATGAAAGATTTGTGGATGAGTAAAGTGCAAGTGAAGGACTAGTGGGGAGTTGAAGCTATTCAGATAGGGAAGATGCTGTGAGAGCCGGGGGTGACCTGATATTCAGCTGCGAATGACTACAACAGTAAATAAACACAAGACATATATATACTCTATTAGCCACAACACAACCAGGCTTATATTTAACATGCCACAAATTAATCCTGCATAAAAACACCTAAATGTTTGTTATGTTAGCTCGTAGCTGCTATGCTAGCTCCTAGCTCCATATAAGCCGCCAATCCAATTCAAACACCTGATCAACACACACAATCACTCAGCCCAAAAGACCGTTCACCTAACCCAAGGTTCATAAAGCTTATATATTTAAACAAAGTAACGTACGTGACGCGCACGTACTGGCAAGCGATCAAATGTTTGGAAGCGCAGCTGCTACTCACGGTACCTGATATTCAGCTGGGAATGACTAAAACAGTAAATAAACACAAGACATATATATACTCTATTAGCCACAACACAACCAGGCTTATATTTAATATGCCACAAATTAATCCTGCATAAAAACACCTAGGTGTTTATGCTAGCTCCTAGCTCCTCTGCTAGCTCCTAGCTCCATAGAACACGCCAATACAATTCAAACACCTGATCAACACACACAATCACTCAGCCCAAAAGACCGTTCACCTAACCCAAGGTTCATAAAGCTTATATATTTAAACAAAGTTACGTACGTGACGCGCAAGCGATCAAATGTTTGGAAGCCAAAGCTGCATACTCACGGTAGCACGTCTGCGTCTTTGTCATCCAAATCAAAGTAATCCTGGTAAGAGTCTGTGTTGTCCCAGTTCTCTACAGGCGTCTGTGTATCGAAGTCAAAAGTCCTCCTGGTTAGAGTCTCTGTTATCCGAGTTCTTCGATCTTGACTGCATCTTTCGGGAATGTAAACAATGAAACACCGGCTGTGTTGTGTTGCTGCTGACTTCCTTCGCAAAATACGTCCGCTTTGCACCGAGAACTTTCTTCTTTGCTTGCTCAGCTTCTTTCTCCATAATGCAATGAACATAATTGCAACAGATTCACCAACACAGATGTCCAGAATACATCCAGAATGAGATGAAAACAGCTATTTCGTATTGGCTTCAATGTGGAAGACATACCTCTGTTCCCCGGGCTACGTCACACGCATACGTCATCCTCAGAGGCGTTTCGAACCGGAAGTTCCCCGGGACATTTAAAATTGCACTTTATAAGTTAACCCGGCCGTATTGGCATGTGTTGCATTGTTAAGATTTCCTCATTGATATATAAACTATCAGACTGCGTGGTCGGTAGTAGTGGGTTTCAGTAGGCCTTTAAAGTAATTGGTCTCAGTGAGACTTGGCTAAAAGCAGGTGAATTTCTTCCACTTAACGAAGCATCTCCTCCTAACTATACGAGTGCACATATTGCTCGTCCCCTTAAAAGGGGTGGAGGGGTCGCACTAATCTCCGATTAAAACTTTTACCTTAGCCGTAACCTAAGCAATGAATATAAATAATTTGAGATGGTTACTATGAGGTCTGTTATGCCGCTACCTCTTCATCTGTCTGTTATCCATCGCCCCCCTGGGCCCTATTCGGACTTTATCAGCAAATTCTCAGAATTTCTTGGTAATCTAGTGACGCACGCAGATAACATAATTATAATGGTGGATTTTAATATCCATATTAATACCTTGTCAGACACTCCGCACGTGGCACTCCAGTCTATAATTGATAGCTGTGGTCTTACACAAATAATACACGAACCAGCACATTGCAAAGGTAAGACGATAGATCTAGTCCTTGTCCGGGGTGTCACCACCTCGAAAGTTATTGTACTCCCGTACACTAAAGTAAGGCTTGTTCTGTTAGGCAAACTTGAAATGTCCACTGTATTGAGAGTCAGTAAATATTTTAGTTGGTGCTGCCTTATGTAATAAATGTCAGAAGACAAGAGTTTGTCTTATTTTTTAAGTCTCCGCTTTTGTGAAATGTTGTGTTGCTATATTTTCGTAAAGGAAATCTTTCAGTTTATGTTGTAGACAGTGCTTGCTTTACACAAAATATAATTTTATATACTAATACTTTGAGATTATGGTTCAATTCCACTGTTAATCGGAGGAAACCAATATTGTGGCGACTCTGTATAAGTATACTGTAAAACCAACAAAATACAGCACTATACCATGTTTTAGTATGTTTTGTTAAACACTAATAAACTGTAAATATGTTGACTGTAAGAACTAGAAAAACAGTAATATTTTTTCTGTCTTGCCTCTGGTGAGGGCGGTCGCATTTTTTTCCGCTCCCTCTTCTCCCAGCTTGCTCTCTTTGTTTTTGTCTTGTCTGAACTTTTTTGAAGCCTCTTTCTTTGCGCTGTACTCTAATCTAAACTTCAGACATGGAAATGATCAGCTGGACTCTCGACGCAATTGACAAAATCTTTTTGACGAGCAAAAGAGGTTCGGGGGAGCCTGGCTGCCCTGATGGAACCATTGCTGCGGGGTACGCGAGAGATTCCTGGGATAAATGGAGAATCATGTGCCTCTCACTCCTTTCCATCGAGGACGTGGAAGACATCTACCTATTTCGAACCGTGATCGCAGGGCACCTGCTGATTGGGCTGGGCATTGCTCTGGTGTATCGTCAAATTCGTAAAACGATGGCAGCCACTCAAGGAGCCCAAAGGCTGTTCGTCGCAATGGATGGTTTGGGTAGGGCTGTGGGAACACAGACTGTGGCGATTTCTGAACTGAATCGCAAGATGGATCACATCATGGAGAAGCTTGCTGAAAAGGAAAATTGAATTGAATTTGAGAGCACCCAGCATGGACGAATAGAACAGACAAGTCATTGTTTTGTTTGCTCGCGGAAAACAAACATCCTAATCTACGATTTGACTCCCTCAAATGGCCTTGACGCTGTGAAAACAGGACCAGGCTGTTCTGAAAAACACCCCTGAGGACACCTCAATGATGGACGCTTTTGACCTCCCTCCCTCAACGACACCTGGAGTCGAACTTTTGCGGATCGGCCTCAGTCTATAAAAAACATTACATCATCACACCCAAGACAATTGGGCACACACGCACATTCCAAATTACTTTGTTCCAGAAGTTTTGAGGCTTGTCTCTGTGCTGTTTGGCGTAATGTAAGCGGGATACTTTGTGACATTTGCGCAGAAATGGCTTTCTTCTGGCGACTCGACCATGCAGCCCATTTTTCTTCAAGTGCCTCCTTATTGTGCATCTTGAAACAGCCACACCACAATTTTTCAGAGAGTCCTGTATTTCAGCTGAAGTTATTTGTGGATTTTTCTTTGCATCTCGAACAATTTTCCTGGCAGTTGTGGCTGAAATCTTTGCTGGTCTACCTGAATCCCTTATTTTCCACTTCTTAATCAGTGTTTGAACACTGCTGATTGGCATTCTCAATTCATTGGATATCTTTTTATACCCCTTTCCTGTTTTATGCAGTTCAATTACCTTTTCTCGCAGATCCTTTGACAATTATTTTGCCTTCCCCATGACTCAGAATCCAGAAACATCTGTGCAGCACTGGATGAAAGATGCAATGGTCTGTCAGAAGCCCAGAAACTCACTGACCTTTTATACACACACATTAATTACAAACAGGTCACAGGTGAGTATTGGAACCTTGATTTGCCATTCAAACCTATTTGTGTCAACTTTTGTGCATGTTATCAGATCAAAGTCACTGGGGTATGTAAACTTTTGATCAGGGTCATTTGGGTACTTTCTTTTGTCATTTTGATTTAAAAAGAATAAACACAGTTGTTTGCCAATAAATAGCTTCACATTGTGTTATCATTCATATTCTCTGAAGAATGGCCAAGAAATCATAAATTCTCTCAGGGTATGTAAACTTATGAGCACGACTGTACATTTACTGTATGTGTATATATACACTATGCACACACAGTATATATATATATGTATATTGTATGTATACAGTGTATATATAGTGTACTGTATACATGTGTGTATATGTGCATATATATATACTGTGTGTATATATATATATATATATATATATATATATATATATATATATATATATATATTTATATATATATATATATATATATATATATATATATATATATATATATATGTATATACAGTATGTGTGTGTATAACATAAATATATAGGTATATTAGGGCTGTCAAGAGATTATTTTTAATAAGATTAATCACATTCTTGAATTGTGATTAATCACAGGTTAATATAATAATAATAACTTGCATAAATACAATTTGCTTAAGAAATTACCAAAATATTTGGATACAAATGCAATTTTGTAGTCAGAATGTCATACAGGAACATATTTTAAATTTCTTACTGAACTGCTAGTCATTGATTTGCTCAAAACTTGGTGACAGTAAGTATAGCAAGAATTAGGAGTACATTTGGAGAGTCTTTGCAATAATATAGCAAACAAGAGACATCCTGGATGACAACCAACGCTTCCCATCAAATCTGATAGAGCTTGAGTGGTGCCGCAAAGAGGAATGGGCAAAACTGCCCAAAGATAGGTGTGTCAAGCTTGTGACATTGTATTCGAAAAGACTTGAGGCTGTAATTGCTGCAAAAAGGTGCATCAACAAAGTATTGAGCAAAGGGTCTGAATACATTTGTACATATTATTTTTGAGTTTTTTTATTTGTAATACATTTGAAAAAAGTTCTACATGTCTGTTTTTTTTCTCTCAAGATGGGGTGCTGAGTGTACATTAATGAGAAATAAAATACACTTTTATGATTTTAGCAAATAGCTGCAATGAAACAAAGAGTGAAAAATTTAAAAGGGTCTGAATAATTTCCGTACACACTGTACATATATATAGTATATTTAGACACATTTATAGATATATATGTATATACACACACACACACATACATACATATATATATATAGTATATATACATACACACACACGTATATATATATATGTGTATATATATATATGGATATAGATACATATATGTATATATACATACATACATACATACATATACATATTGATACATATCTATATAGATAAATATATCTTTTTCTATATCTATATCTATCTATATATAATATACATATATGCTCCAGCACTCCCTGCGACCCTGAAAGGGTCAAGCAGTAGAAAAAGAATGGATGGATATATTTATATTTATATATATTTATACATACACACAAAGTTGTCTTCTATGTGGCCCAAAAAGAGTGCGGAATTATCACAAAATTAAAAAAACGTTTATTCGTCATCAATAGGAGCTGAACAATATAATAAAACAGTAATATCAATATAATAAACAATCATAACAATATGATAAAACAGAAAAAAATACAATAAAACAGTAATAATATAAAAAAAGACTGTCGTTAAAAACTTGTGTAAAAGTAGACAACACAAATAAACATGAAGAGATAAAAACAAGACTTACATCATAGTGAGGTTAAAACACTTCAAATAAATGTCTAATACATACACATTTTGCTGTGTCTTTACGTGTCCTCAATAACTGGTAGCCAAAATCTCTGTAAAGAATCCAACAAGAAAGTATTAGAAACTATTTAATAATATATATTTAAAAAATAATGACAGTACTATCAAAAGTATGCAACCTCCACATTGTTTTCATTAACTTCAGAAGATGTCAGTAGGTTAATTGACAAGCGGTCAGGATCCAGCAGCTTCATTTAGCTCTGCATGCGCTATAAAAATGTCACTTGTGCTACTCAGTAATTGAGAGTAGTGCGCTAATTAATGCTAACTGTGCAATTTATTCCTTACCGCTTTTACAACATTGGTTCTGTCGTCGCTGTGTTGTGTGGCATACTGAGAGCTAACTTTCTTTTCTGCTTTCCCATGCACTCCAAAATAATTTTTCAAGTTTAAAAAGTTAACTTGTCATATACAGGGTGCCAATAAAGTCTGGACATATAATACTGTACATCAGGGGTCACCAACGCGGTGCCCGCGGGCACCAGGTCGCCCATAAGGACCAGATGAATCGCCCGCTGGCCTGTTCTAAAAATAGCTCAAATAGCACCACTGTAGCGGCGAACAGCTGTCTCGTCAGCTGATGCGCGAGCGCGTAACTGCGGATGCTTGGCAACCAGCCAAACCCCACTTAATAAAATTATATTTTATTTTAGAGCACATCCACATCCCTATTCACCTAGGCAACCCCAGGAAATGTATATAATTCGGCATTCAGTTTACGTTCACGCGCAGGTATAACGCGGCGCTCTCCCGTCTCGTCTGCTGGTGCGCGAGCCCGGTAATTAGACAGCTGTGTCAAATCAAGGAGGACAAAAGACGCCACCGCAGAGTGGAGAAAGGTTTGGTTCATTACAGATAACACAGAGTTGTGCCAAAAGTGTACCAAAACTAAAAGCTGAACGGACAGCCGGTAAGATTGCACTTTATTTCTCTTTGTGGGTGTGGCGCACCTGTTGCGCTGGTGAGATGGGGGGGAGTTGTGTGCATGTAGCGTGCTTAGTCTGGAGGGTAAATACACACGGTGTTTTGTGTAACTGTTGTTTAGTAAGGAAGTGTTGTGATTCTTTGCTTAGTTTGATAAATGTTGGAGCAGTTTGCTTCATCAGGAGGGTGAAGTCGCTCAACTTAAAGTGTTGGATTTAACTCTGTTGGATCATTGGCTGCTGGTGAGGGCATAGAAAAGGGGTATTTTTCTACCAGTAGACAGCGTTTAAGATTGAGTGTTTCACTGCTAAATTAATAATATATTTATATTGGATATGGATTTTAAATATGTATCTAAAATAGGTGGTTAATTGGTTAGGTATTTATGTATTTGCATATTGGGTTTTCTGCTGCATTTATCTATTGTGTTTCTGGTGTTAAATGTATTTTATATGTATCTTGGTGCATTTATGTTGAGACAATTTAATTAAAATCTGAATTAACTTAAAGGGAAAATATTAATCCATTTTCTTGCACTTGTTTAATTGTTAAGTGTTGATAGCCTAATTAATAATTGTAAATTATGGGATTGATAATTGATTGATTTTTTTTACAGCATGTTAATCTTGTTGTGTTTTGTCCTTAAAGGTTTTTCACCTATTAAAGAAGCTAAAGGCTACTAAATACAGCTAATGACAGCTAAAGAAATTAAAGTCTACAAAAGTCTACTAACACTGCTAAAGACTGCTAAAAAGACTAAAGAAGAAAAAAGAAGCTGTTTCTTTGTTGGAAAAACTGTTGCAAACTAAAGGAAAATAATAGGAAAAAAGTAACTACGGTCTGGTCTTTTGAGTGAAATCCAGAAGCCACATTCAGCATTGGTACATCCCTTCAAGTGTGGGATAAGCACAGCGAAAAAAGCAAAACACTTGACAAGCACTTACCAGTGAGCTGCCTCTATTTTTTAAATGTTATTCATTTACTAGCAAGCTGGTCTTGCTTTGCTCGACAATTTTAATTCTAAGAGAGACAAAACTCAAAAAAAATTTAAAAATCCAAGAAAATATTTTAAAGACTTGGTCTTCACTAACTGACAAAGACACAGATAACAGATTTGGTGTCCAGTTCAAAGTGTGACATGATTTATTTAAAAATTTGAGTTGACTTTTGTATTTTACATGAGTTATTATTTGTACAAACATGGTGCAAAGTAATTCATGATTTGTTCAAAAATGTTAGTGGCTAGCTAGTTAAAATGGGATATTGTGATTTCACAAGACTGTCTTAAAAGTGATCATTTGAAAATGTTCAATTTGAAAAATGTGCACTTAGAGAAAATATAAAAATAAAGTGTTGCATATTGATATTTATCTGTTTCTATATATATTTATTGTGAGAAATCATTAAGATGATCAGTGTTTCCACAAAGATAAATATCATTAATTATTAATAATAACATAGAGTTAAAGGTAAATTGAGCAAATTGGCTATTTCTGGCAATTTATTTAAGTGTGTATCAAACTGGTAGCCCTTCGCATTAATCAGTACCCAAGAAGTAGCTCTTGGTTTCGAAAAGGTTGGTGACCCCTGCTGAACATACATTATGCAAAAAAGAAGCTTAAATAATTTTAATAAATTAAAAAAATAAAAAGTTATATCTTTCCTACAAATATTAATGAACAATTTCATGAATGTAAAAATATATCTAAATAAATGATATACAGTATAATTGAAATATTAAAATCAATCAACTAAAAATAAATGTTATTCACATTATATTGTATTATATATAACATATATTTTAATATTGTAAGTATATTAAAAATATATACAGAATAAATTATATTTTTTAAAGCATATACATGTATATTATAAACATATATTTATATATACATACATCATTTAAAAAAATACACTTGCACACACAATAATGAGAAATAACTCACTCTCCAATTAAAATCCCAGCTATAATGAGAGCATTTACAGTAATTGTCCTAATTGTTTGCATGCCCCTCACCATGGTCGAGCAGGCCGTGGCAAAAGTCATGTATCTGGGGTTAAACTGCATTGCGCCAATGGGCTGTTGATGTTTGCCGTCCAGCACAGCCACCTTCATCCCGTTCTCAGTGTTCCAAACATGGACTCTCCCATCCTCTGAGCCTAAACGCACGAGCAGAAAGGTTGGTCACCAGGCACACGTCTCATTGGAGCAGATTGACATGTGAAGAAGACAAGTTTACCTATCATGACGAACTGGGAGTCAGGGGTGAAACACGCCTCCAGAGTTAAGCCTCTGCTGTTGTTGTAGCCCTTCATCAGTCAAGAAAATACTTCATCATCATCATCATCTTAAACTATCATCAGTCAAAAAATACTTTATCACCTTAAGATGTCAACTATAATGTACTTAAAGAAATACAGATTGTAAAGTAATTTCCTTCCAGTATCAGAATTAAATTACTTAATTCAACAGTAGAAGAATGGAAGCTAATTTCAACAAGCAATATATTTAATTTATCAATAATTATTAAGCTATTTCCAGCTATTATTTACATTTATACTGTAATACACAATGTTCCTGTCAGTTTTTAACTAGATAACATTTCATTTATTTCAATTCATGTTAAGTTGATTTCCTTTTTATTGATGTATTTATATTTGTACAAACCCCGTTTCCATATGAGTAGGGAAATTGTGTTAGATGTAAATATAAACGGAATACAATGATTTGCAAATCCTTTTCAACCCATATTCAATTAAATGCACTACAAAGACAAGATTTTTGATGTTCAAACTCATTAACTTTTTTTTTTTTTTTCAAATAATAATTAACTTAGAATTTCATGGCTGCAACATGTGCCAAAGTAGTTGGGAAAGGGCATGTTCACCACTGTGTTACATGGCCTTTCCTTTTAACAACACTCAGTAAACGTTTGGGAACTGAGGAGACACATTTTTTAAGCTTCTCAGGTGGAATTCTTTCCCATTCTTGTTTGACGTACAGCTTAAGTTGTTCAACAGTCCGGGGTTCTCCGTTGTGGTATTCTAGGCTTCAAAATGCGCCACACATTTTCAATGGGAGACAGGTCTGGACTACAGACAGGCCAGTCTAGTACCCGCACTCTTTTACTATGAAGCCACGTTGATGTAACACGTGGCTTGGCATTGTCTTGCTGAAATAAGCAGGGGCGTCCATGGTAACGTTGCTTGGATGGCAACATATGTTGCTCCAAAACCTGTATGTACCTTTCAGCATTAATGGCGCCTTCACAGATGTGTAAGTTACCCTTGTCTTGGGCACTAATACACACCCATACCATCACAGATGCTGGCTTTTCAACTTTGCGCCTATAACAATCCGGATGGTTTTTTTCCTCTTTGGTCCGGAGGACACGACGTCCACAGTTTCCAAAAACAATTTGAAATGTGGACTCGTCAGACCACAGAACACTTTTCCACTTTGTATCAGTCCATCTTAGATGAGCTCAGGCCCAGCGAAGCCGACAGCGTTTTTGGGTGTTGTTGATAAACGGTTTTCGCCTTGCATAGGAGAGTTTTAACTTGCACTTACAGATGTAGCGACCAACTGTAGCTACTGACAGTGGGTTTCTGAAGTGTTCCTCAACCCATGTGGTGATATCCTTTACACACTGATGTCGCTTGTTGATGCAGTACTTTCCCAACTTCTTTGTCACGTGTTGCTGGCATCAAATTCTAAAGTTAATGATTATTTGCAAAAAAAAAAAAAGTTTATCAGTTTGAACATCAAATATGTTGTCTTTGTAGCATATTCAACTGAATATTGGTTGAAAATGATTTGCAAATCATTGTATTCCGTTTATATTTACATCTAACACAATTTCCCAACTCATATGGAAACGGGGTTTGTAGTTTTGATTACCCAATTTAGAGGTATTGAAATCGCCATGTCAAATGGTTATTGCTAATTAGTAGCATGTAGCTAGCGCATTTGTTTTCATGCATTGCTTTCAAGTTGGAATGTCCCAGAAGTTATTTTGTATGTCATATTGACATACTTTATTTCTGTATGTTCAGCTCTCAAATAGAGGAGATTGCTATCACACTGCCTGTATCGGAGATTTTAGATGATACTTTTAATGGTTTTTTTTTTTTGCTGACATTGGAATAATATTAGATGTGTACACCCCAATTTATTCACTTATCGTTTTGTCTTTTGTTAAATAATCTATGTACTGTTTGTTACACATACCTTAGGGTTGCGTGATACAGACAATATACGTTATAAATGATATACATTTGGCCAACGTTAGAGATTTTAATACTATTGTCATATCAGGATAATGCATTTTAATGACACATTCTAACAGTGTCCCGCAAATGTGGCAGCGACAAGCGAACAAACGCCTCCCAAACGCAACATAGCATTTTAGCTAAAAACTCTACAGAGCAAAGCCACCTCTAAATCAGCAATCCACACCTTCATAGCGGCAAAGCCAGTTCTATTACATTGTTTTTTGTTTGATTATAATTTGGATTAAAAATGGAATCATTCAATTATCTTGAAAATTTTAAGAATTGGTATGAGCATTGGTATTACCAATACTGATACTGTAACTTTCGGGCTGGTCAATTATATGATGGTGATTATTTTCAGTTCGATCACGGTGATCAGCTGTTACCATATTTACCCCGTTTAAACGTGGCGGAAATGCCTGTTAGTTAACAGTAGGGAAGCAATGGTGCTGCTTGGTATAATCCTGGATGGACAATCCACCTTTATTGACCACGATCCCGTGCGTGTCTGTTTGTGTCCGTGTGTGTGCGCAACCATCCCTGTCCACAATTGCGAAAGTCAGGCTCGCCACAATGTAAATTATGTTCAATCAGCATTGTGCCGCATCCCCCTTACACAGCTAGAAGTGCAGCCCAGAAAAACTAAATAAAGAAATATGGCTAATACTAACATAGCAGTTAAAACACAACATTGAAAAGGAGCAGAAACTTCAATGACATACTTTAGCTTGAGCTCACAATGTGGTGTGTGCAGTAATCCTGCCCAGAATTTGGTCTCGACTGGGAGAATAAACACACCTACTAATTCAATCAGGAAAAATTAATTATTACATTTTATATCTAAATATTTTTAAATCAATGTTTATGTGTTTGCTCTGATTCAACTCTTCTGATATAACATGTACTAAAAAACTCTGCAGACACTTTTTGTTCAAATAGTTTTTGAGTATGTGGATAAAAACATTTTGTTCCTGAAATAATGTTAAACATGTTTTATATGTTGCTACATGTTATTTTACAGTACCTCCAATTCAAACTGCACTTTAGTGTATTTTCATCAAATATAACATACAGAATTTGACTATGAATGTTCTCATTCATCCAGGTCATTGTAATCCCAGGGCATTCAATTGATCGCAACTGGACTGTTTGGTTTGTCATAGAAGACGTTTCGCCACTCATGAGCATGTATCGGACACCTCGGTCTCCTTAGACGCATCCTCGCTCATCCATGCAGACTGGACACTGGCCGAGAGTTAGTGGGCAGCCGAGGGTTGGTTGCTTTGTTGGATCTGCTCCGGTCTCTGGCCATGCTCCCCCCAACCCAGCAGACGATGGCGTGGAACACCGCGGAGGCCACCACAGTGTATATGGGTGTTGAAATTATATTTTGGTTTGGTTGCTTGTCTATGCATGGTGCAATCGTGTGTGCGCAATATATATTATTGGTTAATTATTTTTTGTTGTTTTACTTTGTAGCTGTATGTAGAAATGGCACTGCTGGAGTGACAGCTGGTTGCATAAGCTCTGCTCTTTTAATGCATTTAATGTTCTTTGTTTTTTTTTATGTTTCCCTATTACAAACATGTTTATGTGTGCTATAGCTGGCTATAGCTGAGATAGGCTCCAGCACCCCCTGCGACCCCGAAAAGGATAAGCGGTAAAAAATGGATGAATGGATGGCTATGAGGGTTTTTTTTCCCTTGGCCTCAGTCTGGACCCCCTTTCCAGGGGCCCAGGCTTAGACTGAATTTATTTTTATTTTTTTTACTCCCCCCTCCCCAGAGTTTACCTGTTTCTCATCTTTTTTTGTAAGTGGCGCCAGAAGTTGGCAGACCCGTCAGCAATCCTGTTCTGTCTCCCTGTAATGTTTGTCTGCTCTTGAATGGGATTGTGCGGAAAATCTTAATTTCCCCTTGAAGATTAATAAAAGTACTTCTGATTCTGATCCGAGAAGACTTTACCAGTTTATGCTCATAGACTTAGATTGATCAGATCTAGTCTTAGACTTAGACTCGTCAGATCAAGTGTTATAGACAAACCAAACAGTCCAGCTGCGATCGATTGAATGCCCTGAGAACACAGAATTTGAGTTTTAAAAAACTCCTAAATCTGGGTCACCGCTTGTCTTTTGCCAAAGCACTGGTGAGAAGCACTGATGTATACAAGTAATTAAATAATACAAATAATAATTTACCATTTGAAAGTGTTTAGTAAAATATTAACTTTAAAACAAGTCTTATAGTATTCAGTACACCACTTGTTTACTGCAGAATGAAGTTTTGATTGATTGATTGATTGAAGCTTTTATTAGTAGATTGCACAGTACAGTACATATTCCGTACAATTGACCACTAAATGGTAACACCCGAATAAGTTTTTCAACTTGTTTAAGTCGGGGTCCACGTAAATCAATTCATGGTAAATTTGTAATGACGAGCAAAAAAAAAGAACTTTCAGAGGAAGTTTATCACCCAAAATGTACTGAAAAAGAAGCAAAACCGTGGGCCCTAAAACTGAGTTACGAAACGTAGCCTGGGTTACCTGTACTGTTGCACCTCTATAAAACACAATCATAGATATGAACAAAATGACCGTTGTCATCTGTTAGCATATTACCTCGATCAAACATGGCGGAAATATCTGTTAGTAGATACTGCAGTTATAAAGAGTAGGATTGCATTGGTACTCGGCATAATCCTGCACGGGACAATCCGACGTTATTAAAATAAAATAAATCTTTATATTAATCGAGATTGAATGATATGAAAAAATTAATTGTTATAATTTATTTTGCCATATCGCCCAGCCCGACTACTACTACTACTACTTGGTATTGGATCAATATCCAAATTTGCAGTACCGCCCAAAAACTAATGTTAAGTCCCCAAACAACAGAAAAATAAGTGCTCATTGCATTTTAACAAAAGTGTAGATAGAAACTTGTTACAACAGAACGTAACAAGCTATTAAGTAGAATTATATTTTTGACAAAATAATCAAATTGGGAATGACGCAATATGCTAAGGCATACGTCAGTAGCCAAATTAGGAGCCTTTGTAAGCTGTTCTTTAATAGGTCTATTATAGTTTTATGCCAAATAATGTATTGTGATATATATCGTTACCGCAGGAGGCTGCAATATGTATTAAGATAAAGATTTTAGGCCATATTGCCTAACATTTCTTCTTCAAATAAACAAATGGTTTAGGATTCTTCCTACTGCTTTTTGGACATGTAGAATATTGCAAGCGTAAATATGTGGTGTAACTTTGTTAATACCAAAACAAAAAGCTTACCGAAAAAGTGTGCAGCACATCTCCACTAAAAGCATTGAGTAGGCAAATGATTCCTCCGTTAGTAGAGATGAGAATCTGTTTGCCATCTTTACTGAACTTAAGTCCGCTCCAGTCGCAGCTCCGATTCAGCCTCAACTCAAAGGACTTAAAGGGCCCCTTGAGGAAAAACACAAATGACGATAAAACATTCACAGTGTTGACGTTTGACTGGGTTTTTATAGAACGTACCTTGTCAAAAGCGCGTACGTCAAACAGCTTAATGGCCTGGGATTCTACCCCGACGGCGAAGATGAGCCCATCTGGGTCAAAGGAACAAATTGGTCTGCCCAGAGGGTTTGTTAGACCCTGGAAAACAAACACTTTAATCACAATAATAGTCACGGACAATCATTTACAATTCAATAAAACTCTTATTGGAGAAATGGAACCACCGACCAGACTATTTGGAAATAAGTGATTTTTTTTTTTTAAATCTGTGGGTGGGCCAAAATTATTTTGTGCTGTATGTCAAAGGTTTGAGAAATGTTGCAGTGTTGAAAAAGGTAACTGTATTACTAGTAATAAAAACATTGTGTTAATATTTTTTTATTACATATTTATTTTTTTATAACGGTAATAATAACAAAACCATTTAAGTTACAACATCTTTAACAAATTTGGGCATGCTTTTTAATATATTTTTTAAATGTATTTGATTGTTTTCATCATTAATATGTGTTGTTGCCAATTTTGGTTGCTCTCCTAACCGTAAGTGTATCCTTAAAAATTGTGTACAATTATTTTAATATTAATAATACATGATAATAATAATTTAAATATACGATCAAAAAAATTTATACAAATTACAGAAATATGTGAAACAATATAACAATTATAATATTAATAATATAATTGCTTTATAATTGGACATTCAATTTTCAATTATTTTCAAAGCTAAACAGGACATGAAAGACGGTTTTTGAGGTCGTAAAAACATTTTGGATTTTTTTTTTTTAGTTTTTTGCTTAAATTTCTCAATCTCCAGTGCTAAAAAAAGTTTCCAACAAACAAACATGTAATGTTTTCAGATAATGGTACAGTTTTTAATTTGTAAAATAACGTGTTATGCAAATTTGTACTAATTACTAATTGTGACATAAATTTGATCAACCATTTTGATTAATCACAGAAAATTATCGGATTGATCATGTACACACATTAATCGTGCAATTAATTTTGACCGTACAATCTCTTTTACCTTAACCGTTATACTGTTAGTGATCAGATCAATGTATTCATCAGTACAAAAATGAGTGAGGAGACCCCGACTAGTAACCTGACTCTCGCCAGATCCTTGTAGTTCGCTGAGCTCCACACAAAGATCTGGGCTCGAAAGCAATGCAAACTTCTTCAAGATAGCAAAAAATAATGAACCAATAGATGTGACGTAGCGCCAAAGCGACTGTTTGATTCAAACAACAATGGCGGCACGCAGCGAGGAGTCGTGTGCTGACATTGATTCTGCTTTTGCAACTGTTATGTTGAATATTAATTCTTTAAAAGCTGAACAGACAACGGTATTGAAGGTATTTATTAACTTTTCGCTCTGTCGTTATCCAATATGTCAGCTGTTCTGTTTTGAATTTCCCAGCGTCGCTCTCATCAGCGTCACGGGTTAATTTCGATGTGAGTGGTTGAAGTAGCACGTCATTCAAGATAACGGACAAGTGGTTTATCCAATCACATACAATGATTTTTTTACAAGGCCTTGCCTTGTGAAATACATCTCCTATTGAGAAGTCCCACATCCTTGTGTGGAGCTCAGCGAACTACAAGGATCTGGCGAGAGTCAGGTTAACAGACTTGTGTGATCGCTAGCAAATACCCTCCAAAATACAGCTTGAAAGAACTTCAGATAATACTGTTACCTAGTTTTGTGTGAATAAATGACACGCATTCATGTAAAACATTTAAAAATGTTTCTTCAAGACATTCTGACTATAAAATTGCATTTGTGTACAGATATTGGGGTCTCTTCTTAAGCTAATTTGTATTAAGCAAGTGTGTAATCACCTGTGATTAATCATGATTATTACAGATTCCAAAATGTGATTAATCTGAAAAGTGAAGGACTTTTCCTGTGAAAGAATTGGACATTGATTTTTTTAACCTTAACATGTAAAAACCCCTTGGGGAAGGGGGCATAGCCTGCGGGCCTGCAGCGAAGCGGGGTGTGCCAGGACCGGCCTCGATGTCAGCGACAGGTGCGTAGATGGCCCACCTGGGCCTTGTTATCTAATGACCTGTTGCTCTGTATAAGCAGCAAATCGGTAGGAGAGACGTTGTTGGAGTTGGAGCCAGAAAAAGACACACGTACAGAGAGACGCCCTTGTATAACAGGAGGGCTCAGCTAAGGAAATTTTCACCGGGAGAAAAAGTGCTTGTGTTACTTCCAACGTCCAGCTTGAAATTACTCGCCAGGTGGCAATGACCCTTTGTGGTCACACGGCAAGTCAGTGATGTGGATTATGAGGTCCGGCGCTCGGACCGGGGCGGAGGCACTCAAATTTACCATCTAAATCTCCTGAAGGCATGGAAGGAGGCGGAGCCTGTTTCCATGGTGACGGTGGTCGAGGAGGAGGAGTTCGGGCCAGAGATCCCACGCTCTGCCCTGCCCTGCCTCTGTGATAATTAGCTCACGTTAGTGCAGAAAGCGGATGTTGCCAAGTTGCAGCACCGCTTTTCTGATGTGTTGTCCCCTAGGCCCGGCCGCACGAACCTCATCCAGCATCACATTGAGACCAGCCCGGGTGTTACGGTGCGGTCTCGGCCCTACAGTAGTTCGGGAGGAATTAAAATCCATGCTGGAGTTGGGGGTAATAGAAGAATCCCACAGTGCGTGGTCCAGCCCCATCGTTCTGGTAGGGAAGAAGGATGGGTCTGTGCGGTTCTGTGTGGATTACCGCAAGGTAAATGAGGTGTCACGTTTTGACGCCTACCCAATGCCCCGGGTCGACGAGCTCCTGGATCGGCGGGGCACTGCTCGTTTTTTTACCACGCTGGATTTGACCAAGGGCTACTGGCAGATTCCCTTGTCGCCAGAGTCCCAGGAAAAAAACAGCATTTTCCACTCCGGAAGGTTTATACTAATTTGTAACACTTCCGTTTGGCTTGTTGGGTGCGCCCGCCACGTTCCAGTGCCCCATGGACCGGGTACTGCGCCCTCACGCTGCATATGCGGCCGCCTGCCTGGATGACGTCATCATCCAGAGTAGCGGCTGGGAAGAACACATGCGGCGGGTGGCGGCAGTGCTCGAGTCCCTAAGGCAGGCGGGATTCACCGCCAACCCGGCGAAGTGTGCAGTTGGCCGGAGGGAAGTACAGTATTTGGGGTACCACTTGGGAGGAGGGCAGGTGCGCCCGCAGGTAGACAAAACAGCGGCAATTGCGGCCTGCCCAACCCCCAAGACGAAAAAAGAGGTGAGGCAGTTGTGATGGGGGAGTTTTTGGGTCTGGCAGGTTACTACCAGAGGTTTATTCCCCGGTTTGCGGACCTGACCAGCCCACCAACTGACCTCACCCGAAAGGGTGCTCCAGATCTGGTCCAGTGGACGGAGCAGTGCCAGCAGGCGTTTGAGAGGGTTAAAAAGGCCCTCTGCGAGGAGCCGGTCCTGCACATGCCTGATTTTTCTCTCCCGTTTAGTCTGCAGGCTGACGCGTCGGGCAGAGGACTGGGAGCGGTTTTGTCCCAGCAGGTGGAGGGCGTCAACCGCCCCATCCTTTACATCAGCCGGAAGCTCTCCGACCGGGGGGGGAGTAGGCGCGGCCGGACGGCTTCCCAACCTGCGTCTGGCGGTGTAGGTATGTGGAGGGGGGCGTGCCGGTCCTTGAAGTCAGCGACAGGTGCGCTGATGGCCCACCTGGGCCTTTTTATCTAATCACCGTCGCTCTGTATAAGCAGCAAACCGGGAGGAGAGACGTTGTTGGAGTGGGAGCCAGAAAAAGACACACGTACAGAGAGATGCCGGACTGAAAAGTCCAAGTATATATTGCTGGAAAGCAATCCCTGCATGGTTGCATGCGAATAAAAACTGTCTTTGGAACAATGAAACAGGCTCGCCTGGAGATGCATGGTGGTCAGGAGGACCCACTGGAAGAGAGCTTCCACACCCCTCTTTGGAAAGATCATGTATAATGGAGTAACAAAACAAAAACGATGACCAAAATAAAGCAAAAATTGATTGAAAGAACAAAAAAGTCAGCCTTTGACCCCTTAGGGTTAATTTAGTGGTAACTTAACTTTGATGCTGATTTCTTACTTTCTCACATAGGATTAATAAATAAATCATATTATGTTACGTACTTGAATCTACAATCTGACATTGGGTCAGAAAGTGGTGAAAAAAAGGAATGCTTTGCTAATTTGTTTGTTTTTTGGTACTGACCTGAGAGTTCTCAGCGCGCAGATCCCAGATGCGTATTGTTTTGTCCAAGGAACCTGAAATGAACATGTCTTCCACTGGGGACATGGACAGAGCAATAACTCTGCAAAGAAATCACCAGGGAAAATACATTTTAGGCAGTGAATGGCAGTAAATTATATAAAAAGGAAAGTAAACAGCACAGAAATAATTTTGTGCCTAAGTACGGTTGTCACAATATCAGAATTTCAATAGTCTAAATCTGTAGTTTTTCACGATTCTCGATACACAGTGTTTCCCACACATTCATTTATTTGTGGTGGCCCGCCACGAAAGAATTACGTCCGCCACAAATTTAAAAAAATAAAAACTTTTTTTTTTTAAATAATATTTTTTTTTGTCCTGTCCAGCTTCTCAGGCAAATCATATAGTTCAGGGGTGGGCAATTAATTTTTACCGGGGGCCGCATGAGCAACCCGAGCACTGCTGGAGGGCCACACCGACAATATTTCAATTAAATTTTGCTCAAATTATTTGTGATATACCGTAAGATAGATAATAATAATAATAATATTTTCATTTAACCTAACTTATCTTTATACAAAAGCAGATGGCTTTTGATGGTTTTATTTTTAACACTTTCTTACACAACACTTCCTGATGTATATTACAATACAAAAATTTCAATTTCTGTCACTTTATCCTGCATCCTCTTTGTTGTGAACGTAGCACGCCTGTAAGGTGATTGGCGAAGAAGGAGATGAGGAGTGAGGATTGGTTTTCCTTTTGGAAAGAAGGAGATAAGTTGAGCTGTGTTAGTATAGCATGCTCAATAAAAGTTTAAAAAGAGCATCAGACTTGGTGTGCACTTCTTCTGGACGCTACAATTGATGTCAGAAGTGGGATGAAATGCCTCCCAGTTCGCCTTGCCATCAAACCTGGGAGTCTTCATTGAGGGCGGAATTCCCCCCGTGGCAAGCAGCGTGGCTGCACCTGTAAACGCTGTCTCTCTCTCTCTCTCTGTCTCTCTCTCTCTCTTTGCGGCGAGCTCCTCACGTGGCACGTACCTCCCGATGACGTAGCACACAAACAGTGCAGTATGCGCAAAGTTTTACTTCTGACACCAATTGTAGCGTCCAGAAGAAGTGCACACCAAGTCTGACGCTCTTTTTAAACTTTTATTGAGCAAGCTATACTAACACAGCTCAACATATCTCGTTCCTTCCACACGCACGTCTCCTCACTCCTCATTTACGCAACTCAAGAAGACAACATCTACTTCAGCAGGTCGTTACACTATATTCTTTAAACACAGCAACGTGTGTACCACAAATAAGCACACGGCTTTACCTTTACTTGGCAGTCCATGTCTTGTTGAAAACACGCCATTCGTCATCAACTTTTCTCTTTTTAGCGTCTCGGGGATAACCGGGCATCACTTGTCGCTGTGCGCCTTCCCTCACAGGACATACGCACATATAACACTTTTCAAAATAAAAGCAGCACAGTTGTATTGCACGCATGACAAAGATGTTTTTTTAAATTTATTTTGTAATTTGTGATTGCCGCTGCGCGCACGAGCATACGTCCACACGGAAGTAATACAAATAACGCTTTTCAAAACAAAAGCAGCACCGTTGTATTGCACACTCGAAATAGATACTTTTTAAAATTCATTTTGTAATTTATATTTGGCCTCACGCGGGCCGGACAGGGACGTACAAAGGGCCGGATGCGGCCTGCGGGCCGCAGAATGCCCAGGTCTGATATAGTTGATGTAGATGCCCATATAGGCTGTTCAGATTTACTTTACAAAAGAGAAGTGTAGGATATTTCTCTTGTTGCCTTATTTGTATTTGACCACTACTGTTTTCTGTTTATTTGTTACTGACTGTGGCAGGACACCTCTGCCTCTGTTTCACTTTATGTTGCTGGTAAATAATATGGTTGTAGTAGTAGGCTAAAATTAAATTATTTAGTATGCACTAATTAAAGGGGCAGACCTTTAAGAGACATTTTAGCTTTTATATTTTATAAGATATATTTTTTGTAAGAACCACAATTAATATATTTCAGTGAATAACTTATTGTTCAAATCTGTATATAAATATGTACATAAAGTGTTGTAATTATATTGTAAAATGGATGGATGAATGGATGGATGTACGTTTGAAACAAAACTGTTATTATTAATTAGTAAGTATACATTTTTTGAGTCTTTTTAGAGAAAATCATATCATTGTAGTAAATTATGCAAATTACTCGATGTCATGGTGACCACGCCCATAGCCATGCCCCCACCGCCACAGGTATCTTGGCAGTTTATGGGAAACACTGATACATATTCAATATCACGATAAAAATTAAAAAAACACTGAACTCATCAATTTTTACATTCACTATTTTATTGAAAAGTGTTTCAAAGTGTCAAGTATTTAAGATGACTGTGCAACAACATCATTTAAATATCAGTATTAGCTGCCTGGAGGTAACTTTACATTAAAGAAAGAACAGCAGTGTTCCATAACCTTCTCCCAGTATAATGAAACAAAAGAATACTGTGCTTATAAATATACTCATAAACAACAATAGTCAACTTTTTACATTCCAAAAACATAACAGCAGTGGTGTGGAGTCTTCTCGTACATGAAACAAGCAATACTGTTATTAATATCCTTTGAATTTGGTGGTAGCGTGATGTAATCATGTCATTTGTAATGAAATAGGCTAATAAAAAGGCTAAAACATATATTTATTGAAAAATATTTGTGTTTTTATTTGTTATAATAAAATATAATATAATATAATATAAATATAATTTCAGTCTTTTTTAATTACATTATGCATTTTTTGCTCTATTTTTTAAATGTTCCTGTTGGGTTTTTTTCTACAATGTGTTACAGGCCCATAAAATAATGTTCCCCAGGCCTAGGGATGGGAATTGATAAGATTTTTGCGGTTAACCAATCAATCAATCAATCATTGATTGATTTTTGCGGTTAACGATTTGGTTCCTTAACTGTCCTCTTATTGATTCTTATTCAGAAAAAAAAGAACAAATAGAAAGATTAGCATCAATTTAGTTTAGTTTAGTTTAGAGGTAACATGACCTTACAAAGCCAAAATTGAGGCTTCATGAGGCACATATAGCATACAAAATAATTTTGAAAAGAAATAAGAAAACAATATTCTTCTTTTATAATTTAAAAAAATAAAACATGTGGAAAAGATGCAGGAATTTTACAATTTAGTAGCATTTTCCAAACGTTCAAGAATTTTTGCCATCACTCTAATATATTGGTGAAACTCAAAATATTAGAATAGTTTGATTAGATTTACAAGGTGAAACTATCATACACATAACATGCAACTCAAGATATTTCAAGCCGTCTTTTGATATCATTTTGATGATTGTGGCTTACAGCTTATGAAAACCATGATTTGGAAATCCCAGAAAATGTGTCTTCAAAAACTGTGCAATGATCATGAAAATTATAATCAATAATGGCTTGACATATCTCACTTAGTATGAGTTTATATCACATATTAGTTTCACATTTGAAATAGATTTGCGGACATGAATGGACTTTTGCACAATATTCTCATTTTATGAGTTTCACCTGTACAATGGAAGTGACTGAGTGAAAATGTAGTTGCAGGGAAAACATGCAACTTTTCTCCGAGTACAATTGAACATTCACCTATTGAAAATCAGGAGCACTGTAGCAAATGGGTTTAAGCTTTTGACCACAAACGTATTAACTGCTTGTCTGTCCTGTGTGTATGCTCCCCTGCCGTGGTGAAAGGAGACGCAGTAGCGCCAGACGTGAAATGGAGCTAGAACTTACTGACCACCTCTGAACCTGTCAGAATCTGTCTCTCGTCTTGCTCATCTAAATGAGAAGACATTCATTTTATTTTAACAAAAAATATTGCTAAAATGATAGGCGGTGTTAGTTAGTACCTGTTGTATTTACGGCATATGACGTGCAAGTATTACTGCTGCTGGGATGAGATCGGCGTGGTTCAAAAACGTTACTTTATTTATAGTGACTGCATACTGTATGTTCCAATGTTTCAGCATAATGCTCGTATATCCTCCTCTTGATGAAATAGCAATCTTGCAATAATTACAAGTGGCGCTGTTGCAATCTTTTCTTGTAAAATGTAACTTAAGAGCGTTTTTCCCCCCCGGGCGCCGCCATTTTGCTGTCTGACGTCATTACGCAACACGAGTAGTTATTCCCATTCGTGGCATCGTTAAGGGAATCGCTTGAAAAATTGGCAAGTGAATCCAAGAAATTGATACAGTGGGAACTGGTTCTGAACAATTCAATTCCCATCCCTACCCAGGTCCCACTTTGCCTTCCTGGTGTAATAAGTAAAGCAGGGGTGTGATAGAAGAGTTTCTCCAAGCTGTGTTTTCTTAGCACTTATGAAAGTGATAAAAGTTGGCGTGCACCCTTCTGGAGCTTTGCTGCAGGCAAGGCACACTCCCTGGGCTTGTGGTAACATATTTCCTCATTTGCGCAGCGAATACTTATGTGACCGCTTGTATTTGATTACCGAATAAATGCATGACATAAAATACACCTCTTTCTCTTTTAATATGTACCTCAACTTGCTAAATATAGCGACAAAGTGGTTCACTTCTGCTGCGTCTTATTCTCTGGCAAAATCAGGCGCATATGAAGTGTGTTGTGAAGCCACACCTAGTTATGCTACTCACACACTTGCATTATCATTTATTTCATGGGCGAAGGCGAACCGGAAGTGCCAAATCTGCATTTGTGACAAACTCCCATTAATTTATAAGTATATGGAAAAACTGGATAATTTTTAAGACATCAGGCGTTCTTCTTCGGCAGCGACTAAAAATGTATAACCTAACTCTTGCCAGATCCTTGTAGTTCGCCGAGCTCAACACAAGGATCTGGGACTTATCAATAGGAGATGTATTTCAGAAGGCGAGGCCTTGTAAAAAAAATCATCGTATGTAATTGGATAAACCACTTGTCCGTTATCTTGAATGACGTGCTACTTCAACCACTCACATCCAAATCAACCCGTGACACTGATGAGAGCAACACTGGGAAATCCAAAACAGAACAGCCAACATATTGGATAACGGCAGAGCGAAAAGTTAGAGAAATTTTACTGAAACAACGCAGCAATGTCAGTAGACGATCAATGTTGTTTGTGCAAAGAAAATATGCAGAATCAATGTCAGCACACGACTCCTCACTGCGTGCCGCCATTGTTGTTTGAATCAAACAGTCGCTTCGGCGCTACGTCACATCTATGAAATCCCGCCCGGCGATCCTGATTGGTTCATTATTTTTTGCCATCTTGAAGGAGTTTGCATTGCCCTCGAGCCCAGATCCTTGTGTGGAGCTCAGGGAACTACAATGATCTGGCGAGAGTCAGGTTAGAAAATTGATGCGGCTCGCCAAGAAAAACGTGTTGTACAGTATTTGGTACTGACGATACTGAAAAAAGCAGGTATCATTGTATTTTTTTTAGTATTGGAATCGCCTTGGTATCAAAGTATTGATTCCTTTGACAACTTTAGTCCACAATGATACATTTTACTCACCTGGCAGTGTGGCCTCGGAAATATCTGATGTACTTGTTGTCAGCCAGCGACAGATAGCGGATTGTATCTGCAAGTCACAAAGAAATACTTGATATTGAGTGGGCTAAAAAAAAATCTATTCACATCCGAATTCTGATTCCTATTATTCTGGTTCTAAATCGATAAATCATTTTCAAAATGTTTTCTTTTTAAAGCTTACTTGCTACATGTATATGTCAGCAACTAAAAGGAGATTTTTTTTTACCTGAATTTAAAATATTTTTATCATAAGTATGATACCAAATAACATATTGCGAGAATCGATTCTGAATCGAACACTCACCCCAAGAATCAGATTAAAGATCCATTTAAAGATTCCCACCGCTACTTGATATTATTTTTAATTTGCTTTTGAGATTAAAGATTAAAGATTAAAGTACCAATGATTGTCACACACACACTAGATGTGGTGAAATGTGTCCTCTGCATTTGACCCATCGCCTTGGGGAGCAGTGGGCAGCAGCGGCGCCGCGCCCGGGAATCAAGATTTGTTATACAATCAATTTCACACATACATGCCGCGATCAACTTTGCAAAAAAGGATCAAAAAACATAAAATGCAAATGTTTTTAAGTACAAATTAACTTTCTTCTGTTGCTTTTAGATGGGGGATATCTAGAAGGGTCTAAATAGGCCTTCAAAATGGCAGCAAAGTCGCTAAGTTGGCAACACTGATCCCTCCTGCTTTATCTTCTTATTCTCTGACAAACCACATGCCTTGTAATCTGTTTATAATTTATCTGTGACGCCAGCCACAATTAAACATATTAGTAACACTGACCACTATTACTACTACTTATTTGCGTTGCTGTGCTACGTTACCATCCAGTTTATTGGAGCTGTAGATGACTTTCTGAGAATCTCCATGTGTGTAACGGATGAGGTCTGCCCCGTATTTCCGGCTGTACAGGGTCTGAATGGGCCTGGCGTGAAAACATCAAAATATTAATGCAACACACAGACAAATAATGATATAACAAAACAATGACAATAGGAACATCAATGACAACATTAATTATTTCTTTAGTAAATAAAAACATAGCCAATTTCACCAATGTCAAACAATATATTTATATTCACTGATCAATAATACGTTATTCAAACTTTTATATCCAGCATTTATTTGTTGAATTGGTGTAAATGTAATCATGATGTTCCTCAACAAATAAACAATGACCATATATATTGATTGGACAATACTGTATATATTGTATCGGTATCGGCAACACTGGCCCTGGCGGACCTGACTTCGAGGAGAGGCGGAAGCGGAAGCAAACCAAGGAGCGGTGGCTGACAGTGAGAGTGTCTAAATCTTTTTGGCGGCTGTGCATAAATTGTTTTGTGACTGGATCGAGATGGAAGGGGATAGTGACGGGATGTATGAGGAAGGTATGGACATGAATAGGACTAAAGGGGAGAGAGGAAAGAAGGGGAGAGGAGGGCTTAAAGGAAAGTCGAGTGCTAAAAGAGTACAAAAAGACGATGAAGGAGTAGATAAGAGGAAAAAGGTTATGGTAGATAATTACAAGATCATATATACATTTAAATCAGGTCAAGACATGAATGACATTAGTTTGATGACACTGGTTAAGGGGTTAAAGAAGGACATTGGAGAGGTGGAGATAGCGAAGGTCCTCAGGGACGGACGGCTTTTGATTAAATGTAAAAATGGAGAGCAAAAGAACAAAGCAATGCGGTTGCAAAAGCTGAGCAACAAGATAATAAAGGAAAAAATCGAAGTGGGAGAACGAAAGGGGCAAGAGGAGTCGTGACAGGAATCCCAAGAGGTGAAAATTTAGATGATTTGAAAATAGAAATAAAAGGGGGAACTGTCACAATGATGAAGAGAATGATGGCATTTAGAAACGGAGAGAAGACGGAGAGCGAATCTGTGGTAGTACAGTTTGTAGAGGAAGTCCTCCCGGAAAGAATTATGATTGCGTATTTAAGCTTCTACGTTAGAGCTTACGTTCAACCCCCAGTACGCTGTTTCAAGTGCCAACGCTATGGGCACATAGATAGTGTGAGTCATGCTAAGATGAGATGTGGAAGGTGTGGAAGGGAGCATGAATATGGACAATGTGGAGACAATGAACAGGTCAAATGTTGTAACTGTGGCGGGAATCACACAGCAGCGTATGGGGGCTGCGTCATAAGGAAACAGGCAACAGAAGTACAGCAAATCAGAGTAGAAAGAAATACATATGCAGAGGCAGTTAAAGTAAGCAATCAAGAAAGTGCAGAACAAGACAGAAGTGAGAATAGTTTAAGTAATAAAAAACAAGAGGCAGCAAATATAGGAATTTCCATGGACAAACTAGTTGTATTCCTGGCATACGTAATAAACTGTACAGAACAGGCAAGAATTAAGACTGAGAAGATCAAAATAATCGTCAAAGCAGCAGCAAAGTTTTTAAATTTAAAAGAACTATCTTGGGAACAGGTGCAAGGTGAACTACAGAGAGTAGACGAAACTGAGTCATGTTACCACATTTCAACAATTGTTCAGTGGAATGCCAGAAGTTTAATAGCGAACGGACAGGAATTAAAGGGATATATTAATAATATGAAAACTAAACCACATATAATATGTATTCAAGAAACATGGCTGAAGCCAAAATTGAACTTTATAATAAAAGGATATATTACAATACGTAAAGATAGGAATGATGGGCAAGGAGGAGGATGTGCCATATTTATTAAAGAAGACATGCATTATACAATATTAAAAGTAAAACAAGAACAAGAAATAGTAGGGGTAGAAGTATGGAATAATAAAGAAAGGTACAAAGTGCTAAACTTCTATAATCCATGCAAGAAATTACAAATTCATCAACTAAAAACAATAGTCGAGCACTGGAGTGGCAATATCATTTGGTGTGGTGACTTTAATGCACATAGCACAATGTGGGGTAAAAGCGATGACTGGAATGGGGAAACATTGGAAGCATTTTTGGAGGAAAAAGAACTGGTATGTGTGAATGATGGGTCGGGAACAAGGTTAGATGTACAAACCCCGTTTCCATATGAGTTGGGGAAATTGTGTTAGATGTAAATATAAACGGAATACAATGATTTGCCAATCCTTTTCAACCCATATTCAATTGAATGCACTACAAAGACAAGATATTTGATGTTCAAACTCATAAACGTTTTTTTTTTTTTTTTACAAATAATAATTAACTTAGAATTTCATGGCTGCAACACGTGCCAAAGTAGTTGGGAAAGGGCATGTTCACCACTGTGTTACATGGTCTTTCCTTTTAACAGCACTCAGTAAACGTTTGGGAACTGAGGAGACACATTTTTTAAGCTTCTCAAGTGGAATTATTTCAAGAAAATGTCTGGGATCAGAAGTGAACATAAAAATCATGTGATGAAAGATGGGACACGGTGTGTGGTAGAAAATAAAGAAAAAGCAGAACTTTTAGCAAAAACAATTGTTAAAGTGCACAGTAATGATAATTTGAGAAATGTAGAAAAACAAAAGAGAGAAGAAACAATTAGTTTAAATATTGGGGAAATGATGGAAGCCAACGATAATAGCTTTACCAACACTATAGATATGACATTTTCTTTGAAGTAAATGGTTCGAATATTGAAAAAGGTTAAAAATACGACACCAGGAAAAGACCAGATGAGTTATCAGATGATCAAAAACTTAGGTAGCATCGGCAAAGAAGTGGTCTTGAAATTATATAATAGGATATATGAAGAAGGAAAATTACCAGATGAGTGGAAAGAAGCTGTAATAATTCCAATATGCAAACCAGGGAAAGACTCGGAAGAGGCAGGTAATTATAGGCCGATAGCATTGACCTCAAATTTGGGCAAAGTAATGGAAAAAATGATCCCCAACCTTTTTGTAACTGCGGACCTGTCAACGCTTGAAAATTTGTCCCAAATTTGTCATAAAAAAATACAATCATGTGTGCTTACGGACTGTATCCCTGCAGACTGTATTGATCTATATTAATATATAATGTAGGAACCAGAAATATTAATAACAGAAAGAAACAACCCTTTTGTGCGAATGAGTGTGAATGAGTGTAAATGGGGAGGGAGGTTTTTGGGGTTGGTGCACTAATTGTAAGTGTATCTTGTGTTTTTTATGTTGATTTAATAAGAAATAAAAAAATTACAAATATTTTTTTATTTTTTTTATTTCTTGTGCGGCCCGGTACCAATCGATACACGGACCGGTACCGGGCCGCGACCCGGTGGTTGGGGACCACTGATTTAGAGTCAAAAGAAATAATAAAAAACTACCAAAGTGGATTTCGCAAAGCAAGAAACACAAACGACCCAGCAGTGCAGCTGGAAGAGGAAATTAGAAAGGGGCAAATAAATAAATAAAGTATAATTGCAGTATTTTTTGACATAGAGAAAGTGTATGATATGTTGTGGAAACAGGGGTTGCTGATAAAACTAAATAAAATTGGGATTAGAGGGAAAATGTATAGATGGATAAAAGACTTTTTAACAAGTAGAACAATATTAGTAAAAATAGAGAATTAATATAGCAGAGAATATGAAGTGGAAAATGGGACCCCGCAAGGGAGTATAATAAGTCCAGTATTATTTTCGATAATGATAAATGAAGTTTTTAGTGAAGTGGAAAGGTTAGTGGAGGTGGCACTGTTTGCTGATGATGGAGTGATGTGTAAGAGAGGTAGAAATACTAATCATATAGAAAAGAAGATTCAAAAAGCGGTAAATAATGTTCAAGAATGGGGAACGGCTTGGGGTTTAAGATTCTCTGTTGGAAAGACCAAAGTCATAAATTTTGCAAAAAGGAAAGTACAAAACAAGCTCCAAATTGGCCGATTGTAGCTGAGATAGGCTCCAGCGCCCCCCGCGACCCCGAAGGGAATAAGCGGTAGAAAATGGATGGATGGATGGATGGATGGAGAAAATATAGAGGAGGTACAAAATAAAGCTTAAATTGACAATATCAAAGTTAGCCCTACAGTACCAATCCCTGCAATACCACCGTGGATGTATGAAAACCCAAAGGTAAACATGCAATTACTAAAGAATAGAAATGTAAATAGTTACCAGATAGAATAATGGATTGAGGAAACGTTTTAGACAACATCATGGTATACACAGATGCATCAAAAACTATAAATAATAAAATAGGAACTGCAGCAGTTATTCCACAAGGAAACATAGTATTAAATAAAAGAATCAGTGATAAGTTTTCTGTTTTTACGGGGGAATTGGTAGCAATTTATATGGCAGTTAACTGGATAGAGGAAAATAAAGCAAGGAAAGCAGTCGTGTGCTCGGACTCCAGCAGTGCATTGATTAGCACAAAAAACATAGCATCAGAAACAAGACAAGATTTAGTTTATGAAATAGTTTAGGCAATCTGCAGAATAAATAAAGCGGGAGGTGTGGTAACATTTCTTTGGGTTCCTGCTCATGTAGAAGTTGTGGAGAATGAATTAGCTGATAGATACGCAAAACAAGCAACCACTAAAACAGAAGTAAACATGGAGATTAAGCACAGTAAAGAAGAAGTGAAGAGCATAATTAAGATAGAACACAATAAAAAGTGGCAGGATAATTGGAATAAGGAAACAAAAGGTAGAGAGTATTACAAAGTCCAGAGGAGAGTAGGTGTAATGAGAGGAGGCAATAGAAATAGGAAGTAAGACATTATTACTAAAACAGTGGTTCTTAACCTGGGTTCGATCGAACCCTAGGGGTTCGGTGAGTCAGCCTCAGGGGTTCGGCGAAGGTCAAAACACCCGACTCATTGTGTAAATACAAACTTCTCCCTATCAGTGTATTACGGATACGGCAACAGCTGACTGATTTGCAAGTGTGTAATTTGTTGTGAGTTTATGCACTGTGTTGGTTTTGTTGTTTGAACACGGTGTTGTTCATGCACGGTTCATTTTGTGCACCAGTAAGAACAACAACATGGTAACACTTTAGTATGGGGAACATATTCACCATTAATTAGTTGCTTATTAACATGCAAATTAGTAACATATTGGCTCTTAACTAGTCATTATTAAGTACTTATTAATGCCTTATTCAGCATGGCCTTATTATAACCCTAACCGTCTAACCCTGACCCTAACCCTAACCAAATAACTCTAAATTAAGTCTTTATTACTTAGAATATGTTCCCCTAGTGTCCAAATAACTCTAAATTAAGTCTTTGTTACTTAGAATATGTTCCCATACTAAAGTGTTACCAAAAACATATAACTTTGTCTTGAATTTAAAAAAAACCAAAACATTTTATTTTCACTAAAGAAGGGTTCGGTGAATGCGCATATGAAACTGGTGGGGTTCGGTACCTCCAACAAGGTTAAGAACCACTGTACTAGAATGAGATTAGGACATACTGTACATATCTAAATAGTTCATTGAAATTGATAGGGAAACATACTATAGGACTGTGTGATTATTGCCATCAGATAGAAAGTGTAGGACATGTTTTAATACATTGTAGGAACTACAATAGAGAAAGGGAAATACTGGAAAGTAAGTTAGCGAAAGAGAATATTAGGTTAGCAGTGGAAGATACATTAGGATTGAACTCAGAACACATAGGATATACAGCAATATACACATATTTTAAAAACACTGGATTAAATAAAAGAATATAGAGTAGGGATCCACCTCGGTCCACACTCCATTTCAGTAGGTGGCGGTAATGCACACCAGAAGGTTGCTTGCCAACCGCCATAAAAAAACAAAAGAAGAACACTACCCTGGTTTTACTTGGTATTGCAGCGATCCTAATATTTGCAGTATCCCCCACCTCTACATGTGATGTTCCCCGTGAGAACATATGTAGGACAGCGATTTGATTATTCACAAAAAACGTATTTAATGCCTCAGTTAGTAAAGTATGCGCGCGAGTAGTATTAACACATTATTGTTTTTAAACATAAATACATATTTACTTACTTTCCTCGGTTCATGTCATACAACACAATGCGATCGTCGTCGCTGCTTGAGACAGCATTTTCACCGTTCGGACTGTAGTCCAAACAATTAACTCTCTCGGAATTGTCTTGGTAAATTCGTGCAACCCTGAAACTCCTTAACGCGCTGTCCGTGAGCTTCATGTTTCCCACACAGGCTACACAAATAAAAAATAAACTATTGTAATGCTGTACATCCTCTGTCCTATATGGTCCATTGTTTCAAGGTGCACCGGAGCATAACTCTCATTTTGGAATATGTATCAAAACCGTGGATCTCTCCAAAAATGTGCTTTATCCAGAGTACGTTCAAATTTTCTAAAAGGTAAGTTGTAAAAAGGCGGGGGATTTTCGATGACTAAACTTTGGCCGATCAGACACAAAAGCGGGCTTACTGTGTAGACAAAACAAGCATACCTTGAGGGGGAAAAACCGGAAATTACGCTAAAAAGATGTTCATTCTTTAAAATAAATTTATATTTCTATAGTTTTATCAATTAGACATCATTGTAATTACATAAATTATCTTATATATGTTCTCAGTTGCATGTATTATCAAAATAAATCATCACGAGGTAAATACCAAATTAAATGAATTGTTTTTGCTGTTTAAAAAAATAATACAAATAAAATGACAATTGATTTTGTGTACGTTTTCAATGTTCGCCTCTGCTCTACCATTTGTTTTTGGGTTGTTGTTTTTTCAACCAATAAACGCTTTATTTGTTACTGTACTGTACTTTTTTTATTATCTTTACTTGAATTGTTTTATTTTCTTACACGTATCTTCTTGTATTGCTATTGCAGGAGTAGTAATACAAATACTGTGTATAACACAATTGTATTGCTGGTTAGATTGTTTTTACGACAAAATACACTTATTTTGGAAATAATCACCCGGAAGTAACTAAATGCTATGCTCGCATGCGTCCCACTCCATGCTAAGGTTGTTTACTAGCACACGTTATATCAATTAGACATAATTATAATTACATAAATGATCTTATATCTGATCTCAGTTGCATGCATTATCAAAATAATGTATCACAAGGTATAAATGCCGAATTAAATGGATTGTTTTTTTCAGTTTAAAAATAATACAAATACAACGAGAATTCATTGTGTTGATTCACGTTTTCAATTTTCCTCTCTGCTCTACTTTTTTATTATCTTTACTTGAATTGTTTTATTTTCTCATACTGTATTCTAACCCAATCTGATTCAACACACTCGTTCTCTTCTCTCCTTGTATTGCTATTGCAGGAGTAGTAATAAAAATACTGTGTACAACACAATTTTATTGCTGGTTAGATTGTTTTGACGACAAAATACACTTATTTTGGAAAGAATCACCCAGAAGTAACTAAATGCTATTTTTTTTTTTATTGATTGAGACTTTTATTAGTAGATTGCACAGTACAGTACATATTCCGTACAATTGACCACTAAATGGTAACACCCGAATACGTTTTTCAACTTGTTTAAATCGGGGTCCACGTTAATCAATTAATGGTAAATCACACTTGTTCTCTTCTCTTCTTGTATTACTATTGCAGGAGTAGTAATAAAAAAAATACTGTGTATAACACAATTGTATAACTGGTTAGATTGTTTTTACGACAAAATACACTTATTTTGGAAATAATCACCCGGAAGTAACTAAATGCTATGCTCGCATGCGTCCCACTCCATGCTAAGGTTGTGTACTAGCACACGTAAGTGGTTAAAACTGTAACAATGAATAAATGTGGAAGAACTTTTTTGACGGGCGACTGGAGGTCCAGTCTGAACGCCCTCTTATCGCTCTTGAGAACACGGGAAAATTGTCACCAGTGGTCGGCAGAGGCACCGTGCCTCAGCCGGGGCCAGGCTACTGCCGCGGCAACACAAGCTCCAGACGCCGAGAAAAGAAAGCCATCCCAGCTTCGAGCCATAGACTTGGCTCGAAAGCTCCAACAGGAGGAGCCCAAAGTCCAGGCGGCTGAAGCTCCGATGTCCAGCGTGCAGAAGAAGGTGGCGGAGTTCAAAAGGTTCAGTCTGCAGCTTCAGAAAGTTCATCCCAACGTGCTGGCCAAGCACCTCAGCAGAAATGTTCTGTACCAAAACCAGCATGTGGTTCTTATCAACAAACCCTACAATGTTCCTCTTAGAGGTAACCTAAATACGTCATTTTTGTATTCAAAGTGGAGCTAAGCTGCTCCTTCTGTTGTCAGATTCCAGCAAGGACACTTCCATCTCCTCTGTGCTTCCTGTCGTGGCCAAAATGATGGACGGAATGAAGGTCAGGTGTGAGTCTCAGCTGCTGCCATGTTTGGGACTGGAGAAGGAGATGACGGGAGTTCTCCTCCTGGCGAGGAGTGAAGAAGCAGTTGAGCACATTTATGAACTTCACAGGAGTAATCAAGTACAGAGAAAATACTGGTAAGTGGCACTCTAAGGCCATGTCCACACACACACGGAGAGTTTTAAAAACACATATTTGGGGTTAAAACCAAGTGTAGTTTCAAAACCTATGGAAGTAGAATTGTCTCACATCAACTTATATATATCAATATGATATTAATACATATGCATATATTAATAAATATACAAATACAAATAAATACATGATTTGTATAAATAAACACGTATTTGTAAATATATTTTTGAGATTTGAAGATATATACAAATACAATTTATAAATATAAAAATGTGATATACAAATGAATCAATTATTTGTATAAATAAATGTGTATTTGTAAATATATTTTTGAGATTTGAATATAAATATGCTTGATTTTGTATTTGTATTTGTATTGAATTTGCATATGTGGATTGCTTTTTGCTTTTGTGTCGATGAGACATTCCTAGGGCAGCACGGTGGAACAGGGGTTAGTACATGTGCCTCACAATACGAAGGTCCTGAGTAGGGCTGGGCGATATGGCTTTTTTTTTAATATCTCGATATTTTTAGGCCATATCGCGATACAAGATATATATCTCGATATTTTGCCTTGGCCTTGAATGAACCCTTGATACATATAATCACAGCAGTATGATGATTCTATGTGTCTACATTAAAACATTGTTGTTCATACTGCATTAATATATGCTCATTTTAAACTTTCATGCAGAGAGGGAAATCACAACTAAGTCAATTGACCAACACTGTATTTATTAAACAGTTATTAAGCAGTGGCACAAACATTCATGTCATTTCCAAAACAGAAAGTGCAAAATTGTCAGTCATTTTAAAACAAGCTATTAGTGCACTTTTGTGCATGATGTCTCTAAGATGACAAATCAAAACAACACTAAATTAAAGTGCACTTTTTGTACAGAACGCCACTACAATAGTTTAAAACAAATAAAGTGCACTTTTGTGCATGATGTCACACAAGATATTTTAATAAGTGTCAAATAAAAATTAGCTGCTTAATAGGAAATCAAATTGTGAACGTCCTTCACTATATGGTAGGTTCCTGTGGACGTTATGTCTTTTGTTGTTGACTATTTTTTTCGTACGGTGTTGATCTGGAAATGTTTGCCTCGGCATTTTGATGGTGTGGGCACCGAACGGAGATGTTGACGTGCGCAGTAAGCACTCTACATTCTCTAGCAGGTGACTTTTCAAATGATGCTACATATTAGCAGTAATGCTACTTTTTGTAGCAATGCTTTTTCCCCACACTTGACAAATTACGGTTGTCTGTTTGACATATTCCCACTTGAAGCCAAACCACCGCCAGACGATGGACCCCGTGTTGTTTTTCTTGGGAATTAATTCTTCCTTCATTTGTTACCAGATTCGCACCTTCTTTCTCTTGTATTACCACTCGCACCACAGCTAACTTTAGCCATGCTGCTACCTCTCTGTTCCGCGAGGGCGTATACGTATGTGACGTATGTCGTGACAGTATGTGATGTGTGTAAGAAGGTTCGCTTGCTGTCTGTGAGAAGGACAGACAAGAAAGAGTGGGAAGAGCCTGTAGTGTAATGTCCGCAGCTAAAAGCAACTGCGTGAGAACGTATACTCGAATATCACAATATAGTCATTTTCTATATCGCACAGAGACAAACCCGTGATATATCGCGTATATTGATATATCGCCCAGCCTAGTCCTGAGTAGTCCTGGGTTCAATCCCGGGCTCGGGATTTTTCTGTGTGGAGTTTGCATGTTCTTCCCGTGACTGCGTGGGTTCCCTCCGTGTACTGCGGCTTCCTCCCACCTCCAAAGACATGCACCTGGGAATAGGTTGATTGCAACACTAAATTGGCCCTATTGTGTGAATGTGAGTGTGAATGTTGTCTGTCTATCTGTGTTGGCCTTGCGATGAGGTGGCGACTTGTCCAGGGTGTACCCGCGACTCCGAAAGGGACAAGCGGTAGAAAATGGATGGATGGATGGAGACATTCTTATTGAAGCGATACTTTTGTTGCCGTTTCTCGACATGATACTTCCGATTTTCCTCAGAATTTATGTTTTCCATTTCGGTCTCTATCCGCTGCTCACTCAGGCACCCCAAGAGGGACAAGCAGTAGTAAATGGATAGATGGACTTGCATAAAACTTTTGTCCTGTTTTTTATCATAATTAACTGTCCATACATCCATTTTCTACCGCTTTCCATTTTCAAAACTAATACAATAAATATATTTTTTAAACCTTTAGAGCTCCCCTCAAGTTTTGGTCTCGGGTACCTGGAAGGGCCTCAGTCATAAAATTGTTAAGAAATATGTGTTATTGATTTTTTTTTTTTTCAATTTTTAATCTCTAGATCTCTCTAGATATACATTTTTTAAATGTTGTATGCCTTTTTGTTAAAGAAAACCCTGGTTTTATGATAAAAACACATTTAAAAAAAAAGGTAAAAGAATTGAAACATTAAATACATAGGTCGATAATTCATAAGATTATTGATTTTGATTCATTATTAATTTTTGAACAATGGCAGTTTTTTGCTTTTTGGAAACAAATCCCACTAAAATCCTCAGGGATTAAGTTCAGTTCAGTTCAGTTTCAGTTTATTTGGAACATGCATACGATACATTGTAATGCATCACATATTTCCAGTTGTTTCATTACAGCACGTCCGAAAAGGAGTAGGAAGAAGCAGAGTTTATTTAATCCTACCCATTTTCGTACCATAGCAAATGTATCCCATTTTCTTGTTCTCTGTAACAGAACAGTGAATAAATAATAAATAACTAACATAAACAAATATTAAATACATGAATAATCTTTATCTAAAAAAAAAAAGGGGGGTTCAAGGTGCTAGTGAAGTGAATTATATTTTAATAGCGCTTTTCTCTATTGACTCAAAGCGCTTTTACATAGTGAAACCCAATATCTAAGTTACATTTAAACCAGGGTGGGTGGCACTAGGAGCAGGTGGGTAAAGTGTCTTGCCCAAGGACACAACGGTAGTCACTAGGATGGTGGAAGCGGGGATCGAACCTGGAACCCTCCAGTTGCTGGGCTGGCCACCCTACCAACCGAGCTATACTGCCTCATCAGTCAAAGTCATAAAAGTGTTAAATATAATTCATACATTTTTTATTTTTTTTTAACTTTTAACACTTAAATCTTTAGATCAACTTTAGATCTATCCGTTGATTATAAGTTTATATTATTTTGTCTGTTTTATGAAGTGTGTCATGGGACAATTTGTTTCAATGGCAAACACACAAAATATGCAATATTTTCCCCACAAAATATTTCAAAGGGAATATTTGATGTGAAGTAATTGGAGTCTTCAATAGGTAAAAAATTCATATAATTGAATTTGATTCATTATTTTTTGAGCAAGTTGAAAAGAAAAAAGCCTGCATTACAGCTTTGTGTTATTAGAGTCATAATTGCAACTTTTTTTCTTGTTACATTTCCCCTGTGTGCTCTTTTATTCCACTTTTTTTCTTGTTGCAGTATTTTTAGAAGGTGCCGCATTATAAAATTAGATGCAGGCCGCAAATGGCTCCTGGCCGCACTTTGGACACGTCTGATCTAGCCATCCATCCATTTTCTACCGCTTGTCTTCTCGGGGTCGCCGGGGTGGGGGCTGGAGCCTATCCCAGCTGCACTTGGGCCATAATGACTACTAGCTAAATATACACTTCCACTAGTGTGTTAGGCAGCAGTTCTGCCGCCATCTACTGTGCAGATTTGTAATGACAAGATGTGTTTGAGGTCAGATAATACCCAGCGTTCCTCCCCAGGATCGTCACCGTGGGCGTGCCAGTGCCATCTGAGGGCATCATCGACATTCCCATCATAGAGAGAGAAGTCGCAGGTCCACCGTCTCACTTCAAGGTAGGCCTACCATCGACACGGTTGTTATTTCCTCGCCTTTCTTTCTACCTGTTCCAGATGGGTCTGAGCCCCGTCTACAGAATGAACGAGAAAGGCACCGGACTCACTAAAATGCGAGCCCATCGTCAAGCCCTTCCTGCCGCCACCAAGTATAAAGTTCTGGACAGCGGTAGCGGGTGCAGCCTGGTGGAGCTGCAAGCTTTTACTGGTACGACGACCTTTGACCTAACTGGGATGTTTCAGATGAAACGTACCAATGATGTCTGGTTTCCGGACAGGCGTGAAGCACCAGTTGAGGGTCCATATGGCGTCTGCGCTGGCGTGCCCCATTTTGGGCGACCACAAATATTCGCACCAGAGCAAACTGGCACCACAGGTAGTTTGATTGAAATGACTCAATTACACTAAAATAAAACATGCTTTTTAACTTTGATGTTTGTATGGTAAAAGAAAACACAGCAGGCATTAAGACATGTGTATCCCCTGAAAGCTTGTTACATTTATAGAAATGTTAGTAGGCCAGGGCGAGTTGGCTGCCATTTACTGGCTGGCGAGGAAGCACTTGTATGAATTAATTCACTTGTCTTTATTACCATATTATCCGGACTATAAGGCACACTTAAAATCCTTTTTTCCCCAAAACTCGACAGTGCGCCTTATAACCCGGTGCGCCTAATGTAAGGAATACGTTTGGTTGAGTTTACCCACATTAAAACTATTTTATTTGGTACATGGTGTAATGATAAGTGTGACCAGTAGATGGCTGTCAAACATAAGAGATAAGTGTAGGCTGCACCGTTTTGTGTGCTTCAACATAAGAGTATTATTATGGTGTGTACCATAATAAGGTAAGACATATTATCTGGCGTTTTGTTTCACAATATTATGCAAAAACAACTTTTTTTACCTTCTGGTACCTTCTGATCTGTATTTGGGATCTACATGAATCCGGATTAAAAGGCGCACTGCCGATGAATGGTCTATTTTGGATCTTTTTTCATATATTAAAAGCGCACCGGATTAGAGGGCGCATTAAAGGAGTCATATTATTATTTTTTCTGAATGTAAAACACTTCCTTGTGGTCTACATAACATGTAATGGTGGTTTTTGGTCAAAATGTTGCATAGATTATGTTTTACAGATCATCTTCAAGTCGCTTTCTGACCGTTGCTTCAGGATGCGCCGTTTTGTGGGCGGTCTTATTTACGTGGCTCACCTTCGACAGCGTCTTCTCCCCGTCATCTTTGTTGTAGCGTGCAAGGACGGGAGTGGAAGAAGTGTCAAAAATGGAACTAACTGTTTTAATGACATTCAGACTTTACTTAAATCAATAACGGAGCAGCATCTCCTCATCCGGAAACAACAACACCGGAAATGTGTCCCGTGAAAAACCGTCCGACCGGAATAAAGTTCCTTGGGTGAATAATGTAAATTCACTACACCGGTATGTTTTAGCGCTTTCATGGCGAGTTTACTGACAGATATAAGTAAGAATTTGACACTACTTTATATTAGATATGGCAACAGCAAAGGATGAATGTCCCATAACAAGAAGATAGAGAAAAAGAAGAAGCTTATCGACTATGGTGTCGGCACGAACTACAAAGGCAGAAACGCACAATTTTTCAGGATTTATGCAGATCCCAAATACAGATCAGCAGGTACCAGAAGGTAAAAAAAGTTGCTTTTGCATAATATTGCAAAACAAAACGCCAGATAATATGTCTTACCTTATACGCACACCATAATTATATTCGTATGTTTAATGCGCCGACAATCCATCAAGCGGTGCGGCTTCATAACTTACCAAAGTCGTACTAAAACATTTTGAAAGATTTTTGAGCGCCGTGTTTAATGTTTTATATTTTCAATGGAACATATAAAATGTTGGTGTTGTTTACTTGAGTCATATTGTCATCATAGTGCAGCCTAGACGTATCTCTTATGTGTAACTGCCATCTACTGGTCACACTTATCATTTCACCATGTACCAAATAAAATAGCTTCGAGGTGGGTAAGGTCAACCAAACTTATTCCTTACATGAGGCGCACCGGGTTATAAGGCGCTTTGTCGAGTTTGGAGAAGAAAAAAAAGATTTTAAGTGCGCCTCATAGTCCGGAAAATACGGTATATGACGTCAACAGAGTACATTTTTACACCGGTGTGTTAAGGTTTATTGTCAGCTTACATTTATTTTGTGTTGGAGATGGCGTGAGGGTGCCCAGCCTCAATTCATAAGCAAGTTTCCCTGAAAAAATAAGCCCAGTATTACTATTAATTACTTACTGCGCTACTTCTCGGAAAATAATATTTTTGTGCTTACGAAGACTAAAAGTAAACGGATATTATGCTTTTCTCCAAAATACTGTACGTTGTTTGTCGCCCACAGCTAGCTGCAACGTCACACTTTCAAGCCCTATTGTCCAATAGAACCATACATCACTTTTTTTTTGCAGAATCCCGCAGGCCTTAATACATTATAGCATTATTATAGATTATTAACATAATATATGTATATCTCTCCTGCAGAAACTGCCAGAAGGCGTGCTGGGGAAGCTGGGCCTTGAGCAGAGTAAAGTCCGCCATGTTCCTCTTCACTTACATGCCAGACAGATGACACTGCCGGGAAGCATCCAAGTGTCATGTCCGCTACCTAAATTCTTTATCCAAACACTCAGTCAGCTACATTTAACTTTTCCCAAGCAAAAAGACGACAAATAACCATGTGCTATTTTTGAATGTGATAGAAATCCTAAACATCATTTTGTAAATAATTTCAATAAATACATCTCAATGAAAGTGTGCTTGTTTTACAAAAGGACATTTCTTAAGTTTGGCCTCAGAATTTGAAGGACACTACTAGTACTTCCAATATTACCACATTGGTACTATACTAGTACTGGCATACAGTACTACACTTCAACTGCTATAGATACACTACTAGTACCACTAAAATAACACTACTACTGACATACACTACTAGAACCGCAGTTCCAGCGCTGACATATACTAGAGATACACAACTAGTACTACATTAGTAGCTCCGACATACACTACTATTACCACAGTACCACAGTAGTAGTACTGACACTAACATACACCAATAAAACTACTACACTAATATAACATTCGTAAGAGCACTGATATACACTAATAGTAAATTTTAGTACTACACTGTAATTACTGACTTACTACTAGTAGTAAAATATTGGTACTAGCACTGACATACACCACTAATAATACTTCACTATTACAACATTAGTACTAGCACTGACATACACCACTAATAATACTTTACTATTACAACATTAGTACTAGCACTGACATACACTACTAACTGGACATTATTAGTACTACACTATAATTACTGACATACTACTAGTAGTACACTATTGGTACCAGCACTGACATACACCACTTGAAGTACTACACTATTACAACATGAGTACTAACACTGACATACACTAGTCAATTATTAGTACTACACTGTAATTACTGATTTACTCCTAGTAGTACACTATTGGTACTAGCACTGACATACACCACTAATGGTACTATAACTACTGACATACATTACTAGTACTACATTAGTGCTAGCCCTTACATACACTACTAGTACTTTATTAGTACTAGCACTAACATACACTCATAGTACTACATTGGTACTAGCACTGATATTACTACACTATAACTACTGAAATACATTACTAGTACTACATTAGTACTAGCATTAACATTCAATACTAGTACATTAGTACTACACTATAGTTACTGACATACTACTAGTAGTACACAATTTTTACTAGCACTAACATACACCACTATTAGTACTGCACTATTACTGACATTACTAGTACTACATTAGTACTAGCACTAACATACACTAATAGTACTACATTATTGGTACTAGCATTGATATAAACCACTGATATGACTACACTAACTACTGAAATACATTACTAGTACTACATTAGTGCTAGCTTTGACATTCACTACTAGTACATTATTAGTACTACACTAGAATTACTGACATACTACTAGTAGTACACAATTTTTACAAGCAGTGACATACACCACAAATTGTACTACACTATAACTACTGACATACATTACTAGTACTACATTAGTACTAGCATTGTCATACACTAATAGTACTACACTATTGTTACTAGCACTGATATACACCACTGATATTACTACACTATATCTGACATACATTACTAATACTACATTAGTACTAGCATTGACATACACAACAAGTACTATCATAAGTTGACCTTCTGTAAATTGTCACTACTTTTTCCCACAACTTGTTCTCTAACAAGCTGAAGAACAAAATTAACGTGTGATCCACAAAGGATTGAAATGTAAACATCTTTGATGGAGCTACCATCAGGAGACGAAGACCAAAGCCAACAATGGATCAGCAGCACCTCCACATAATTAGGCCTCCAACAGGATGTTCTCAGAGATGTGTCCAGTGAGGTTCACAAGATCTGAATTGAGTGGTCATTGAAGAGAACAGGTTGTGTAAAAAGTAGTCAAACATTCATTAAGTACATTCATGTAACTTTTAGTATGACGGTCACCTTTATGAATGCTGAATAACAAAGACAAAGCTGTTGAAAAATGTCTTTATGGGTGTCAATCACATCTTTCCACCTGAGAAAAAAAGCTTTCTAGTCTCCTGGACGACTACAAGGGAACAACTGAAGAGATGTTTGAAAACAGGCACCAGGTCATCTTTATACATATCAACACAGAATAGAAAAGAAGGTGAGCAGTGGTCCCTGCAAGAAACATTTGGGATGAGAAGAACAAAAAGCAGGAGGTGAAAGAAGAGTAGATGTTGAAAAGACTTAATCAGAGTCCTCACATCACTGCTTCGTTAGCGTGTGATTGTTGAGTCGGCAAGTTTAGAGTCAGAAATCTTTGACGGGATCACAATCTTCCTTTGGCTCGCGGTGTCATGCTCTCTTTAGCTCTCAGAAGCGGCACCTATGATCTCCTGCACCTCTCGCACCACCAAGATGCGCGCCAACATCTGCTCCAGCTGCTGCGTGGACAGCGGTTGTGACGAGTACCACATGGGACTGTTGGGCGCCACCACCGACTCCGGGGTCATGTAGTACGTGTCGTTACGGCCTTTGACGCTTTGAGGGCTGCGGCGGGGAGAGCGAGAGGTGAAGGAGCTACGGCCAGGACCGAGGGAAAAGGAGAAGTGACTCACCATTTGAAGAGATAAAAGTCATAGAGTTTGATGGGACAACGAAGAGGATTTTCTGGATCTTCAACCTGCTCGTCATACATGTCGTCTAGGAGATTAAAAAAACAAAAACAAATTAAATAACAACACGTGCACTAATTCTACTCTGAGGTGAAGTCCAAACACCTTTATGTGAACTTTGCCCTTTAAGGAGGCGGATAGTGGTTGCTTTGTCCTTGGAGTTGGTGGGGTTCTTCCTGGTGTGTCGCAGCACCTTGGAGAAGGCCACCTTCAGGTGCTGCTCCACTGTCAGCAGACGGAAACACCTGCAGCGCAAACATTTGGAGCATTTTCACTAAAGACCACACCACTTCATTCACTAACTGTGTTACAAAAAAGATCAATTAGAATAATACATAATGTTGGATATAGAGAACATACAAACCCTTTATTTATGAAATCCTAATTATTGAAATTCAACGATTTGGTGCATTTGCAAACTCCTAAAATGATGTACAAAGCAAACTATAACCTGCTACCCAAGAATGTACAACAATTCTTCTCAACAAAAGAGGAGAAATATAACCTTAGAGGAAAATCTAATTTAAAACATTTGTATGCATATACAACACTTAAGACCTTTAGCACAGTGGTCCCCAACCACCGGACCGATTGGTACCGGGCCGCACAAGAAAGAAAATAAAAATATTTTTTTTAAAAAATTTTTAAATCAACATAAAAAACACAATATATGCATTATATATCAATATAGATCAATACAGTCTGCAGGGATACAGTCCGTAAGCACACATGATTGTATTTCTTTATGGAAAAAAAATCCCTCACCCCCCGGTCCGTGGGATTAATTTTCAAGCGTTGACCGGTCCGCAGCTACAAAAAGGTTGGGGACCACTGCTTTAGCATATCTGTATGTGGAATTACATTATGGAACGGATTAATCAAAGAAATCAAACAAAGCACCAATATGAATTACTTTAAGAGACTGTTTAAAATACAAGTGTTCACAAAGCACACAGAACAAGAATTATGATGAATATCTTGAACCCTTTTTTTTCTAGTTTTTATTGAGACTATATGTATTTAATATTTGTTTGCTTACCATGGTATATTATTTATTTATTATTTATGTGTTCACTGTTCTGTTACAGAGAACAAGGAAATTGGATAAAATTGCTATTGTATGAAAAGGGGTAGGATTAAATAAGCTCAGCTTCTTCCTACTCCTTTTCGGACATTCTGTAATGAAACAACTGGAATTGTGTGATGCATTACATTGTATCGTATGCATGTTCCAAATAAACTGAAACTGAACTGAACTTTTATCTGTTTACTTAGCTGCAGAAAGTAGCAGGCGTCAATTAGGGTTCCGGTGTTTAGTAAACGAAAAGTGAACTTTTCCCCTTAATTTTACTCACTTTAATCATCCACAATCCTGATGTGAAACAAACCTGTTCTGTGACTTTTAAGTACCGTTAATTTCCGGAGTTCTGTGGCTACTTTATGTTTTTTTCCAGGTTCCAAAGCTTCACATCAGAGCATTGAAATCAAACGGGTCACGTTGGACTGATGAAATTGTTTACATTAAATTAAACACCCTCACACAATCCAGCGGTGTGGCTGGAGCCTATCCAAGCTGCAATCGGGCAGAAGGTGGGGTACACCCTGGGTAAGTCGGCACATCATCGCAGGGCCAACACAGATAGACAACATTTACACACTAGGGCCAATTTAGTGTTGCCAATCCACCTATCCCCAGGTGCAGGTCGATAGTAATTCAAAATGGCGCATGCTCTGCTGCGACAGCACTGACCGTACCCTGTGTCTAGTGTCTTATGTATGTTTTATGTCCGTGCTTTACGTGTAACTGTCACATAGTATGTAGGCAAAAGTCAGACGGATCAGCTATGACAAGTTACAAGGTGATCGCCGCCTTTTTCACAATCTTATCGCTGATTTGCGATAGCCTAGCACTACAGCCCGACACCAACGACCGGCTACTCACCTACAGCCGAGATGAACTCCTGCTACATCGAGCCTCGCTGTGGAGTAACACCAAGCCTGCCGTGGTCCTACCTTCGGAGCTTCGGCCGAGGAAAAGGGGAAGGCGTGGAGGCATCCGGAGCAGAGTAAGAAGACGTCCCTTTAAACCTCCTCTGCCCACCATTATCATGTCCAACGTACGATCACTCCGTAACAAGATGGATCTACTACATGCAAGGTGCCGTTTTGAAAGGGCCTTCAGAGACATCTGTATCATCGCTCTCAGTGAGACCTGGCTGGAAGAGTCGGTTCCCGACTCTGAGGTGAGCCTGGACAATTTCACCATCGTCACGTCCGACAGGACAAAGCACTCGGGGAAGACGCGAGGCGGTGGGGCCTGCCTTTACATCAACGACAGGTGGTGTAACAACATCAAAGTGCACCGTAAAGTGTACACACCCAACCTGGAGTTGTTGACCCTGTCCTTCCGTCCCTTCTATCTCCCCCGGGAATTCCCCACTGTTGTGGTCAGCTGTATTTATGTAGCCCCCAGTGCTAACAACAACACAGCAACGGAGCTGATAGCCGAGGATGCTAATGCCATGTTAGCTAAGTATCCCGGTGCTCCGCTGCTTTATTTGGGGGACTTTAACGGATGCAGACTGGACAATGTTTTACCATCTTTCGAACAGTTTGTGGACATTCCAACAAGAAGGGGAAACATATTGGACTTATGCTACGGGAACATCACCGATGCCTTCCGTGCGCGCTCGGAGCTGCTGACCACTACGTCATCTGTTTACTTCCGTCATACAAACAGGAACTAAAGCGCCACAAACCACACTGCAGCAGTGCCCCCCAGTGGACGGAGTACGCCACCACTCAACTCCAAGGCTCCCTAGCTTGTATTGACTTGGCCATTTTTCATGGTAGTCTGAATGACAGAGTCTCTGTCATTACAGACTACATCAAATTCTGCATCAGCTCCACAATACCAACCAAAACAATACATATTTATCCCAACTCCAAACCATGGATTACCCCACAATTAAAAAACAGCCTGAGGGAAAAACATAAATCCTTCAGGCAACAGGACTGGGCCAGCCTCAACGCAAAAAATAGGAATTTAAAAAACGAGGTATTTAAAGCAAAACTGAAGTACAAAAACAAACTGGAAACTGAATTCAGCAACATGAACACCAAGCAGGCCTTTCAGAAGGTGAAAACCCTGACAGGATGCCAACCAAAAACATCATGCACTGTCAGTGACCCAGAAACCCTCTCTAAAGACCTGAACACATTTTTTACCCGTTTTGATAATTTGGACTTCTCACCAGAGTGTCAGGACCTGCTGAGAGCCCTCCCACCACCAGACCCCGAGGAACCGGCCCCCTTCACAGAGAAGGAAGTACGGCGCCAGCTGAGCCGCTGCAAGCCAGGCAAGGCACCAGGGCCCGATGGCATTCCAGCCAGGGTGATCACGGACTGTGCCATAGAGCTCTCCCCTATCCTACACTCACTCTTATGTCAATGCTACTGGACTGCAACAATACCTACATTGTGGAAAACTGCAACCATCATCCCAGTACAGAAAAAATCCAGACCCACAGAACTCAACCATTACCGCCCCATAGCCCTCACATCCATAATTATGAAGTGCCTGGAGAAACTGCTGCTTTTCATCATCCTTCCAGTTGTCACCCCACACCTGGACCCCCTCCAATTTGCCTACAGGGCCAGGAGGGGCACAGAGGATGCTGTGGCCTGCCTGCTGTATCTCCTCCTCCAGCATCTGGATCCTCTTCGTGGACTTCAGCTCCGCCTTCAACTCCCTACAGAAGCATCTACTGATCCGGAAACTACACCAGCTCAACATCCCCCCTTAGCTGATCCACCTCACCCACAACTTCCTCACCGAACGACTGCAAGCAGTAAGGGTGGGCTCAAACACATCCCCGATGCTTACCATCAACACCGGGGTACCACAGGGATGTGTGTTGAGCCCTTTCCTGTACACACTCTACACCAATGACTGCCGTAACATCTCACCTACCACAACATACTAAAAATACTCAGATGACACAGCTATTCTCGCACTCCTCTCCAACAGTCAATCCATCCTGGACTATCATAACACAGTCAAACATTTCATAGAGTCATGCACAGCCAGTTATCTGGAAATCAATGTCAATAAAACAGAAGAAATATGGTTCAACCGCCCCTCACCTCAGAACCCCATCATACTAAACACACAAACAGTTAAAACAGTTGACACTTTTAAATACCTGGGCGTAACCTTGGACAATAAACTCACCTTTGATCAGCATACCACGGACATTCAAAAAAGAAGTCAACAAAGACTGTCAGCCATCCGAAAACTTAAAGGACTATACGTTGCACCTCATCTCCTGTTATTACTTTACCAAAGCATTGTTCAACCCATCTGTTATGATCCGCTGCCCGGATCATAGTTTGTTTACGTTTTCAAGTCACGTGTGTTTTCAGCACCTTGAGTTTGTTTGTTTCAGTTGCCATGACGGCAGATTGCACACACCTGCCTCTGGTTAGTGTTCGGGACGCGCACCTGTTGCCCGGGCAAACGTAAACAAACTATGATCCGGGCAGCGGATCATAACACCATCCTTATGTACTGTTCCACATGTTTTTTCACCATGCTTTCTGTAACCAACCGGACCAAACTCACACGCATTACAAATATAGCAGCTAAAATCATCGGCCTACCCACACCCAACATTTCAGATTCAAACCACAGGTCCATCACTCGACTGGCAAAAACGATAGTCCAGGATATCAGTCACCCACTACACCAATACATAATCCCACTACCATCAGGGCGCAGGTACAGAACCATCAAATTCCGGAGGGCCCGCCTCAGGAAAAGCCTGATCCCTGCAGCTATAGTCGCCCCTAACAGCAGGCCCGGCCGACCTGTCTGACAAGCCTATAAATGTGTTGGTCATGTATGATGTATTTTTGTTATTTTTGTTTTGTGATGTGTAATGTCTATTGTTTAAATGTAAATGTACGGCAGTGAAAATGAAGTTCCCCAACGGGGACCAATAAATCTAAATGTAATCTAAATCTGTCTTTGGAGGTGGGAGGAAGCCGAGTTACCTGGAGGGAACCCACGCAGTCACAGGAAGAACATGCAAAAATACTGTAAATATTACATGTTATCATGAGTGTTACTACATTACAAACTTACAGCTTGTATATGAAATGTTGTTTGATTTTTACAGTGCTTTATCGGCAGAATAAATCAATCCCCATTACCTGCATTGTTAGCCACCTTGTGCTCGCAATTTATTTTTTTAGAAGGCACAGAAAAGAGAAAGAACGACATTAAAATCTCATAAATATTTCAAATGATGGGCTTAATTCCAAAAAAGTGCAGTTTTCCTTTTAGAGAGAGGATATCATTTAAGAGTAAAAAAAAAATAACTCAACCAATATACCGTTACTGTATTGTGGTGAAATGTGTTTATTTACTCAACTAAAGAGCGTACCAGGTATCTATTTGATGGGGTTTGATGTTTATAAAGGGAGAGGCTGTCATTTATACAAGTGTATTATTTATGACCGTAGAAAAATAATATATTTACAATGAAATCTTTTTTAAATTAGTGTTGAAGGTATTTGTTTTACTTGTGTACTAGACATCTACTCTCTCGTCTCTCTCTCTCTGTGTATGGTGTCTCTCTCTCAGGTCTCTTACTTCCTCTCTTGTGTCTCTGTCTCTGTAAGGTCTCTCGCTCACTCTCCCTCCCTCTCTCGTTTTCTATCTCAGGTCTCGCTTTCTTTCTCATATTTCTCTCTCTGTCAGGTCTGTAACTCTCTCTGTCAGGTCTCTTTCTCTTGGTCTCAAGCTTTTCGTTTACCTTGTTGCCAACTTTTGTTCTCTCCCCTGGTGCTCTACTCAATGTAAGCAAATCAGAAAACTTGTTGTTGTTTTTTTGCAATATTTTCTAATTATTTTCAAATCAAAATGTCTTTTGCAGCACTTTTTTTTTTAAACTTCCACCTTGAACTTCAGCTTTACAGATGCCACGTCTACTATGTGTGTTGTGGTAAAGATGAGGGTCATACTAGTGAAGGCAACGACAGACTCTCACAGAAAAAAGGAGATGTGGCGTTCATTTATTCAAGCATTAATGCCCCTGCTTGGCATGTATTATTTGAAGAAATGCAGCAGGTTAATTGTCATGGAGGAAACTTACTTTGTGTTGAAGTACATTAGCGTTGTTAACAAGGTCCCAGGTGAATGTGCACCAAGTTGTTTGCACTCCCACAGCATCTCCTCAGTCACATGACTGGGTATGATGTAACCTTGATGACACAGAAGACGTCACTTCCTGGTATCCCAACTAGAAAGTGGACAAGTAGACGTTCTTACCTAGATGATGCACACTGGGCTTCCATCCGGTCAGGATTTTATGTAAGCTCTCACAGAACCGAGTGTAGTAAGCGTCGCAGAAAATATCATCCACGCGTCCATTTTCAAAGAGATACTAGAAGAAAAAAAAAAACAGATAAGCAACTCTAGCAGCAACACACAATCACACTTGATCACAAGGATGACAAACCTTTTGAATACAAAGGAAGACGTAATAGAGAACATCTGGAGCAAATTCCTCCTCCTCTGTTCCTCGAGCCTCTTGCGTCATCAGAGAAAGACCCAAGTTCAGCTCGGCTACCGCACTGGAGATCAAGTCTTCTTGAAAACGCAGCGGTTGGCGACCTGCACACACATATGCATGCGCACACGCACAGATCAGCTTTACGAGTCTATCCCAGTATTTCCCTTTCATTCACAGCTTTGGGTTAGCAGATATACGACGATACAACAAAAATCACATCAGTGACATCATCGTTTTTCCGGACAGAAACGAACACGTGTGCGTGTCAGCGCGACCGGTGACTGCTGTGCAACAGGAAGAGAAAAATGGCTGCATCCACTGAAAACCACAAATGAAAAGTAAACACATAAAAGATATGAATAACTTGCTCAATTTGTAAAGCGGATCTTGCTTTTCATTAGTATGTCTGTATTTAAAGCGAAGGCACATGGGACATCTGGCGGATGCTGTCTCCGACGCTCCTCGGTAAGATACTGAGCTTGCTGTAACTAGCTATGACAGGGTCTCTGCAGGTTTCAACAAGTCAAATTTAAAACGTATTTTTAAGACCATATTTAAAATAATTTAAGAACATTTCATATCCATTCAGACAAAAAAGTACAAAGACATAAATGATGTATTGTATGAATTGTAAGTATATGAATTCATTCACTGCTCTTTCACATTGGAAAATAAAATGATTTAACTAACTAAATACACTAAAAGCTTCTTTATTGTAAACTAATTGAAAAAAATATTAGAAAACATAACAGCCATTTTTCAGATTTGTCATAGAACTGTTTTCTTGCAACAGGTGCAGTGTGCTTCATATCAAGTGTTTTCATGTAACGACAACCAGAACATCAGCAATAGTAGAGGAAAGCATAACAATATATTGTCAGGAAAAGTTACTGTTAGCATCTCTGCTAAACCTTAACGGTTACTTTTGCAGTGTTTTTGCAGTTGTCAGAATTGAGCAAACAAATAAAAACATCTACAGTACTACTACTGTGTCCGAACAAACTTTTGCAGTGTTTTTGCAGTTGTCAGAATTGAGCAAACAAATAAAAACATCTACAGTACTACTACTGTGTCCGAACAAAGTTGTGAAAAACAGAATGCAGACAGAGCGATTGTCTAAAAAGAAAGAAGGCGATCTTGGCTTGCAAGCTTCGAACAGAATTTGGATGTGAATAATGTGGATAACATTCAAATTTGCTCAGCTCATTTTGAATCTGATATGAATGAACACATTTTTACCTGTTTTTGAAAACATATCTTGCTAATGAACCAGGACTAGTTTTTATTTAAGCATAACAAGATGACATTCGCAATTCTCTCTTGCTTTCCTCACCCTACCATAAACTGAGTGTAAATACTTAACAGTCTTCATAGCTTTTAAAGTCAGTTGCTGTATAAACTCGGAGAAAAGTTTAGGCATGAGAAGCTGACCTGAAAAAATTGAAATAAATTGTAGAAACAATATATGATAATTATGTTTTTTTATAGTTTTACTGCTGTGAGTACACTACTACCACAGAGAACTTAGCGTGTGCTTACTGTTATGTAATAGTATGATTTCACTAGTAAACATCTCATATTGATCTTCGGCAATTAGCGCCCCTTTACCCACATAACACTCCTTAGGGAGGGTTAAGTTGATGTTTGTATAGTTGTGCAAATGTTTGTGGCGTTTCAATATCTTTTGACACAGACTTATCCCAGATTTTTGACTTCTACATTATCATCCAATTCACTTTCACCGCAATGTTTACAAACACTTTCCTCCTCTTTATACGTACCTATCCACCCACCGGCTTCAACCATTCATTAAATTGATCGTTTTTGGAGCCACAAATCGTTGAACTTGCACTTACCCATCTTATGCCAGTAATTTGGCTTTGCTGCGGGTTTTTGTTAAGTTTTCTCCGCTGCTATGCTAAGATGTATCAACATACCGCCGCATGCGCACACAGCACACTAGCTGACGGTGCAAAATAAATTCCGACCGGGACCACACAGGTAGCCTACTTTGGTTCCGTTTTGTAGTTAAGTTATAGCGTCCTCAAAAATGTTTACAATTAAAAGCAAGACTGAAGTTTCCGTCCATCCATCCATTTTCTACCGCTTGTCCCTGTCGGGGTCACAGGGGGTTGGAGCCTATCCCAGCTGCATTCGGGCAGAAGGCAGGGTACACCCTGGACAAGTCGCAGATACCCTGTATGATAAACAGTATTAATGGTAACCACAGTAAAACACCCGACGGTTAATTTTACCGTATTAAATTAAAATTATCGAAAAAACAATTACACTTTGATAAACTCGCGGAATGACTGGCGCTACCTCGCAGGTTTAAATGCTAACATGATAAAAGAGACACTTTCCTCTCTCTCTTGGCATCCTCCCTCTCTGTTTCTGCCCGCTTGCCTCTATGTCTTGTCTTGTCTAAACCTTTAAGAGCCTTTTTCTCTGTGCTATCCTCCGAAATCTAAACATCTAACATGGAATTGATAAGATGGACTTTTGAGTAAATGGACAGAATCTTCTCGATGAGGAAAAGAGGTTCGGGGGAGCCTCGCTGCTCTGACGGAACAATCACTGCAGTATATGTAAGAGATTTGTGGGAGAGATGGGAAAATCATGCGCCTTTTCAGTGCTTTCCCTCGAGGACGTGGAAGACATTATCTATTGGGACCTGTCATCTCAGGGCATCTGCTGATTAGGCTGGGCATTGCTTTGGTGTATTGTCAAATTCAGAAGACTATGACAGCCGTTCAAGGAGCCCAATGGCTGACCGTTGCAACGGAAGGGGGCGGTATAGCTCGGTTGGTAGAGTGGCCGTGCCAGCAACTTGAGGGTTCCTGGTTCGATCCCCACTTTCGCCATCCTAGTCACTGCTGTTGTGTCCTTGGGCAAGACACTTTACCCACCTGCTCCCAGTGCCACCCACACTGGTTTAAATGTAACTTAGATATTGGGTTTCACTATGTAAAAAGCGCTTTGAGTCACTATAGAAAAGCGCTATATAAATATAATTCACTTCACAAGGCATGGGTCGGGCTCTGAGAACACAGACTGACGATTTCTGAACAGAATCGTAAGTTGAACAACATCATTGAAAGGCTTATTGAAATGCAAAAATTTATCAAATTGAGAGTCAGCACGGACAATTAGATCAGACAAACCAATGAAATGTCTGCTCGCTTGGAAAACAACAATCCTTATCTACGATTTGACTCCCTCAAATGGCCTTGACGCTTCCCTCAACAGACAAAGTCTGTTCTCAAAATACCTCCTGAAGGACATCACAGTGATAGCCTCTCTGACATCCCTCCCTTCTACAGTAAGACCTGGAAATTGAACTTTGCTCGTAACGCCTGCAGAGGCAGATTCCAGGCCTATAGACACAACACCCCTCCCTCACCCCTCGTTGCAAGTCTCGAGTTGTATGTTGTAATATGTATGTGCTTTGCTATGGAGTTTTAACACTCCAGACGGGGCCCTTTTGTTTGAGAACAACTTTTTTTTTTACTCATCCTCCCCTCGCATCTACCTTTTTCCCACCTTTTACGGGGCTTTGTGAGTGGCGAGCCATCAGCTTTCATCAATCAATCAATCAATGTTTATTTATATAGCCCTAAATCACAAGTGTCTCAAAGCTGTAACCTTATACAATGTTTGTTTGTCTAATCTTAAATGGGTTTGTGCTGAAAAAAAAAAATTGCTTTATGTGCGCTCATGTTCTGTAACGCTATACATCCATCCATTTTCTACCACTTGTCCCTTTTGCGGTCGCGGAGGGTGTTGGAGCCTATCTCAGCTGCATTCGGGTGGAATCTTGAATGGGTTTGTTCTGAAAACTACATTTTGCTTTACTTGCGCAATGATCAAAGATCAGTCCATTCCATTCCATAAAAAACATACCACAATCTAAACTTATATAAACACATTACTGTCTGAGCAACTAAGATATTCAATTGTGCACATTGAACCTACAAGCTCTGCTCTCGAACTGAGTGATCCTTCTATACTCAGAGGAATACAAGACGGAGGTGTTTTTACAGTGCGTTCAATGACCGTGGAACAGAGTAGGAGGCCACAACGCCTGCCAGAAATAATAATAGATTGTATTTGTTATGCACTTTTCATTTAAATAAATCTTAAAGTGCTACAGTACAAACTAGTATTTAAAACAATAAAAGCTTAGCCATTAAAACAGATAAAATACTAAGCCTAAAACACTAGCAGTGAAGCGTAAGAAACACAAACATTTTCTAACAACGTGTTTATTTTAGTTATTTATAAAAAATAATTTGGTTAAAGATTTCAGTGTGTGTATAAGTATTTTGAGCACATTCAACAATACTGTGATAATGATAAACGTAATAATTTTGGTCACGATAACCGTGATATGACATTTTAATATTGTTATGTCCGTATTCTTAACACATTATCACACAATACTCTTTTCATTTTGAGGAAGAGATAGCTTTGGTGTTTTGTCGTTTGTTATTGCTGCTGCGCGGTATGATTGCTTGTTCTATTATCACTGTGCCTACCCTTGCGTTTAAATGGACAAAAGTTTGAAAGTTGTTTTTACTTTTGTAAAACATTGATTAGCAACACAGTTACAGTATAAATAAATATTCTTGAATTAAGTCATCTTTATTGGTATTTAGCAAATGCACATGAATTTAAAAGCCAATGACTAAATTAGCCACTGAATAGTCGTAATCCGATTAGTCAACTATTCAATAATATAGTCAAAGAAAAATACTTGTTAGACATATGATTGTTCCTGCTGTAACAGGGAGCGATCCCCAACACCAACACGCACACGCCTGCACTAGCAACATAGCCCAGCTGTGTTAAATATGTCACATGGCTACAAGCAGACTTACGACCAATGGGTGCAAGCTTTGTCCTGTCCTGCTTGATTAGCTCTATGTTTTTCCGCTTTACCCAAAGGCGCCACACCTCCAGGCCTTCTTCTGGCTTCAGAGAGACTGGAACCAGAATTTCTGTGGTGGATTCAGCATTACCATCTGCCTCTCCTTGGGCCTGCAAAATAATTTCACATGAGTTACTTGTGCCGTTACTTTTCATTGCCATGAACGTATTGACCACAATATGAGATGACCCAAATAAAGGACAACCATTCTGTTTCAAAACCAGTTTTGGAAAAATATTTTAACACAAAGTCAAAGTAAAATTGCTTTTAAAGTCAGTGAGATAAAAACATATATATATTATGTCTGAGCTACTGGACAGTTGTTTTTATTATCTTCAAATTAGCATCATAACGCCTCTTTTTTCGAACTTGTCCAACCCTTTTCTGTGTCGTGTCTGCATCTCTTTAAGTTACCAGTGGGTGCATGTGTGAATGACAGGAAGAAAAGATCTCACTCGCTTGGGTTTTTGCGTGTATGCCTCGAATATAAGACGATGCAGGTGTGCTGTACCTTCAAAAGTGCATGATGTATGTTTGTTAGGTGTGGGTGAGAGAGCTCACCTGAAGCTGCAGTTGTTGTTCATGTCCGTCTTCTTGGCTCTGTGTCTGACTGGGGTCCCACAGGTGTACCGACTGCGTTGTATTGTATGTCCCTCCGACGGTCTGCACAGCTACCGGGATGTGAATGTTTCCATTCATAAACTGTGCAGGAAAGAGCGTCTGTACTATTTCCTCCTGCGTCCCGCTTGACGTATCCACAGACCTCGCCGAGGACCCAGGCTTGCCGTTGGCGGCGGCTATTTGCACCGTGTTGTACGTCTCCTGTGGTATGGCGATGTGAGTTACGCCTTGCTGCTGCGCGGTGGAGTACACGGGTATTGTCCACGTTTCCCCAGTGGGGCCCGTGATTGTCCCCGTGGCGCTGTATAGCTGAGCACTGTCGACGGTGAGCAAATCAGGCCTCAGGGACACGTAGCTTTGCTGCTGGCCTTGAGGGATGGCAATGACCGTGGCCACTTGCTGCCGCTGTGGGACAGTGTAGGACACCGTCAAGGGAGTGTCAACCTTGCGCTTCTTGACAGGAGGGAGGACAGAGGAGACTGTATTGGACCGCCTCTCAGTCTCCCTAGGAGAGTTCTGTTGCTGGGAAGAAGATATGGCCTCTATGGTTTGGATGTGGATCTGTTGTCCGTCTGGTAGCTGAATCTGCTGTCCTCCTTGTAGTTGGATCTGCTGTCCTCCCATTAACTGAATCTGTTGTCCATCTTGTAGTTGGATCTGTTGTCCGCCTGGGAGCTGGATGTGTTGACCACCCTGTAGCTGAATTTGTTGGATCTGCTGTCCGTCTTGTAGCTGTATCTGCTGGATCTGCTCTCCGCCTTGTACTCGAATTTGCTGAATCTCCTCTCCGTCTTGTAGTCGGATTTGCTGGATCTCCTCCCCGTCTTGTAGTCGGATTTGCTGGATCTCCTCTCCGTCTTGTAGTCGGATTTGCTGGATCTCCTCTCCATCTTGTAGTCGGATTTGCTGGATCTCCTCTCCGTCTTGCAGTCGGATTTGCTGGATCTCCTCTCCGTCTTGCAGTCGGATTTGCTGGATCTGTTCTCCGTCTTGCAGTCGGATTTGCTGGATCTGCTGTCCGTCTTGCAGTCGGATTTGCTGGATCTGCTGTCCGTCTTGTAGTCGAATTTGCTGAATCTGCTGTCCGTCTTGTATTCGGATTTGCTGGATCTGCTGTCCGTCTTGTAGTCGGATCTGCTGGATCTGCTGCCCGTCTTGTAGCTGGATCTGCTGCCCATCTTGGAGCTGAATTTGTTGGCCACCTGGCAGCTGGATCTGCTGCCCATCTTGTAGCTGTATCTGCTGAATCTGCTGTCCATCTTGTAAGTGGATTTGCTGGATCCGTTGCCCATCTTGTATCTGGATCTGCTGTCCATCCTGTAGCTGGATCTGTTGGCCGGCTTCGAGCTGAATATGTTGGCCGTCTGCTAGTTGTATCTGCTGTGTACCTTGCAGCTGGATCTGGTGACCACTTGACAACTGAATCTGTTGCTCTCCACCTACAGCTGCAACCAGATGTGCTTGAATCTGTAGAAACACATTAGGCTCGGTAAGCAATAATATGTATGTGGGATAGGTGAATATTAGGGGGGAGCAGTACACACCTCTGTTTTAATGTCACAGTTAGGTTAATTTTTGGTACAGCGAGTGGCTGTAAAAATTTGGGATGACTTTCCTAATAAAATATGCAAATTGCGCATAAGTATTTTTTATTTATTTATTTTATTTGTACAGAAAAACTGGAGGCTGCCACGGTTACTTTGATACGTTAACATCAATTATGCTAAAACCAGTCTAATGTAGGTCATATATGCTAAGCTAGCTCAACAAAACAATGACATATGTCAACAGTAAGGCCAAGTGGACGAAACAGGCAACATTATACAAAAGAGGGTTTACAAGCTTCTGGCTTCCTTTTGACATTATTGCTCTCCATAAGTCCAGTTAGCCAAAGACTGGGCTGCACTGTGTTGACCAAGCAGACGCCAAACGCAAGGCAGTTACACAACCTGTCCTTAATTTGTAGTGCGTACTGTGTGAGAAATCCAAGGATCCATACTAGGCATGTAAGGATATACGGTATTATTGATATCCGCTGTAAAACTCCCAATGATTAGTATTCAAATAAACATCGTAACCTGGAAATTAGGTTCCATTTTAAATTAAAATTATGAAAAAAAACGTGATTGATAATTGCACTTTGATAAACTCATAGACCGACTGGCGCCAGCTTGCTCGCTTGAATGTCAACATGAAAACAGTAACGTCTTACCCCAATGTGAGTGAAAAGTTTTGTTTTGGAGGGAGCAGGTGATGAATGTTCATGAGGTGCACAAGTCCCCTTAAACAGGTCTTCACGATGACAGTATTACCATCACATTGCGTCAATTCACGTGACTTCCTACTTTTAATAGTAGAGTCTGTTTTAATTGGGAAATACGGTGATTCCATTAACCAGAGTTGTACAGTGCAACAAATTTACTCGCAAATGCGACTAAAAATAGACCGTGCGGCTTAAAAAACAAAAAACTGTCGCACATATGCGAATAGGGATTTCAACCTTTTCATCGCATTTTGCTCCTAAAAGAAATCCATCCAAATTTGATCAAACTAGAGTAAAATGTTCGCCAACCTGTATAGCATGTTTGAAATAAACTCATAACCATAACTAAATGGACAAGTGATTAACTCGGAAGTACTGATCACTCTGTGCGGGCTGATAGCTGTGTGTGTCCTTTCCTCCTGCGCCATGCACAGAGGGGAGCCCCGCTTCTTCACAAACTCAGACTGACTCAGCCTTCCCAACATGGAAGAAAGAAGATCGCAGTTGGAGGAACTAGTCAGTAAAACACTTTGTCACCATCTTAAAACTTAACACAAACTGCACTTTGTGCTAGTAACTACTTAGGTCAAAGGAATATGAAACAACAAATAAATGATTGAAGTGACAAACTTGCCACTCAAATAATACCCTGTTTGTTGACAAGAACATACAGCCATGGAAGCACATTCAATCTATTTATTAAGCAGAGGTAACACAAACCAGTGAAAGATTCAAAAGAGCTTCCCTCAGAGAAACTGCCGCTGCTAGCCTAAGCTAACAAAAACATCTCAAGCTGGATTCGCTGACATCTCACGTCAATACACAAAAGGCACCTCCTTTTATAAAAGGCACGCAGGCGCGCGCACGCACACACACACACACACAATGCTTTCATATGACACTCGTCTCAACGGCATGATGCCAGATTTTTGACGTTTTTTTTAATAATGCAATAATTACTTTCCCTAGTAATTAATTGCATTTATTAAAGAGTAATTAAATCAAATTTTTGGTCAAGTAACGAGTAACTACAAATATTGACTTAAAAAAACTACTTTTCTGAAGACAGTCAGTCACACAGCATCTTCAAGCAGTTGGCAAGTTGGCGTTTGCTGGCACAAATCTTTGTGTGCATGTCCTATAATGTTTGCCTATAAAAACACCATTGTTAAAGGTAAATTATTTTCATGTTGCTGCTGACGTTTAAACATGTCCTATTAAACCAGGACACTTTATCTTAAATTTTGTTATTTTATATTTTTGTTAACTGAAGAATTGAGCATAGCTAAATGTTTTTTAAATAAGATTGGAGATTATATTAAGACTTTTCTTATATTATTTTCAAGTCTTTCTTTTTTATTATCTCAAAACACCTCTTAAGTTGGGATCCTATTACACAAAACGTACTTTTCTTACTTGTCGGTACCTGTTTTTGTTTACTTTTTTAGTTACGTCAACGGATATTTCCATGTATGGGTTAGTTTATGGGCCAAACTATATCAGGATATGAGTTTAGGTCCATATCGCCCAGCCCTACACTTGTGTTAGCGACAATGAGTTTAGGGATGTTCTCTGTGTTTAATTGAGCATTACAGTAAGCCTTATGATAGCATTGTGTTTATATGCATGAGTGCACATGTGTACATTGTTTGTCAATCAATCAATCAATCAATGTTTATTTATATAGCCCTAAATCACAAGTGTCTCAAAGGGCTGTACAAGCCACAACGACATCCTCGGTACAGAGCCCACATACGGGCAAGGAAAAACTCACCCCAGTGGGACGTCGGTGAATGACTATGAGAAACCTTGGAGAGGACCGCATATGTGGGTAACCCCCCCCCCCTCTAGGGGAGACCGAAAGCAACGGATGTCGAGTGGGTCTGACATAACATTGTGAAAGTCCAGTCCACAGTGGTTTTGAGTGATAATGAAATTGTGATATTTAACACATTTCATATTGCTACTACATTTTTTCTGTACTAGTTTCTCATAGTCATTCACATCGACGTCCCATTGGGGTTGTGAGTTTTTCCTTGCCCTTATGTGGGCTCTGTACCGCGGATGTCGTTGTGGCTTGTACAGCCCTTTGAGACACTTGTGATTTAGGGCTGTATAAATAAACATTGATTGATTGATTGTACTACAAAAAATACTGTCCTATAATTTTTTTCCCCATTTAGTAGCACTGGTGCTACTAGTGAAAAAGCTAAGCGTACAGCCCTGTTAACGCGGAAAACTTAATTTGCACAAAAACTGAAACGTGTCATCAATTGAAATTTAATTTGAGCCAGCATCACTCTACAAGGGTGTTCAGCGTTTTCTTTGACTTTTTTGTAATACCACCACAAGAGCGTACAAGTAATGGCAAAGAGGAAAAGTGTGATAAGAACCACCTGCGATCAGTACATTAGGGTAATAAATATTTAGTCTAAATGTGAAGACACTGGCCTCGCAGGCAAAAGCAGTATTCTCCCTTTTTGTTAACTTCTTTTTGCTCATGTGCAGGTATGTAACGATAAACGGTATAATGATAAACCGCAGTAAAACTTCCCACAGTGAGTATCACTGTTTTAAATTAAAATGATCATACAACTGTAATTTATAACACTGATAAACTCACGGAACGGTGACACTGCTCATTTACTTGAGAAGCAAGCTAGCACTAGCTAGATTAAATGCTAACATGAATACAAAAGACATTGTCTTTTGGCATTAAAAATGATGTTCCCCAATCTAAATTTATTTTAACACATTACTGTATGTGCAACTAAGCCAGGGGTCGGCAACCCGCGGCTCCGGAGCCGCATGCGGCTCTTTGATCACTCTGATGTGGCTCAGCTTGTCACGGGCGCCCTCATCCTTGCGCTCTGCTTGTCAAACCTCGGGACACGGCCACGGCCGCACAGAACTTGAGATGGAACTGGCTGACATAGCCGACAAAGACATGTGGGTGTCCAAGTTAAAGCGCCTGACAGCGGACCTTGAAGATGGTTCACGCCAGAAGGCCGTTCTTGCTCAGAATCACAAATGGTGTGATATTGAAAACCTCCCCAAACCAGACAAACCTGCGTTCGAAACTTGGAACGCTATCCCGACTTTTATGTGAACATGAAAAAGTATGCACTTGGAGTCCTGTCGATCTTTGGATCCACATATGGGTGTGAGCAGGTGTTCTCCAACATGAACTTCATCAATCAATCAATCAATGTTTATTTATATAGCCCTAAATCACAAGTGTCTCAAAGGGCTGTACAAGCCACAACGACATCCTCGGTACAGAGCCCACATACGGGCAAGGAAAACTCACCCCAGTGGGACGTCAATGTGAATGACTATGAGAAACCTTGGAGAGGACCGCATATTTGGTAACCCCCCCCCCCCCCTCTAGGGGAGACCGAAAGCAATGGATGTCGAGTGGGTCTGACATAATATTGTGAAAGTCCAACACATCAGCGAAAGTCCAGTCCATAGTGGGGCCAGCAGGAACCATCCCGAGTGGAGACGGGTCAGCAGCGTAGAGATGTCCCGATCTGATGGACAGGCTAGCGGTCCACCCCGGGTTGGGAGCAGAGTAGAAAAAAAAAGAAAAGAAACGGCAGATCAACTGGTCTAAAAAGGGAGTCTATTTAAAGGCTAGAGTATACAAATGAGTTTTAAGAGGAGACTTAAATGCTTCTACTGAGGTAGCATCTCCAACTTTTACCGGGAGGGCATTCCATAGTATTGGAGCCCGAATAGAAAACGCTCTATAGCCCGCAGACTTTTTTTTGGCTCTGGGAATCACTAATAAGCCGGAGTTCTTTGAACGCAGATTTCTTGCCGGGACATATGGTACAATACAATCGTCAAGATAGGCAGCAGCGTGACCGTGTAGTATTTTATACGTAAGTAGTAAAACCTTAAAGTCGCATCTTAGGTGCACAAGAAGCCAGTGCAAGTGAGCCAGTATAGGCGTAATATGATCAAACTTTCTTGTTTTTGTCAAAAGTCTAGCAGCCGCATTTTGTACCATCTGTAATCTTTTAATGCTAGACATAGGGAGGCCCGAAAATAAAACGTTACAGTAATCGAGACGAGATGTAACGAACGCATGGATAATGATCTCAGCATCGCTTGTGGACAAAATGGAACGAATTTTAGCGATATTACGGAGATGAAAGAAGGCTGTTTTAGTAACACTCTTAATGTGTGACTCAAACGAGAGAGTTTGGTCGAAGATAATACCCAGATTCTTTACCGAGTCGCCTTGTTTAATTGTTTGGTTGTCAAATGTTAAGGTGGTATTATTAAATAGAGGTCGGTGTTGAGCAGGACCGATAATCAGCATTTCCGTTTTCTTAGCGTTGAGTTGCAAAAAGTTAGCGGACATCCATTGTTTAATTTCATTAAGACACGCCTCCAGCTGACTACAATCCGGCGTGTTGGTCAGCTTTAGGGGCATGTAGAGTTGGGTGTCATCAGCATAACAGTGAAAGCTAACACCGTATTTGCGTATGATGTCACCTAGCAGCAGCATGTAAATACTAAAGAGTGCAGGGCCAAGAACCGAACCCTGGGGAACTCCGCACGTTACCTTAACATAGTCCGAGGTCACATTGTTATGGGAGACACACTGCATCCTGTCAGTAAGATAAGAGTTAAACCAAGACAAGGCTAAGTCTGTCATCCCAATACGCGTTTTGATACGCTCTAATAAAATATTATGATCAACAGTATCGAAAGCGGCGCTGAGATCAAGAAGCAGCAACATAGATGAAGCATCAGAATCCATCGTTAGCAATAGATCATTAGTCATTTTTGCGAGGGCTGTCTCCGTAGAGTGATTTGCCCTGAAACCGGACTGAAAAGGTTCACAGAGATTGTTAGACGCTAAGTGTTCATTTAGCTGCTGTGCTACAATTTTTTCAAGGATTTTCGAGATAAACGGAAGGTGGGACACCGGCCGGTAGTTTACCAGGAGATCAGGATCGAGGTTAGGTCTTTTGAGTAGAGGATGAATAACCGCTTTTTTGAATGCTAGGGGAACAGTGCCAGAGGAAAGTGATAAGTTTATAATATTTAACACTGATGGACCTAATAATACAAAAAGCTCCTTGATAAGTTTCCCAGGAATTGGGTCAAGTAAACATGTTGTTTGTTTTGTCCCATTTACACATTTTGACAATTCCTCCAATGTTATTTCATCAAAGAGAGAGAAACTATTTTGGAGGGCGGTATCCGTCGTATATACAGTCGTATCTGTGTTAATAGAACCCAGTTGTAGCTGAGATGCATTGTCTTTAATCTCTTTTCTAATGACTTCAATTTTCTTATTAAAGAAATTCATAAAGTCATCTGCTGAGTGGGTGGAGCTACTGGGAGGAGTCCCTTGTTGGGTTAGCGATGCTACTGTACTAAACAGAAATTTAGGATAATTTTTGTTGAGGTGGATGAGATTTGAGTAATATTTAGCTTTAGCTGAGGTAAGCATGCGTTTATAAGTTATTAAACTATCACACCATGCTTGATGGAAAACCTCAAGTTTAGTCGCACGCCATTTGCGTTCCAGCTTTCTACATGATAATTTCTGGGCTTTAGTTTCTTCTGTAAACCATGGGGTACGCCTTTTAGGGGCCCTTTTTAGCTTTAGCGGTGCTACACTATCAATGGTGTCGCGCAGGGCGTCATTAAAGTTGTTAGTGAGGTTATCAATAGAGCCCACATAATTTGGGAATGGTGCCATTACCGAAGGCAGCAGGTCAGTAAGAGTCGTCGTTGTGGCATCATTAATGTTGCGGCTGCTATAGTAGTTATTATTATTTTTATTAGTTTGTTGACAATGAGTCAGAACTTCGAATTTTATAAGGTAATGATCGGACATTACTTTAGTGTACGGGAGTATCGTAACTTTAGAGGTGGTGACACCCCTGACAAGCACTAGATCTATCGTATTACCGTTGTGATGCGTGGGTTCATTTATTATTTGTGTAAGACCACAGCTATCAATTATAGTCTGGAGCGCCACGCATGGAGGGTCCGATGGGGTATTCCTATGGATATTAAAGTCCCCCATTATGATTATATTGTCGGCGTGCGTCACCAGATCAGCAACAAACTCTGAGAATTCACTGATGAAGTCCGAATAGGGCCCAGGGGGGCGGTAGATAACAGCCAGGTGGAGAGGCAGCGGTGTGACAAACCTCAAAGTCAGCACCTCAAACGAGTTATATTTATTATTTAGGTTAGGTGTAAGATTATAGTTTTCATTGTATATTAGTGCGACACCCCCTCCCCTTTTAAGAGGTTGGGCAACATGTGTATTGGTATAGTTAGGAGGAGATGCCTCATTTAGCGCAAAAAAATCGTCTGGTTTGAGCCAGGTCTCGGCGAGACCAACGACGTCAAGTTTGTTGTCTCTAATGACTTCATTAACTAATAACGTTTTGGAAGATAATGATTTTATGTTTAAAAAGCCCATATTATAGGTAGTGGGCTGTTTTGAGGATTGTTTGTTGAAATTATCCGAAGTAGCAATATTAATAATGTTGCGTTTATTATGCGTAGTGCACTTTAAATAGTTTCGACCATATCTAGGAATTGATACGACGGGGATATTCAGATTGTTTGCTTGATGTTGCGATAAACTGAACGCATCATAGTTAGCTACCTCAGTACAATGTATGTCTGCCTCTGACACGGTCACAAAAGAAAAACCATTATGTGAGTTGTGTTTTATTCTAAGAGAATTGCTATGTGTGCAAGGATTATCCAGCCTGACGCCGGCTAGTTCTAGTTTAAATGGCTTTTTACCCGGAGACTCCACGCTTCTTTGGTTAGCTTTTCTCTTTGTTGTTAGCCCCGCTCGGCATCCCCGCTTCTGCTTCCGCTCGCACCGCTTACGTCGTCTCCATTGGCGGTCACCGCTAGAACTTGACTCCGCTGCTACAAAGGCCGCTCGATGTAGCCCGCGAAGTATTCCCATGCTAGCGAGGAGGTCCACCGTACATGCATCTTTCAGTCTATAACGACCCGATCCATCCACATCCAGAATTGTCTGTCGGTCGTATGTGATCACAGAGTGTTCACGCTTTGAGCCAGCCATGAAATTGACAGAAATGACAGGTGTTTTTTGCCAAATCACTCTACACTCCCAAGAGCGTTAGCGAGCCGCAGCATAGCCATGCGCCGCCATCTTCATAAAAACAAACACGCCTCACAGATGAGAGTTTATAATCCTGTGTGAAGATAAAGGTGACGTCATACAGCCCTGAAGTGGAGACGCTGTGCGCTGCGGTTCAGGAGCAGAAATCACATTGACGTATTGAAGTATGAGAAATATTTTAATTTCCTATAATATATTCATATACTGTATATATATATATATATATATATATATATATATATATATATATATATATATATATATATATATATATATATAAATAAATATAAGTATGAATATAAAATATTCACATTTTTTAATTGTTCAGTGAAATAGACATTTTATTATTCAGTTGGCAGCTGACTGCACGGCGCCAGTAAAAGGATGACGGCACAGAGAGAGAGGACATTTTTGGTTCTCTGCCAGTGGATAATTTAAGTTCTGCGTTTTGTTTTTTCATTACTACAAGGAGGACTTAAATAGACATTAAGTATTTTACTTAACCTTCAACCGACGTCTTTTTCTGAGTTAAAAATGTTTTGTTGCATGCAGAAATTTTATACTTCATTTTCTCTGCAGTCGTTCGTTGATTTCATAAATGTAACCCATAATAGTTTGTTTATACATAGCACAAATCAAAACAAACTTTATATGCAGTGTTATTTCATTTTAAATTTCAAAAGAGTTTTGTGGCTCCCATTGTTTTCTTTAATTTGTAAAACGGGTCAAAATGGCTCTTTGAGTGGTAAAGGTTGCCGACCCCTGAACTAAGCTATTCAATTGTGCACATTAAACCTACAGGCTGTGCTTTCTTGGACAGAGAGATCGATCGGTACTGAAAGCAATATGACAACAGAAAGTGAATTTGCGGGAAATCACATAAACCGTGACGAACGCAACATAAGTTTTTTTCTTTACTATACAAAAAACTACACATTTTACAAATTAAAACGAAAGAAGATAAACATATTTAAACACTCAAATAAAAATAGGGCTCTTAAGTAGCCTGAACAATAATATTATATAACACATTTTTTCTGCCAAGAAAGTATATTGTGTGGCTATTTATTTATTGTATTTATCAATCCATTCAACTTCTTCCGCATATCTGAGGTTGGGTCGCGGGGTAGCAGCCTAAGCAGAGAACCCCAGGCTTCCCTCTCCCTTGCCACTTGGTCCAGCGCCTCCCGGGGGATCCTGAGGCGTTCCCAGGCCAGCTGGGAGACAGTCTCCTCAATCTGTTCCTCGTGGCTTCCTGCCACGGACGTGCCCTAAACACCTCCCCAAGGAAGGCATCCGAGGGGGCATCCTAATCAGATGACCAAACCATCTCATCCGGCACCTCTTGTTGTAGAGGAGCAGCGGCTTTACTCTGAGCTCCTCCCAAATGACTGAGCTTCTCACCCTATCTCTAAGCTCCGGCACCCAGCGCAGGAAAATAATTTGGGTCCCTTCTGCTTGTGATCTTGTCCTTTCGGTCACAACCCAAAGCTCATAACCGTAGGTGAGGATAGGTATGTAAATCTACCAGTATATTGAGAGCTTTGCCTTCCGGCTCAGCTCCTTCTTCACCATGATTAATCGATACAGGGTCTGCATCACAGCAGATGCCGCCCCGATCCGCTTGTTGATCTCACAATCCACTTTTCCCTCACTCGTGAACAAGACTCAAAGGTACTCAAACTCCTCCACTTGGGGCAAGATCTCTTCCCCAACACGGAGATGGCACTCCACAATTGTTCGGGCGAGAACCATGGACTCGGATTTGGAGGTGCTGATTCTCATCCCAGTCGCTTCACACTCAGCTGCAAACCAATCCAGCAAGACCTGAAGATCCTGGCCAGATGAAGCTAGCAGAACCAAATCATCTGCAAAAAGCACAGACCTAATCCTGCAGCCACCAAACTAGATCCCCTCAACATCTTGTCTGCGCCAACAAATTCTGTCCATAAATATTACGAACAGAATCGGAGACAAAAGCCAACCCTAACGGAGTCCAACCTTCACTGGAAATGGGTCAGACTTACTGCCGGCAATGCAGACCAAGCTCTGACTCCAATCATGCAGGGAGCGGAATACCACAATCAGGCGGTCAGGTACCCCATATTCTCGAAGCAATCTCCACAGGAGAATACTACTAGGTGTGTACAGTACTTTTTGAGTACATTCAACAATACAGTGATAATGATAACTGTGATATGAAATGTTCATATTGTTACGGTTAAATGTTCAGTGTGCGACGCATAAAGTCTCCACCTACTAAAGGCAAATTCTCCACCACAAATGATGGAGTGAGTAATTTAATTATAGTTGTAATAAACCATGGTTAACATCTTTTCAAACTTCATTCTGTTTGCCCTAGAAAGTGCCACTCTACTTTTATTTTGAAAGCGTACCTGCTGTTTCTGCTCCTCTGTGAGCTCTTCCTGGGACACAAGACCCTGCAGGTCCTGCTGAGAGGATGCAGTCATCTGCAGAACCGGCTGCCCCTGGATTTGAACCTGACACAGAGAAGAAGCATGAAAGATCAACAAGTCCGTACAAAAAAAAAATAGGCTCCTGGTCATTAAAAAGAAGGTACACTAAGCTCAAACACAAGAGCTGTATTAGAAACTTTGCCTTCACAAAAAGCTTTTGCAGAGTTTGTGGTGGGCCGCCACAAATAAATTTGAGCCCTCACAAATTATGTAATTACACATTTAAAAAATCGTTTTTTTCTTTTTTAAGATTTACATTTTTTTTAAATGATTGTTTACCTACCTGCATAACTAAATTTCAACATTCAGGGAGGGCAGAATAATGCATGTAAATAAACCGGTGGTGCCCAAAGTGCGGCTCGAAAATTATTTGTGTTTTATCTATGTGCTCGTGTTGCATTGTGGAAATAAAAATAAAATAAACCCTCTTTTTTTTTTATGTAACAAAAAGCTATAATGTAATGTGTAAAAAATATGTCATTCTAAAAATGTATTATAACAGAAACATTTGTTTTAAAATGTATAACTTTTTTAGACTTTTTTAAAAAAAAAATTAAATCAAGCAAATTATGCTAATTATATGATATCATCTTGACGCCACCCCTGCACCCACAAAGCAGTTCTATGGGAAACACTGTTTTGCTTGACACACTCAGAAATGTTTTATTTTACCAAATGTTTGTTTTCTATAATCATTGTTTTTGTTTTAATCGCACACGTTATTAATCTGGGAACATGTTCCTTCTTTTTGTGTGTTTTTGTTTGAAGTAATCCATACTAATGACTCAGGAGTGCACACTACTATACCTGCACTTGAAGCTGCTGTTCAGGTTATGAATGCAGAGAAAGCTGAGGTGAAATATCTGCTGAGATTATCTGTATCTGTCATAAGCAGCACAACCGGTAACTAAGATAGCGGATACAATGAAACTTAATTTATTTAATAAAAAGTCCTCCCACATTGCAAAAACATGCAGTGTTCGGTCTAATTAGAAACTCTGAATTGTCCATTAGTGTGAATGTGAGTGTGAATTAGAGCCGCACAAGAATCAATTCACACTAATTTGCAAAGTAGACATGCAACCGTATGAAAATGTTATGTCATGGTTATCATTATTACTGCGGTATTGTTGAATGTGCTCAAAAAGTAACTATACACACACTAGAATCTTTTTTTTTTTAATAACTAAAATACATTGACACACTGTTAGAAGTTGAATTTTTTTTGTTTCTTATGCTTCACTGACAGTGTTCTGGCGACGTTGTGGCGTCCTATTGTGTTCAGCAGTCTGAATGCACCATAAAAACACATCTATGTAGAGATTGATTACTCAGTACTATGAGAGCACAGCTTGTAGGTTCAATGTGCACGATTAAACAAAATAGTTGCTCAGACAGTAATGTTTATATAAGTTTGGACTCAGGTTAGGGTATTTTAGGCCAAATGGCGATATACATCGGTATCTTAAACAAAACGTGCAAAATGCTTAGGTTTGCCTAAGTCTTTTATGGCTGAATAACCAGTGTTGAGAGTACTCAGATTACTTTTTGTTGTAAGTACTAACGTAACGTGTTGCTTTTTCTAATAAAGTAATTGGTTAGCAGTTACTATTTCAAAGCATCCATCCATCCATTTTCTACCGCTTGTCCCGTTCGGGGTTGCGGGGGGTGCTGGAGCCTATCTCAGCTGCTTCGGGCGGAAGGTGGGGTACACCTTGGACAAGTCACCACCTCATCGCAGGGCTATTTCAAAAGCATGTTTTTGTTAATTTTGTTCAATCACGTTAGGTTTATAGCCAATTGTTGGAGTGTCTACTCACTCACTGAGGTGAAGACCGCTGGCTGGCTCTTCAGTTTGAAACTACTCTTCAGTCACCCAGCCGCTGCACTAGGTCAGTCTGCACGGGCTACAGGGAGAGGCACTTCCAAGCTGAGGAGTAGCTAAACATTTGACACAGCTAGCAGCAGAGAGGAGCTATTGCTAGCTGCTGTGCCAAGTTGCTAACAGAACCGAACAACATAAACATATGAGATTAGTGATAAAATCACTACAAGGAGAAATATAGGTTCTCAAGCAAATTGGTGCATGTGTAGATAAAGTAGTCACTCACCAATAGCCTAATGCAGTCGTTGACAAAGCAATAATTCACTCGGAAGTCGAAAACTACGCACGATGGAGTCATATTCTTTTAAAAAGTGTGTTGTATTGCGTCGCTGTGCGTTAGAGAAGCATATGTAAACACGCAAGGGGGCTGAGCCAAAAAGAATATCATGTGCTGTGCCCTTCAGAAGAGCAAACGGTTGTAACAAAGGCACATTAAAATATATCTCCATCGGGGTATTGTCGCAAATAAATATCTCTTTCTAAAATACACCAGTAGCCCTAATCAGTGTTCGTTGGTTCCTTATGGGGAAATATGTTAATGTCTCTTGTTTTCATCTAAGCATTCATCTAACAAACAAGTCTGTGAGTTTATCAAAGTGCTGTTATTGTTTTTTGTGTAATTTTATTTTTTATAAACAGTAATACTAACTGTACGTTTTATCCCAGTTATCATTAATACCGTTTCTCTTTACATTCCTTATACACTGTCATTTCGGAATAAATATTTTATTTTGAATGAAAGCTGCATCACAAAAAATGCTGCCATTTTACCAAAAATAATTTTGCTGCATGGTTGTTACCATGGCAGTCTACACTTCCTCCTCACTCTTCATGTCCCTCAATGAGTCTGAATATCAATCTTCAGCTAGTGGGAAAAGCCATCACACTTCATTACATGCATGAATGTATTGTGGAGTGAGCAAGTATGCAATGTTTTTGACTTGATGGATTTTTTTCAGTTGTTCTACTATTCTCTGCTGGTATTACATTTTATTTTGTACTTTGGACACGCCGGTCTTTACTGTATAGCTCTTTGTGATGTCAACTCAAGAAAACAACCACAGCTCTTGACAATTGTTTAGCTTGTTAACTTTCGTCGTCGTGAGCCAACAATGGTAATTAAAGAGAGAAGGGGAGTGTTATTGTAGCTGGAACTGATTAATGTGTTTCAACACTCATATTTAAAGCAAACATTGATTCAAAACCAGAAAGGGTGTTCGCAAAGGTGGGCGGTATGCCGTCTGAACGAGTTGTATTCAGGAAATAAGGTAAAAAGATTGACGAGCTTCAGACCAAATTCAAAACTTAAAGGGAAACTGCACTTGTCTTGGAATTTTGCCTTTCATTCACAATCATTATGAAAGACAATCCCAAATATGTATTTGTTTTTTTATGCATTTTAACTAGTAAATAAATGCAAGCAAAAGTCCGCCTACAATGGAACCAATGGGAGTCGCTCTATTCTGCCTATAAAGCGCTTAACAAAACATCTAAAAACTTCTATCAAGGTTTTATATACATCCTGTAAGTATATATGTAATTTAGTAACAGGCACATTCAAAAGAAAACCTATTATTTACGTAATTTGCTCATTTGAAGCATACACCGGTGCATTCATTTAATAGACGCATCAGAGCATTCGCTTTTTCCTTCGACAGGGACACGCGGTGGAAAATGGATGGATTGATACAACTCATGCAGACTTCATGAGAGCCAACTAACATACTAAAACATCACTTACTGTACAATGTCTGCTCTCATTAATATGCCGGGAATATTGATATATTCCTGTTTAGATTAAGTATGACTAATAATACTTGGGTGCAAACCAGTGTCTTTTGGGGTCTTTCTTGCCACCTCCAGGTCTAAGTTGGATGTCAGAGTTGACCAGCTTCTAAGTTTATGTCCACATCATATTACTATCAAGATGAGAGGCATGATTTATAATTTAGAACAAATGTTCACAAGCTCCGAGAGAAAGCAGCTCACGAGCGGATGTCAATACAGCAGCATAAGGCAGTCGCCTCTCTCTGATCAATGCGCTTGGTCAATGTAAGACCTCAACATTAGGGGTTTTAATAACAATATTGCTGATATTTGGTAAAAATTCAGGTCCATCCATTCATCCATTTTCTATCGCTTGTCACTTTCGGGGTCGCAGGAGCCTATCTCAGCTGCATTCGGGCGGAAGGCGGGGTACACCCTGGACAAGTCGCCACCTCATACACAGATAGACAGACAACATTCACACTCACATTCACACACTAGGGCCAATTTAGTGTTGCCAATCAGGTCACAAAACGTAAATAGAGTATTGTTGTTGTTTTGATGTCATGGCTCCCAGTGGCTTTATTGTAAGTGGACTTTTATTTAAGAGTTAGAATGCATACAAAAATATATATATGTGTTCTTGTCTCTCGTAAAGATTGTAAATAGTAGGCAACATTCTAAAAAAAACTGTGGTTCCTCTTTAAAATGCATGCCGGGTAGCGAAAATGCATACAATTAGTGGTGTGATAAACATAAAATGCATACGGTCCTGAAAGTGGTGTTTTAGCGTAAAAAAAAAAAAATCCCAGAGAATCACAATCTCAGTTCTGAGAAAGAAAATCCTGATTCATATTTTTTGCATCCTTAATGGGATTGACTGGTGACATCAAGCCCAGGGTGTACCTCAAGTCAGCTGGGATAAACTCCCGCTCACCTGGCCGTGACCCCAAGATAAATAGAAAATAGATGCAAGGATGTGGTAAAAGTTGATCTTACTGGGCATGCCAGCTCCAGGAGAGAGCCTGCCACCTCGGTGCTGTCCGTGTAGACACAGTTGTTGGTCTGCTCCTGGTATACCATAGCTGTGGTGGTCGCCACTCCCTGCTGACTGAACTCCTGCAGAACTTCGGGGCCCTTGGAGAGGGACTCCAGGAACTCCTTCATCCTGTGCTGGGGTACACTCCTGGCCTTCTGGCGGACATATTCGTCAAAAGACACCACACCAGCCTCTTGCTCGTTCATTGTCACTGGACCTGGAAGATAGTCAGGTTGACACAATGTTATTAGCCTTCAGTGTAACAAATGGTCACAATTAACCCCAGTAAGGCAACACTAAATTGGTCCTAGGGTATGAATGTGAGTGTGAATGTTGTCTATCTGTGTTGGCCCTGCGATGAGGTGGCGACTTGCCCAGGGTGTACCCCGCCTTCCGCCCGAATGCAGCTGAAATAAGGCTCCAGCACCCCCCACGACCCCAAAAGGGACAATCGGTAGAAATCGATGGAAGTATCTAAACAACATTGCTAAACTAGCAAAACACACGATAGTTAACGAGTCCCGACATACAAATTGAGCTGGTGTGGTCGTTGTCTTCTACGGGGAAAAAACAAGACTTAGTCAACTTTTTAACAACAGCAACCGCCAGGAAACTTTAAAATCGGCTCATTTGTGAGCCATAGTTTGACGTAAATTTACTCGGAAAGCTAATGCTAAATGCTAATGTACAAGCCAAGAGTACACATTAGCCACGCTAATTGTTAGCCTGCTAGCTTCGCACTGTTAGCCAGACTGGATTTTGACTACTTATGTAATTAATTCAGTGTATACATGTGTTTCAGTAGAACCTAGAATATTGTTTTTAGTGGTAAATAACCAACAACATCACGATAGATCATTGCTACAGACATTTACGCCAGCCAACACATCGCTAGCTCCGGCGCTAACATTAGCAGGCTTGGCTAGGTCGCTGCGGATCCTGTCATGCTACCTTAAATAAAAGCAAATCCTCTCCTTTGCGCCAAGGCACGATGTTTAAAAGTAAAAAGCCGATGATCGCCCAACAGCTACCACCAGCATGCCATCCACTCTGCCGCGCAGTCCATGCAAAACCCCCGCAAAACAACGATTAGTTTGCAATAACAATTTTTTTACAGCAAGCGTTGGCTAGCAGGCGAGGTCTCTCTCTGACGTCTGCGTCGTTGTTCCAGGCGCCTTTTTTTCCCAGTGTCAAACTATTTCTCCACCTTCTGCAAGGTGCATATTTAGTCATGCACAAGTATGACAAGCAGCTGTGCGGCTCCGAACACCCAGGCGCGCATTAAACGCCCCTCTTTTGGTGGGTTATCCAAGGTGGTAGAAAAAGGACAAAAAAGAAAAGGCCCTGAAAAAACAACACAAGGCGATCCGAGCTCTGCCAGGCGACGACCTGCAGCCTGCTCACAATGGCTGCACCTCCTTGTGGCTCCAACCAAGCACCAAAAACAACACATTTGCACCAACAATTCGGTAATCACATTCTATGCATCCAATATTAAATTAAGTCACTGTCATTTTACAGTTTTGATAACTCAACAACATACACATGTTCACCAACACATCCATGTAATACTGTATATCAAATAATAAAACAATTGAAATCAGATTACATATGCAAGTTTTGCATCAAACTAAGTCTTTGAAACTCAAATGTTCAGCTTTGAAACGATAGGCCTGAGTTAAAAACATATGCATTTCCACACGTAAATAAACTACAAACAATTATGATATAATGTCAAACTATGTTGGGATACTTATAATGCATTTACACTGATGTTTGCATAAAATAAGGATTCAATTAAGCTATGTTCTTGACATTTTACCTGATGAAATGCAAATATTCTAAACAAAAATACTGTCTCCTGGTTGATTAAGTATGTAAAGTTAAAGTTAAAGTACCACTGATAGTCACACATTCATTGATTGATTGATTGACACTTTTATTAGTAGATTACACAGTACAGTACATATTCTGTACAATTGACCACTAAATGTATCATTATTTATAAATGGTAACACCCGAATATAAGTTTTTCAACTTGTTTAAGTCAGGGTCCACGTTAATCAATTCATGGTAAAACACACACACACTAGGTGTGGTGAAATTGCCCTCTGCATTTGACCCATCCCCTTTTTCCACCCCCTGGAAGGTGAGGGGAGCAGTGAGCAGCAGCGGTGGCCGCGCTCGGGAATCATTTTGGTGATTTAATATAAGATGTAATATAAGATCGAGTGAGTGAGGGGACTACAAAAAAACAACACTTTTTCTTCTCCATATTTGTCATTTTGTCATGTCAACACTGATCCGTATTGTGTAGCATTCACATTGGAGCCGCATTAGAGTTCACTTCTTTGTTTGATGTACACCAGGGTGCGGATTATGTTGTTCACGTTTGACCTAAGGCGAAGCACACTAGCAGAGCAAATGTTTATTTCAACCGAAACAAGTGTGAACTCGGTTTTAGCAACATCTGCACATTCTTACTACTCGCGCTACAAACAATATCAGATTCTATAGTTTTTATACGGTACGAGTTCGGTATCACTGAAACTCAATTGCTGTGTTTTCGGAAGAAATGCAACACCACGTTTATTATTATTATTATTATTATTATTATTATTATTATTATTATTATTATTATTATTATTATGTGCACCAAAAGTGTAGCTCTCTCAGTCAAAACTCAGTTTTACTTTGTCATTTCCAATGTGTACCTAATGTTGTGTCTGCAACCTTTTCCCGACCTTTTGACCCACGTATGTCGCTGTGAGTGAGAAGTGGAGTATGGTACATTTGTTGACGTGACATATTGTGCAGGCGTGTGCCTTTAACAGCATCTAACCGGGCCAGTCCCCCTTAAAGAGCCCAGCGTGCGCAGCTGAGGGCGTCCCCCTGCAGGCTCCCTTTCACCGGCCTCTCCGCGCTTCTTAAGGTAGACCGGGATAGATGGGACCTGCACATAGAGACTGTGAATGGCGCAGCGGGAAGCGAAGGGTTAAAAGCTCAGCCTTCTGCTTTTCTGCAAGTGTTCGTGATGCCTTGTCTAGTAGTGTGCCCGAGTGCTTGGGATTGTTGATCATCGACGTTCAACTCATTTCACTTTATTGATAGCTCACACAAAAATACATATTAAAAAAATTATTGTTTTTATTGCATCAAGTGAATATATTACATTGTCTCTAATCATTCACTTTAAAGGTAAAACTATATAGTTAAAGCAAACCAAACCTTGTGAAAATGTTTACCTATTTCATCATAACTGTTTTGATGTATGAGCGGCTGCTCATCAGGGCGAGGGATGGATTTCCTCGCCGGAGTGGTGTTAAGTGCCTCAAACCTTGCAAAGTTGTTGTTTAGGTCGTTAAGGAAGCTGATGCTGTTGTCACAGGGACGGGGCATATGCAAAAGTGCAATATATTTATCTGTACAGTAATGTATTTATTTATATCTGCACCTTATTGCTCTTTTATCCTGCACTACAACAAGCTAACGCAACAAAATTTCATTCTTATCTGTACTGTAGAGTTCAAATTTGAATGACGATAAAAGGAAGTCTAAGTCTAAGTCTATTGTGCTGATGAGTCAATCTGTTTTTTTTGTTGAGGGACTGAGGATGAAATTGTGCACATATGGTCCGCTATATTTCTATAACATCCATCCATGCATCCATTGGGGTCGTGGGGGGTGCTGGAGCCTATCTCAGCTGCATTCGGGCGGAAGGCGGCGGGTACACCCTGGACAAGTCGCCACCTTATCGCAGGGCCAACACAGATAGACAGACAACATTCACACTCACATTCACACACTAGGGTCAATTTAGTGCATACTTGCCAACCTTGAGACCTCCGATTCCGGGAGGTGGGGTGGGGCGTGGTCAGGGGCGGGGCGGGGGGGGGGGGGTGTTTGGGGGCGGGGGACGTGGTTGGGGGCGTGGTTACGAGGGGAGGAGTATATTTACAGCTAGAATTCACCAACTCTAGTGTATATTTCATATATATATATATATATATATATATATATATATATATATATATATATATATATATATATATATATATATATATATATATATATATATATATATGAAATACTTGACTTTCAGTGAATTCTAGCTATATATATATATACATATATATATATATATTTATTTTATTATACATATAAATAAAAGAAATACTTGAATTTCAGTGTTATCCAGTAGATGGCAGTATTGTCCTGTTTAAGAGTGTTACAACATTGCTGTTTACGGCAGACGAACTGCTTTACGGTAGCGAAAACGTGACTGCTGTTGTTGTGTGTTGTTACCGCGCTGGGAGGACGTTAATGAAACTGCCTAACAATAAACCCACATAAGAAACCAAGAACTCGCCCTCGATCATTCTACAGTTATAACGTGATTGGGCGGGCACGCTGTTTATATTGTGGGAAAGCGGACGTGAAAACAGACTGTCGCCGCTGTCCCCACTCAGGTCCGCATTGAGCTGGAGGGGGCGTGGCCTCCAGCTCCGGCTGAATTCCGGGAGTTTATCGGGAGAAAATTTCTTCCGGGAGGTTATCGGGAGAGGCGCTGAATTCCGGGAGTCTCCCGGTAAAACCGGGAGGGTTGGCAAGTATGGAGTAAGGGAACCCACGCAGTCACAGGGAGAACATGCATATTCCACACAGAAAGATCCCAAGCCCGGGATTGAACTCAGGACTACTCAGGATCTTCATATTGTGAGGCACATGCACTAACCCCTGTTCCACCGTGCTGCCCTTATTTCTATAACATCCTATATGTTATTGTTTTCATCAATGTGCATTGTCCCTTTAAATCAGGGGTGTCAAGCTAATTTTAGCTCAGGGGCTGCATGGAGGAAAATCTATTACCTACGTGGGCCGTACGGGTAAAATCACAGCATAATAACTCAAAAATACAACTACAACAACTTCAGATTGTTTTCTTTGTTTTACTTTGGCCCAAAATAAAACAAGCACATTCTGAACATGTAAATATCACAAATAATCTTCTTGACAAAACACTTCAAGTTAATTGAAAATTTTGAGGAAAAAATTGGTACAGTTTCAAAAACACCATGAAGAACAAACAGAACTTAGACTTAATCTCAGTGTATTTACAAAGGAATTAAACTTTAAGTCACAGTCCATCTAGAATTGAACAAAAACAAAATCAAGCATAAATAAAAACGCTTCTATGTATCAACTACCTAATTTGTGATTTCCACTGTTCAATTTCTTTAAAGTTGCAAAGAAGACAATAATTTTCATAGAACTATATCAATGTGCAGTGTCTTATGCAGCATTTTAAGTGGGGTAACCAACTTTATTTTTATTTTGTATTTTTTTTAATTATATTTTATTTTATTTATTTATTTTTTACGTTTTAACGCCGAGATGAGCAGTCGCATTTTCTTTTGCTCCCACTCGGGAATCCATACAAATGCTCGGATGATCCCACACTTCCTCGTTTTTCTACTGTGGATCCCGGATTTATATTTGAAACCACCACGGATACAATACCCTCTGAAGAATGAGAGTCGCGAACGAGAAAAAAAGGTAGAACACAGTGATTTTTACCTCCTCGGTAATTCATCGACGAAACATCCGGGTTTCGGATGTAATGTGATCCACTCATGTCTCACAGCGGATCGGAACAGAAGAAATAAGCCCCTGACTGGAAGGATAGACCGAAGATCAACAATTTTACTATTACTTCTACTCTCAGGAGACACTGAACTAAACCCCGGACCAGTAACCACCCGGTTAATGTTGTCTCGCCTGGCGAAGCCTAGCAATGTTGTTGCTAACGGCGCCGCGGAAGCTAGCTTAGCTGCGGGACCTCGTCAGAGCTATGCTAAAAACATTAGCTCTCCACCTACGCCAGCTCTCACTTTGATTGATTGATTGAGACTTTTATTAGTAGGTTGCACAGTGAAGTACATATTCCGTACAATTGACCACTAAATGGTAACACCCGAATAAGTTTTTCAAGTTGTTTAAGTTGGGGTCCACTTAAATTGATTCATGATACAGATATATACTATCAGCAGTGTTGGGACTAACGCGTTACTGTAACGCCGTTAGTTTCGGCGGTAACTAGTAATCTAACGCGTTATTTTTTTATATTCAGTAACTCAGTTACCGTTACTACATGATGCGTTACTGTGTTATTTTACGTTATTTTTTATGTAGTATCGGCTACAAAGAGATTCGCTGCGGTGTCTTTCTTCTAAATCTTCCCCTGTCACACGCCGGAGAGAAGAAAAGAGGCGTGTGTCTGGGTGTGGGGAGGGGAGGCACACACGTGATCCGCGGTTTGATATATAAAACAAAACAAAAAGGTTGTTCGCATGCACGTTCAGTCCACACACAGCGTGGTCATGGCGAGCGGAGTAACGGAAGAGCTTGAACGCCCCGCGCCATTCAATCGGTGTGTTTATAGGAGCAGACTCCGTTGTGCAAAACGAGGGTTTTAAACACATGCTGAACGTGCTTGAGCCACGTTACGACATCCCGTCGCGCACTCACTTCAGCGATAAGATTGTGCCAGATCTTTATGAGCATGAGAAGAAAAAAGTTGTGGATGAACTATCCCGAGCATCACCAGTTGCGCTCACGACAGACTGGTGCACGTCCAGGGAAACTATGTGACGATAAGCGCTCACTTCATCACAGCAGACTGGCAGATGAGCAGACACACCCCCTCTACGAGAGTCACCTTGCGCAGGTACTGACACAAGCAGTGGAGGAATGGAAGATAAAGATTTCCCAGTCACACGTGATAATGCCAAAAATCAAATAATTGCAGTGAATGAGGCAGGACTGGGACCACAGGTAGGTGCTTTGCACATGTAGTGAATTTGGCATCACATCTCAGTCAATAGGATGGATCAGGAAGGAGGTTTCCTAGCACAACAGCTGCTCATGTGCTTAAGACAAAGCAAGAAATACTAAAGCTGCCTACTCATAAAGCTCATACATGATGTCCCAACGAAGTGGAACTCCACTTATGATATGTTGCAGCAGCAGGCAGATATATACTCTGCATTGACCCACAAGACCCTGAAGAAAAATGTCAAATACATCATCAACCTGTCTGATGATGATGTGAGAGTGGCAGAGGAGGTCCTCCAGGTGCTTAAACCCCTCAAAAGTGTTACATCTGAAACTTCACCATCTGTGTCAATGATCCTGCCACTGAAAACAAGGACTCTACAATCCATGACTCGAAGTGTGGAAGACAGCACCATCACTCCAGATGTCAGGCTTTATTTCACTATCTATGTTTCAAGGAAGATGATGTGCCTTCTTATGTTGCACTTTAACTTGTTTTTTATTAATGGTCATTGGTCCAAGTTTAAAGAAAGGAGAAATGTCTTTTTATGTTGCACTGTTTTTCATTAATTATGTTAAAATGCAAATAAAAATGCATGTCAAGTTGATCAACAGATTGTATTATTCTCCAGTGCAATAACAGTACTGAAATGAAGGCTAAAAGGCCATTAATGGGAGCTTTAAAAAAAAAGAAGAAAAAAAGAAGTAACTAAATAGCTACTTTTCACAGTAACGCATTACTTTTTGATGTAAGTAACTGAGTTAGTAACTGAGTTACTTTTGAAATTAAGTAACTAGTAATTGTAACTAGTTACTGGTTTTCAGTAACTAACCCAACACTGACTATCAGATATATACTATCATCATAATACAGTCATCACACAAGATAATCACATTGAATTATTTACATTATCAAATCAAATCAAATCAACTTTATTTATAAAGCACATTTAAAATTTACCACAGGGGTATTATTTACAATCCGGGGTGTGGAGGGGGGTTAGGTTTGGTTGTTATCATCAGTCATCAACAATTGAGAACAGAGAAATGGATATTGGAACAGTGTAGGTCTGACTTGGTAGGATATGGACAGCAAGTAGTGGACAGAGAGAGAGAGAGAGAGAGAGAGAGAGAGAGAGAGAGAGAGAGAGAGAGAGAGAGATCAGAAGGCATAAGAAAAAGTATCTGCATTTGATTGTTTACATTTGATTATTAACAATCCGGGGAGGGTGTTAGTTTAGGGTTGTAGCTGCCTGGAGGTGAACTTTTATTGCGGATTTGAAGGAGGATAGAGATGCCCTTTCTTTTATACCTGTTGGGAGCGCATTCCACATTGATGTGGCATAGAAAGAGAATGAGTTAAGACCTTTGTTAGATCGGAATCTGGGTTTAACGTGGTTAGTGGAGCTCCCCCTGGTGTTGTGGTTATGGCGGTCATTTACGTTAAGGAAGTAGTTTGACATGTACTTCGGTATCAGGGAGGTGTAGCGGATTTTATAGATTAGGCTCAGTGCAAGTTGTTTTACTCTGTCCTCCAAGCTGAGCCAGCCCACTTTGGAGAAGTGGGTAGGAGTGAGGTGGGATCTGGGGGGGAGGTCTAGAAGTAATCTGACTAGCTTGTTCTGGGATGTTTGGAGTTTAGATTTGAGGGTTTTGGAGGTGCTAGGTGCATGCGTAATCAAAAAAGGGTTGAACGAGAGTTCCCGCCAGAATCCTCATGGTGCTTTTGTTGACCAGAGGAGAGGAGATTCTGTAGAGAAATCTCGTTCGTTGGTTGACCTTTCTGATTACCCTGGTTGCCATTTCACAGGAAAGATTAGCCTCTAGAATGGAACCTAGGTAGGTGACCTCATCTTTCCTGGTGATAACAATGTCACCTACTTTTATAGTGAAGTCACTGACTTTCTTGAGATTGATTTGGGACCCAAATAGGATGGATTCCGTTTTACCCAAGTGTATGGATAGTTTATTGTCAGCGAGCCAGGTGCAAATACTAAGGAGTTCAGCACTGAGGATTTTTTCCACCTGTGACTTGTCCTTGCCGGATACCAGCAGGGCCGAGTCATCCGCAAACAGGAACAATTCACAGTCGCATGCTGATGACATGTCATTTACGTATATTAGGAACAGTAAAGGCCCTAATATACTCCCTTGGGGGACTCCACAGCTTACTGAGAGGGGGGGACGACACGGTGCCGTTCACCTCTACCACCTGTTTCCTCCCCTCCAAGTAAGATTGCATCCAGCTCGATGAGGTTTTATCAAATCCGATTGCTCTGAGCTTATCCAACAGTATAGCGTGGTTAACGGTGTCAAAGGCCTTCTGAAGGTCCAGCATGAAAATAACTTGCACTGAGCCTAGTCTATAAAATCCGCTACACCTCACATCAAACTACTTCCTTAACGTAAATGACCGCCATAACCACAACACCAGGGGGAGTTCCACAAACCACGTTAAACCCAGATTCCGATCTAACAAAGATCTAAACTCATTCTCCTTCTATGCCACATCAATATGGAACGCACTCCAAACAGGTGTAAAAGTAAGTGCAAAACCTCCTGCAAAACCGCACTAAAACAACACCTCCAGGCAACTTCAACCCTTGACTAACACCCTCCCCCTTCCACATCCCACCTCCCCGGATTGTAAATAACCGATTGTAAATAACCAAATGTAAATAATCAAATGTATTTCTAATGTATATACTTGTTCTTATGCTTTCTGAACTCACTATGTTCTCTACTCGCTGTACATATCCTACCAAGTCAGACCTCCATTGTTTCAATGCCCATTTCTCTGATGATGCAATTGTTGATGGCTGAAGTATGCTGTTATCAACCAAACCCTCCTCATCCCACCCCCCGGATTGTAAATAATGTAAATAAGTCAATGTATATACTCTGATGATTAACTTGTGTGATGACTGTATTATGATGATAGTATATATTTGTACCATGAATTGATTTACGTGGACCCCGACTTAAACAAGTTGGAAAACTTATTCGGGTGTTACCATTTAGTGGTCAATTGTACAGAATATGTACTGAACTGTACAATCTACTAATAAAAGTTTCAATCAATCAATCAAATTGTTTATTATACTCCTGTTTGTTATATGTTGGGTCGAGGGGGAGGAGTTGCAGCCCCGCTTTAACGTGTACCTTTTTCTTGGTATGCTTGCTCGCGCCGGTATAAACCATTTCCTTTGCATACTAGAAATGCTATTGCAACACCCAGTGGACCCATTTAGAACAACAGTTTCTTTAGTTTAAAAATACAACTCAATTTTAGCAAATTCATCTCGTGAGCCGGATTGAACCTGTTTGCGGGCATGATTCGGCCCACGGGCCGCATGTTTGACATCCCTGCTTTAAATGAATAAACAAATAAATTATATGTGATTTACCAATAACTTTTTAAATTTCCAAAAAAAACCATTTGAAGTCAAGAGTATATGTCAGACCTGGGCAAATTAAGGCCCCGGGGCCGGATGCAGCCCGTTAAGCTTTTCAATCTGGCCCGCCAGACCTTCCCAAATATTTTTTTTTAGATCTTTAAGATGGAAACTGTAGCTGCCATTATGATGTGCAGTGATGTTTTCAAATGACCGTAAGTCTTGAACTATACAAAGTATTTCAATAGTTGTAACCTGCGCTTTTGCATGATATACTAGTTACTATGGTAATCTAATTAGTTACTATGGTAATCTAAGTCACAGCAGCTCAGACGAGGCACCAAGCAGTGTGGGTGGGGAGCGTTTCCACAGAGTGTTTCCAGAGGGGCCAGCCTGAAATGCGGGTGTCAGGGACAGACGCGGAAGGAGATTTTTACAACAAAGTTCTAAAGTTTAGTGATATATCAGACATATCAGATTGTAGGTGGGGTTTTTTTTTAACCCTTCGCGTTCATATTTTGCTGTGTTTGTTGCATTTTTGTTGCGTTTCGCTTGATTGTAAAATATGTCGAGAGGGGGTGTGACGTTCAAATTTTGTATTCAGTGTTTTATCGTTCATAGTTAATATTGTAAATCCCACATTCTTTATTTTTATATACACACTGAGTGTCTCATTCATTAAAAAAATGTAAAATTCCATTCCGTTTTTTACGGCGATCTGTCATAACGTTTTTAACATTCAGACATTATTGTGAGGTTTTGTATTAGTGTTCCTAAAAATATATATACTGGCCCCCAGACACATTTTTTCTCAAAATTTGGCCCCCGAGGCAAAATAATTGCCCAGGCCTGGTATATGTGGTATTAAATAAGCATTGTTGGTCATAGTATACAATGTTTTTCAGCTATTATGAATGTATATTGTATGAATTACATTTTATCTTTCTAAACATGCCATTCATTTGTCATATATATATGTGTGTGTGTGTGTGTGTGTGTGTGTGTATGAATGTAAGTATTATTGTTATATACAGTATATATATATATATATATATATATATATATATATATATATATATATATATATATATATATATATATATATATATATATATATATATATATATATATATATATATATATATATATATATATATATATATATATTAGGGGTGTGGGAAAAAATCGATTCGAATTCGAATCGCGATTCTCACGTTGTGCGATTCAGAATCGATTCTCATTTTTAAAAAATCGATTGTTTTATTTTTTTTTTAATATAATTTTTTTATTTTTTTATTTTTTTAATTAATCAATCCAACAAAACAATACACAGCAGTACCATAACAATGCAATCCAATTCCAAAACCAAACCCGACCCAGCAACACTCAGAACTGCAATAAACAGAGCAATTGAGAGGAGACACAAACATGACACAGAACAAACCAAAAGTAGTGAAACAAAAATGAATATTATCAACAACAGTATCAATATTAGTTACAATTTCAACATAGCAGTGATTAAAAATCCCTCATTGACATTATCATTAGACATTTATAAAAAAAAATTAAAAAAGAACAATAGTGTCACAGTGGCTTACACTTGCATCGCATCTCATAAGCTTGACAACACACTGTGTCCAATATTTTCACAAAGATAAAATAAGTCATATTTTTGGTTCATTTAGTAGTTAAAACAAATGTACATTATTGCAATCAGTTGATAAAACATTGTCCTTTACAATTATTAAAGCTTTTTACAAAAATCTACTGCTCTGCTTGCATGTCAGCAGACTGGGGTAGATCCTGCTGAAATCTATGTATTGAATGAATAGAGAATCCTTTTGAATCTTGGCAAAAATCTTAGCCACACGATTATCAAATGTAATAGGAAAATGAATTCATACTGACCAAACTGGCTTTATGGAAGGTCGACAATCTTCAGACAATACAAGGAAATTGTTTAATGTTATTTACTGTGCTAGAAGTCTCCCTTATCCCACAGCAGTATGTACTGTTGATGCGGAGAAGGCATTCCACCGCATAAACTGCTCATTTATGTTTTGCATATTACGTAAATTTGGATTTGGAGATAATTTTATACAATGGATTAAGATGCTTCATACAAGGCCCATGGCATCAGTCAAAACCAATAATCATATTTCAGAACCTTTTTCCTTAAAAAGAGGAGTAAAACAGGGATGTCCTGCATCTGGATTATTATTTAATTTGGTTATTGAACCCTTAGCTGCAAAAATAAGAAGTGAAAATAATATTCATGTTGTAAAAATTGGCTCTCAGTATAATAAGCTATCGATGTATTGTGACGACATAATTCTGTACCTGTCACATGTTAACTCCTCTCTACACTATATCAATAATGTCATCACTGAATATGGCTGTTTGTCAGGGTATAAAGTCAATTGGGACAAATGTGAAATATTACCACTTAACACTGCAAGAAATCACAAGTTCAGAACTCCAAAATTGGGTTTGGTTTTGAAATTGTATTGCATTATTATGGTATTGTTGTGTATTGTTTTCATTTAAAAAAAAATAAAAAATATATATATTTTTTTTAAAATCGTTTTTGAATTGAGAATCGTGTTGAATTGAAAAAAAAAAAAATCGATTTTGAATCGGATCGTGACCCCAAGAATCGATTCTGAATCGAATCGTGGGACACCCAAAGATTCCCAGCCCTAATATATATATATATATATATATATATATATATATATATATATATATATATATATATATATATATATATATATATATATATATATATACACACAGTTGTGCTCATAAGTGTACATACCCTGGAAGAAATTTATAATTTCTTGGTCATTCTTCAGAGAATATGAATGATAACACAAAAACCTTTCTTCCACTCATGCTTAATGGTTGTGTGAAGCTATTCATTGGCAAACAACTGTGTTTACTCTTTTTAAATCAAAATGACAAAAGAAAGTACCCAAATGACCCTGATCAAAAGTTTACGTACCCCAGTGACTTTGATCTGATAACATGCACAAAAGTTGACACAAACAGGTTTGAATGGCTAATCAATGTTCCAATCCTCACCTGTGACCTGTTTGTTTGTAATTAATGTGTGTGTATAAAAGGTCAGTGAGTTTCTGGGCTTCACTCATCACTCCAAATTACTTTGTTCCAGAAGTTTTGAGGCTGGTCTCTGTGCTGTTTGGCGTAATGTAAGTGGGATACTTTGTGACATTTGCGCAGAAATGGCTTTCTTCGGGCCACTCGACCATGCAGCCCATTTTTCTTCAAGTGCCTCCTTATTGTGCATCTTGAAACAGCCACACCACAATTTTTCAGAGAGTCCTGTATTTCAGCTTAAGTTATTTGTGGATTTTTCCTTGCATCTCAAACAATTTTCCTGGCTGTTGTGGCTGAAATCTTTGCTGGTCTAACTGAATCCCTCATTTTCCACTTCTTAATCAGCGTTTGACCACTGCTGATTTGCATTCTCAATTCCTTGGATATCTTTTTATACCCCTTTCCTGTTTTATGCAGTTCAATTACCTTTTCTCGCAGATCCTTTGACAATTATTTTGCCTTCCGCATGACTCAGAATCCAGAAACATCTGTGCAGCATGCACTGGATGAAAGATGCAATGGTCTGTCAGAAGCCCAGAAACTCACTGACCTTTTATACACACACATTAATTACAAACAAACAGGTCACAGGTGAGGATTGGAGCCTTGTTTAGCCATTCAAACCTGTTTGTGTCAACTTTTGTGCATGTTATCAGATCAAAGTCACTGGGGTATGTAAACTTTTGATCAGGGTCATTTTGGTACTTTCTTTTGTAATTTTGATTTAAAAAGAGTAAACACAGTTGTTTGCCAATAAATAGCTTCACACAACCATTAAGCATGAGTGGAAGAAAGGTTTTTGTGTTATCATTCATATTTTCTGAAGAATGGCCAAGAAATCATAAATTCTCCCAGGGTATGTAAACTTATGAGCACGACTGTGTGTGTATATATATATATATATATATATATATATATATATATATATATATATATATATATATATATATATATATATATATATATATATATATATATATATATATATATATATATATATATACATACAGTATATATATATATAGGGCCAGCACAGACAACATCAAGACGAATTCCTCCAAAACACGCCCCAGGATGTTGCGATCCACCGTGTTGATTGCTGCTGTTATTCGATCTTTCATGTCATCGAGGTCTTCCAGGACTCTTTCCTTTACACAAGCAGCCAGTCTCTTTAAACTGTTTAACGTCACGATACAGTGGATCAATTCTGTTCTAAAAGCACGCTGCACCATGACAATGGCACTTGTTTTCGCAAACTTAAGCACACAAAACGCCTTCTGTTGAGGAGTCGCCATTTTGAGGTTGAATAAACCCGTGGTCTTCCTACAATTGAACGGTGCCGAAAGGACTACATAACCACAATGGTGAAATTGTAGCACAATAAAACTTGGATAACTCCTGTATCAAATGACCATTAATTCAGTTTATTACAATGCTTTACAACTGAATAAATGCGTGATGATTTTGGCGTATTATTTTTTTAATCACCCTGTCTATGCATATATACATATGTTTGTGTATATATATATATATATATATATATATATATATATATATATATATATATATATATATATATATATATATATATATATATATATATATATATATATATATATATATATATATATATTTAAATGAATAAATAAAAAATAAGGGGGGGCGCTCTTGGAGCCTGCTTGTCCGGCGGGGGTCGGCGCCTCAGGCTACTGCGGCCAGGCTGTGTGTCTGGGGCCCCTGGTTCCCACCGTCCACCCCTTTCGGTTGCCCATCTTGGTTGGAGCCTGCTGGGTCTAGTCCCCCCGTCTATCGTGGCAGCTCGGTGCTGCTGGGGTAGTAACTTTGTGTGTCAGTGTGTCTGTGATCTCCTTTTTTTTTCTCTCTATTTTCTTTGTCTTCCCTCAGTGGGAGGATCCACCAGGGCAGTTGCTGGATGTTTCATCTCCATCATTGGGGTCCCTGCAGGTAGGGTGGGTGGGTCCTGTGGCCCCGTGCTGGGCGGTCCTGCGGGGCTCTTGGGGCCCCGGTTGCTAGTGGGGTGTGGGCGGTCTTCCTGTCCGACTGCGGGGAGTCTTTGGGCCCCTCAGGGCAGGGTGTTCCGTCTTTCAGCCCGTGTGGGGTGTGGTCTCTCGCTGACTTGGGGGCTGGCTGTCCCCTGCTTCTCCCGTGCCTTGTCCTCAGCCGGGCACGTCTGTCTATGGTCTGCTGCTGGGTCTGCCGGGCGGCACAATAGACCAAGCTCTGGGGTTCCTGTCTGGCTGCGTGGGGCCGGTGGTCCCTGGGCACCGTACCTGCTGTTTTGGGTTTGGCTCTCTGGGTGGCTGGGGCCGTACTTTGGCTCTCGCACACACTGGGAGACAAATACATTGTACATACAAATTCACATACACAAAATTATTCAAACATATAGACGCATACATACATTCATTCATTAGTACATACATACGCGCACACATTGGTACTTTCCCACATACATAGGTACCTACGCTACCACATACATACACAAACTCAGTACATACATCCACACGCACATTCACTGTACAAACATACATATACACATACTGTACATATACAAGCACGTATGCATACATACACTCATGCATATAATCATGTTTCATCAAACATATTTTAACGTTGTTACCCTAGGGGAAACTGGCAGAGGTGGGACCAAGTCATTGCTTTGCAAGTCACAAGTAAGTCTCAAGTCTTTGCCCTCAAGTCTCGAGTCAAGTCCCGAGTCAAGACAGGCAAGTAGTCAAGTCCAAAGTCAAGACTGGAAAGTCTCAAGTCAAGTCCCAAGTCCTGCATTTTGAGTTTCGAGTCCTTTCAAGTCCTTTTAACCACAGACTAATATATTTACACAGATTGTGTATGCTTTTAAAACGCTGTATTTATTTATTAAAACAAGTGCATTTGAAATTGCAGGAAAAAAAATAGTGCTGACATTGCACTTCATAATAGCACTATTAACCAGTCATTTTAAACATTTAACTCATTCCTTTACAGAATAAACACATTTGCAAAAACAAGTGCAACTGTACTTATTTGTACAAAAGTGTTAACATTGTATTTCCATGTCATATTGCATTGTAACTAGTTCCACAGCAGTTTCTATCCTGTTCTTACCTTATCTCATTGATCTCATCTCATACTGTATGTGTGTTGATGTGTGCGTACACATGAAAAACATAACAAATACATGAACATAACAATGAACAGAGTTGTACTTTTTAGAGGTCATTGCCCTATGCCATATGTACACATATTCTTAATATAGTATACATTTTAACTGACCTTTATTTGACTATGTTTGTCTTTTTGTAGGTGGCTAAAATACGCGGTGCTGCTGACCGCCGTCTAACGTTACGTACTGTCTGTGATACATTGACTAACGTAACGTTATGTGTAGGTACTTCATGTGACCCTGCTTAAAAAAAATCACTTGACAAAAAGTATGAATAAGGTAGCGAACTGCAGTAGACGCAACATATTGCCATGTTTGCAATGACATTATAACCATAGACATCTTATAAGTAGACGCAGCATTGGTTGCTGTTACGTGAGCAATTTGGCCGCCATCTTGAAGTGGTGATGAGGAGCCGGCGAGCAGCCTTAACTGACAGTTGACAGGTAGAAAACAAAGATGCCAGGCTGGTGTTCAGCGTTTTCCTGCTCAAATAAGCGGACTGTTGAAAATAGGAATCGGGGGATTACTTTTCACAAGTAAGATTTAACATTAACATACTATTGGTTGTATTTTATGAAAAGAATATTACCACAGAGTTGAGAAGGAGCAAAGATCTTCAATATTTGTATGTGAAAATCACAAAGAAATCTTCTGGGGGAGGATGACCCCCCCTACAGGGGTTTGGTTTACAAACTTTCAGCCCCACCTAAAACAAAATTCACCAGCCGCCACTGATTATGATGCATTCTCATTTTAGGCAAAATATAAGACAATACTTTCTTAACAGTATAATTGTAACCAGGAATACGTCTTCAAGTAACAATATTCAAATACTAACATTGTTGGGTAAGACAGCATTTGGTTTTATTCTGAATCCAGTGAAACAGATTGGTGGTTTTAGCTGATATAAAGACTTTCAGGTGTTTATATATGTTTAAGTATTTGGCAGACGCTTTTATCCAAAGCGACATACATAAAAAAATATATATATAACAATCACTGTAAACATTATCATTTAAGGGAAGAATTTAATACAAAATATCAATATAAAGTGTCAAGACAGAATAAACTCTCTGCTGCTGCAGCAACAGAGATACAGTCTATAAGATATATAGATATCTAATGTATTCATACATTGTTTATGTAGGATATACGCATGTATATATAACCTAATCATATTGTTTCTTCAATTTAAAAATAGCTGACCATTTTTTTCCCCCTTCTCTGGGATTATATTCCCAGTTTTGATCTCGGAAGTCTGGTCACTTATAGCATATAAGAATATTCTATTACTGTTAAGCAAACAATGAATAATAAAACACGCCAAAACATGTGTCCGTTATCATAGCTACACGTATGACAAAAAAAACGCGTGAAAATCAGTGGTATTCAGTGAGGTAAGATTAATTAAATGCGCTGACAGTTCATTGCTCCTGCCAAATGAATTGCACTGAGTGGAGCGGATCACCACTCCAAGATGGCGGCCCCGCGTCTCGTCTGCGCCAGTAGGCAGTAGCGCTCGATGCTGTGTCTACTTATAAGATGTCTATGGTTATAACGTTAGCAGTGAGTTTGCAGCCTCACTGATTTAACTACACAGCAAATAAAAGTCACGTTACTTAGCCAATAAACGTTATCTTACATTAAAAACTTACCCTTCTTGGTGCAACTTCAAATGTCGAACAAAGTTGGAAGTTGTTGCGTCTCCGTCTGTAATATTCGAACTGCGTGATTTGCATACGGCAATTCGTTTTTTGTTGACCAAGTCGTAGTTTTTATACCCGAACGAAACCAACTTTGGCATAAATGTTTCTCACTGCCGCGTTGTTTGACAGCTCTTCTTCATTGGTTGTCCTGCAATTTGATTGGATTAATGCTGTGGGATGAAAACAACGTAGATCTAATTTGATTGGCTGTTGTACTGAGAGCACACACGCTGACACACACAACACGCTGATAGACACAGACGTAGAAAATGAAAGATATGGAGCGCTTCTGAATAACTTTTTAAGCTTTGGGTTTTGGGGAAAGTAGCAAGTCATGTCAAGTCAAAAGGCTCAAGTCCAAGTGAAGTCACAAGTCATTGATGTTAAAGGCCTACTGAAATCCACTACTACCGACCACGCAGTCTGATAGTTTATATATCAATGATGAAATCTTAACATTGTAACACATGCCAATACGGCCGGGTTAACTTATAAAGTGCAATTTTAAATTTCCAGCTAAACTTCCGGTTGAAAACGTCTATGTATGATGACGTTTGCGCGTGACGTCAATCGTTGAAACGGAAGTATACGGACACATTGTATCCAATACAAAAAGCTCTGTTTTCATCGCAAAATTCCACAGTATTCTGGACATCTGTGTTGGTGAATCTTTTGCAATTTGTTTAATGAACAATGAAGACTGCAAAGAAGAAAGTTGTAGGTGGGATCGGTGTATTAGCGGCTGGCTGCAGCAACACAACCAGGAGGACTTTGACTTGGATAGCAGACGCGCTATCCGACGCTAGCCGCCGACCGCACGGATGATCGGGTGAAGTCCTTCGTCGCTCCTTCAATCGCTGGAACGCAGGTGAGCACGGGTGTTGATGAGCAGATGAGGGCTGGCTGGCGTAGGTGGATAGCTAATGTTTTTAGCATAGCTCTGTGAGGTCCCGTTGCTAAGTTAGCTTCAATGGCGTCGTTAGCAACAGCATTGTTAAGCTTTGCCAGGCTGTAAAGCATTAACCGTGTATTTACAGGTCCATGGTTTAATAGTATTGTTGATTTTCTGTCTATCCTTCCAGTCAGGGGTTTATTTCTTTTGTTTCTATCTGCAGTTAAGCCCGATGCTATCACGTTAGCTCCGCAGCTAAAGTGCTTCGCCGATGTATTGTCGTGGAGATAAAAGTCACTGTGAATGTCCATTTTGCGTTCTCGACTCTCATTTTCAAGAGGATATAGTATCCGAGGTGGTTTAAAATACAAATCCGTGATCCACAATAGAAAAAGGAGAGAGTGTGGAATCCAATGAGCCAGCTTGTACCTAAGTTACGGTCAGAGCGAAAAAAGATACGTCCTGCACTGCACTCTAGTCCTTCACTCTCACGTTCTTCATCCACAAATCTTTCATCCTGGCTCAAATTAATGGGGTAATCGTCGCTTTCTCGGTCCGAATCGCTCTCGCTGCTGGTGTAAACAATGGGGAAATGTGAGGAGCCTTTCAACCTGTGACGTCACGCTACTTCCGGTACAGGCAAGGCTTTTTTTTATCAGCGACCAAAAGTTGCGAACTTTATCGTCGAGGTTCTCTACTAAATCCTTTCAGCAAAAATATGGCAATATCGCGAAATGATCAAGTATGACACATAGAATGGATCTGCTATCCCCGTTTGAATAAAAACATTTAATTTCAGTAGGCCTTTAAAGTCTAAGTCGATTGGCAAGTCTCTTTACATTTTGTCAAGTCGAGTCTAAAGTCATCAAATTCATGACTCGAGTCTGACTTGAGTCCAAGTCATGTGACTCGAGTCCACACCTCTGGAAACTGGGTAAAACTTAGCACACTGACAAAGCTTAACCTATCGTTAATAAAACAATCTACAAGGTTAATAGAGTTCGCTTCTCTTTCTTCCCCTCCATTTATCTGCTTTCTTTTGTAATTCTAGTTATCATTACATATATGATTTGTTGCAGTTGAAACAATTGTATTGTTGATAATAGAGTTAATTATTGCTATTATTCATTATTAATAGTGCTATTTCTGTTGGTATTTTTCTTGCTCCATTTGTAGTGTAATAAATGTTCATTGTCATTTCTGTGTTATTAATATTTACTTCACTAACTGCTTCTTTGCTATCACTTTCCGTATCATATTTATACATATCGTATTTGCTGATGCTGTTATGGTTTACTAAGGGGAGGTGACGGCAAACAGACACTAGATGGCAGTATGTACAATTATTTATTATATATATAGTAACATACATATATATATAATAATAATAATTAACAATACTAATAAACTAGAATGGAGTGTGACAAAATCCAAGAGTGTATGAGAGTGACTATGTGTGTAGATTAATTGAAGGGTGTGTTACCAAGTGTTGCACGAGAGAAGAGGAGGTCCATGGGCAGGCAGGTGATCCGGGGAGATAGAGAGGCGTCAGAATCCAGGGACGAGCAAGGAGTCGGGGAACGAAGGAGGCAGTCAGGGAAGCAGGGGAACGACGAGGAATGACGAGTCACACAGCAACGTCAAACACGGGAACGGAGGTCTGCAGTAGGATGACACGACAATGAGACACGGAAGGGAAAACAGACAGAGAGAGCAGGATTGCATCAAGCACGATGATCGCTTACTATACGCCAATTGAAGACTATATTCCGGCGGCGGCATGCCAGGTTGTCCACGCTTATGAAGGCAGCTACTTCATTAACGGCAGGTGTGCTGATAGATGATTGCCGCCAGCTGTGGAGGTGCGTGGCCGCGGTCTGCGCGGCGTGTGTTGGGGCGTGTCCTGCGGTGCTTGCAGTGCGCAAGGATGAGGGCGAATTCCAATGCGCCCAGGCCGTGACAGTATCCCCCTCCTTATGGACAGCTCCCAGATGTCCTCTAGCTGGAACCAACAGAAACACGGGAACAAAAGTCAAGGGAGGGCGGAGGGGCGAATTGGAGGTTGGTCGCCGGCCCAAGTGTCCCCGAATCCACCGGGGACGAGTCTGGTGGCGGTGGCGAGAAGAACGCCGCTGAGGCGGACGACCAAGGAACGGCCACCCTCTTGGCCGTCGGGAAGGCGGACGCAAGTGGTGCCATGATGAGTCTCGCCGGAGACGAGGAGGTGACATCGGAGGCAAAGAGGATGACGTCATCGGCGGCGTGGAAGCGACAGACATCGGCGGCAAGGAAGCGGCAGATGTCATCGGCGACGTGGAAGCGGCAGACGTCATCGGCGGGGCAGGCGAGGAAGACGTCATCGGCAATGCAGGCATGGAAGCAGCAGGCGTTGTCGGCGCCGGAGACGAGGACGGCTGAGGATCAGGCCGAGGTGCAGAGGTCGACGCTGCAGGCCGAGGGGCATAGGTCGAAGCCAGCCTGGAAGCTGGCGGAGACGCAGGAGTCAGCCTGGAAGCTGGTACTAGCTCGGAGGCTAGTTCGGGGACAGGTGCTAGCTCGGACGCTAGTTCGGGGACAGGTGCTAGCTCGGACGCTAGTTCGGGGACAGGTGCTAGCTCGGACGCTAGTTCGGGGTCAGGTGCTAGCTCGGACGCTAGCTCGGGGTCAGGTGCTAGCTCGGACGCTAGCTCGGGGTCAGGTGCTAGCTCGGACGCTAGCTCGGGGTCAGGTGCTAGCTCGGACGCTAGCTCGGGGACAGGTGCTAGCTCGGACGCTAGCTCGGGGACAGGTGCTAGCTCGGACGCTAGCTCGGGGACAGGTGCTAGCTCGGTGACTGGTGGCTGCGGCTGAGAAAAGCAGAAGACAGGGGGTATTTGTCTGGCAGGTGGTAGCCTGTCTGGGTGCAGCTGTGCTACCACATCAGCACAGCCACCAGTGCTAAAATGGAAGAGACTAGTACTACACCCCCCCCCCCACCCCCCTCCGAACGCGGATGCCAGACGCTTCCAGCTGACTGAGGGACAGTCACTAAGGGTGGGAGGTGGGTGGCCAGGCGGCGGGTAAATTCTTCTATCCCTTCAGCACTGCTAAACAGTCCAAGATTTTGCTGAGGTGGGCTAGAAAAATTGTCCAGGGTGGATTTAAAAGAAAAAGACATAATGAGAGGGGCAAAAAGAAAGGAGGAAGAAAAAAAATGTCACTGGGGCGGAGCTAAAGTCACTGGGGGCGGGGCTAAGGAAGTGTGCCGTCAGGTCCCTAATCAATTGGCCGGAATATACTGTTATGGTTTACTAAGGGGAGGTGACGGCAAACAGACACTAGATGGCAGTATGTACAATTATTTATTATATATATAGTAACATACATATATATATATATAATAATAATAATTAACAATACTAATAAACTAGAATGGAGTGTGACAAAATCCAAGAGTGTATGACAGTGACTATGTGTGTAGATTAACTGAAGGGTGTGTTACCAAGTGTTGCACGAGAGAAGAGGAAGTCCATGGGCAGGCAGGTGATCCGTGGAGATAGAGAGGCGTCAGAATCCAGGGACGAGCAAGGAGTCGGGGAACGAAGGAGGCAGTCAGGGAAGCAGGGGAACGACGAGGAAGGACGAGTCACTAGTGATGGGTCCGGCAACACCGATGCATCGGCGCATGCGTCGAGCTCATAGAGCGATACCCTGTGTCGGTGCGCGTATCGCTTTTAGAAAGTCACGTGACTGAACACGAGCTGTTTTGGTCACGTGACCGATCATGAGCTGTTCTGGTCACGTGACCGCTCATGAGCTGTTCCGGTCACGTGACCGATACGCGAACTGTATCGCACTGACGCCTGCGCGCCAAACTGTGTTTATTAGGAAGCGGCGCAATGCGTGTTGTTGACGAGCACCGTTAGGGCCGCTTGTTGTCACTGTCACTCAAAGTTGCATTTCAAAATTACACAGAATAAATGTATTTATTTTGTTTAGAATTCAGATGGGTTTGATTTGGTGCGCGGCATATATTTGCTGTGCGGCGCACAGTGTGCGCGGAGGACGCTTGAGCACTGCGCAATTGCGCAAGCGGGCACCTTAGAAGGAACGTTGCTCACAGGGCACAGAGGAGACGTCAGTGCGATACAGTTCGCGTATCGGTCACGTGACCAAAGCAGCTCATGATCGGTCACGTGACTTTCTAAAAGTGGTACGCGCACCGACACAGGGTTTCGCTCTATGAGCTCGACGCATGCGCCGATGCATCTGTGTTGCCAGACCCATCACTACTGGTACTAGAGAATGGTACAGGAATGACGGCGTGGCGAAGTTGGTAGAGTCGCCGTGCCAGCAATCGGAGGGCTTCTGGTTACTGGGGTTCAATCCCCACCTTCTACCATCCTAGTCATGATACATGTTCACATTATTTATTGACTGTATCTAAAAAAGATAAAAATATATTTTTATTTAAATGAAGATATGAAATAATTCTAAATGAAATACAATGACTTGGTTTATATTATTGTATATACTAGGTCATAAAATCAGTTTCAGTTGAGTCGGTCCATAGGTTGCCTGTAGGGATTTTTAATGTCCAGCAGATGTCAGTATTTAGTGACACAGTATCGACACAGTGTCAATACAGTGTTGCAATGTGTCGAAACGCTTCATGAGGCCTCATCAACCCATCACTACGAGTCACACAGCAACGTCAAACACGGGAACGGAGGTCTGCAGTAGGATGACACGACAATGAGACACGGAAGGGAAAACAGACAGAGAGAGCCGCATTGCATCAAGCAGGATGATCGCCTACTATACGCCAATTGAAGACTATATTCCGGCGGCGGCATGCCAGGTTGTCCACGCTTATGAAGGCAGCTACTTCATTAACGGCAGGTGTGCTGATAGATGATTGCCGCCAGCTGTGGAGGTGCGTGGCCGCGGTCTGCGCGGGGGGGGGGGGGGGGGGGGGGGGGGGGGGCGTGTCCTGCGGTGCTTGCAGTGCGCAAGGATGAGGGCGAATTCCAATGCGCCCAGGCCGTGACAGATGCTGTTCTGTTGTTGTAGTTGTTATTGTTGTTGTTGTCTCTCTGTCTTATCTCCCTTTTGTCTCCGCAATTTCCCCCTCTCTCTTCCTATTTTTCTCGTTCTATCCCCTCCTGCTGCGATATGGCTGAGCCAAACATTAATATAAATCCATTTGATAAAGTCAAATACAAATAAGGCAAAAAGAGAAGTATCCCACACTTCTCTTTGGTAAAGTAAATCTCTACAACAATATGCATCTACATCAACAATAGGATTTGCCTGAGTAGCTGGACAGGACAACAACAACAAAAAAATGAACTTGTTAAGCACGTCTGAAACAAATAAAACATGTTATGGTGGTCATGTCATTTGTTATTTTAATCGTGGATGGCGGAAGACGAGCTAATAGGGATTTATTACTGCAAACAAATAATTTCGGATTATTGTTAGGTGTCCCCCGATTTGATATTGATACTGGTCCGATATCAGCAAAAAAAAGTATGGTTTGCATGTAAAATCTCTGATACAAGCAGTCCTGCAGCGTGTTTACTTCAACCTCCAATAGCACATGAGGTTGTTTTTTAAATTATATTTTAGGCAAGTCATTTACAAACGATAAACACTACTAGGAGCAAGCAGCTACACAATTGTAGACAAGCTAGACACACAGTACAGGCCAAAAGTTTGGACACACCTTCTCATTTCAATACGTTTTCTTTATTTTCATGACTATTTACATTGTAGATTGTCTCTGAAGGCATCACAACTGTGACACCTGTGAAGTGAAAACCATTTCTGGTGACTACCTCTTGAAGCTCATCGAGAGAATGCCAAGAATGTGCAAAGCAGTAATCAGAGTAAAGGGTGGCTATTTTGAAGAAACTCGAATATATAACATGTTTTCAGTTATTTCACCTTTTTTTGTTAAGTACATAACTCCACATGTGTTCATTCATAGTTTTGATGCCTTCAGTGACAATCTACAATGTAAATAGTCATGAAAATAAAGAAAACACATTGAATGAGAAGGTGTGTCCAAACTTTTGGCCTGTACTGTATGTAATACTTGAACAATATTGCAGTCTAAAACAGCACATTTGTCAATATAAACAAGTATCAAATAATTATACTAACGTAGTTGCATAGTACTTACACATACAAAATCTCCAAGGCAGAAGCGTATTACAAAGTATCCAGTAACTAACGTGTGCGCATCATTAAATTACTACATCATGAGCTATAACTTCTTGAATTATTGTGGCCACTAGGTGTCGCCAAAAACAATTACAACTCCACTTTGACCTCAAAACAGCATAAGTCCATTACAGACTTAGGCTGATAAATAGGTTAGTGTTCCTCATACCTATTATTGTTCTCTGTTTGACTAATTTCGCTTTATCAAAACTTTGCAAAATGATAATAGTATATAAGATCAGATCAATGTCAAAATCGGCCAATACTCAGGACGCCAATGTCACTATTGTATCGGAAGTGAACCCCTAATTGTTGTTCCATATTACCTCTTTACAGTAGTGTTTCGACACACACATATGAATATGCAATATAAAGCAACATAATAAAGCTTCCACGTTGCTGTGCTTGAGTGTCGTTGGCAGTGCTTGCTGTGACTTTGTACTTCCTTAAGAATCTTAATGTAATCCATTTGAGAGGGATTGACCTCAACATAACTGCTGTAGACAGGTGTGTCTACAGCAGTGAGGCATGGGGGTGCGGGGGGTTGTTGGCGAGCGACAATTAAAATGTCATAATTTCTCATACGGTTTACTTAATTTTCATTTGAATTATAGAGGATCTTTGAGAATGTGTTCCATGTAATTCACTTCAACTGTGATCCAGTCCTTGCATTGTTTTGGTGTTGATTGCAGGCAGCATGGCGATGGGAGGCGGCCAAGTAAGCAGCCGGTGCAGTAAGAAGAATAAGCTTGATGGTCTGCAGTGGTGAACGTCATCAGAGAGCAGCAAGCAGGCGCCCGAGGAGCGAGGACCTGCTTCACATGATGCATCCATGAAGGCATAAGGATTTACAGGTATCCTATTGATCCTCAACTGTTGATTGTTTTTGTGTCATAGTCATTCTGCTTGATTCTACAGGTTTCGGATCCGACTGGACAAAGATGGGGTGTCCCTCTCTGCTCCTCATTACTCTGACTGCGTGTCTCCCTTCACTTGGAAGCTTGTCAGACTCATATTCCTGGACAGAGACGTCCATTCGTCGAGTGAGTGAAACAGAACGTAGCAGCGTGGGCAGCAGGGCAAACCGATTGGATGGCACAATCCGTCCCTTTGCAGAGGAGCAGGCCAGAAACCAAGATGAGTTGACCCCGACTGGAAGCGCCGCCATCACTAGACCTCAGTTAATTGGGCCTGGAGCCTCTGGAGCAGCAGACGCTAATTCTTCCCTTACAATACGCAGTCGTCTAGGAGTAAAGTCCCTGGACCGTCTCTGCAAAACTGCAAGTGTTGATAACAGATCCCTAACTGGTAAGTGATATGCAGATATTCTTCTTTTTCTATCATATTTCTACACACATTAATTAACGCCTTTTTTCCTCGGAAAACAAATATTGGGACATCTCGAATATAAGATGACCCAATATTTGTTCTATAGTGTCTTCTATTTGGTTGAACTTTCTGTAATTTTCTTCAGAAATACGGAAATACAGAAGAAATTAGTGTTAAATATGCACAAATTTGGCACCACTTGCTGGTTTGCATGTACAAACCTCTAGATCTCAAATATGAGACGACCCATCTTTTTCAGACTTTTTCCTATGGGGAAGAATACAATCCTATATTCGGGTCAATATGGTATTTGTTGTTTTCTATTGGGCCAAATTTTTTGTAATGAACAAATCAGCACCACCTGCTCGTTTTCATGTATTAACATCTAGATTTTAAATATAAAATGGCCCTTGATTTTTCAGATTATTTTCTGGGAAACAAAACCATCTTGTAATCAGGTCAATAAGATATTTCTGTTGTAGTGTACAGTACAGGCCAAAAGTTTGGACACACCTTCTCATTCAATGTGTTTTCTTTATTTTCATGACTATTTACATTGTAGATTGTCACTGAAGGCATCAAAACTATGAATGAACACAAGTGGAGTTATGTACTTGACAAAAAAAGGTGAAATAACTGAAAACATGTTTCATATTCTAGTTTCTTCAAAATAGCCACCCTTTGCTCTGATTACTGCTTTGCACACTCTTGGCATTCTCTCGATGAGCTTCAAGAGGTAGTGACCTGAAATGGTTTCCACTTCACAGGTGTGCTTGAAGCTCATCGAGAGAATGCCAAGAGTGTGCAAAGCAGTAATCAGAGCAAAGGGTGGATATTTTGAAGAAACTAGAGTATAAAACACATTTTCAGTTATTTCTTTTTTTTGTTAAGTACATAACTCCACATGTGTTCATTCATAGTTTTGATGCCTTCAGTGACAGTCTACAATGTAAATAGTCATGAAAATAAAGAAAGTGCATTGAATGAGGAGAAGGTGTGTCCAAACTTTTGGCCTGTACTGTATATTGACCATGAATATAAGACAACCCATCTTTTTCAAACTCATTTGGGGAAAGCACTTTGTTGTATTCAAATCCGTACAATATCGTTTTTATCTATTTGGAGAAAATTGTTTTTCAATATCTACATAATTTGGTACCGCTTGCTAGTTTTCATGTGTAAACCTCTAGACCTCAAACATATGACGACCCAATATTTTTCTGTGGTAAAATATGGGAAATGGCGTCTTATATTCGGGTCATTATGGTGTTTTTGATGTAGACTATATTTGATGCCACTTGCATTAACCTCTGGACCCCGAACATCACTTCTCTTTTGCAACACTTCTCTTTTGTAAAGTAAATCTGTACAGCAGATATGGGCATCTACAACTATATGATTTGCCTAAGTGGCTGGACACGATAGATTAAAAAAATAAATAAATAAATAACACTCCGTTTTGCACAATAACCCACATTTTAACAGTTAATCTAATGCTATTCCCGTCCTCATGGTAGAGAGACAGACTAGATTTGGGGTGTCCAAAGTGCAGCATATGTTACATGTTTTTTTTAAAGTCACATATTGTCATAGAAGTGCACCCACACTTTTGCCAAGTACTGTCTTACCAGTTTCTCATAGAGCAGAGGTGTCCATAGCGCGGCTTGGGGGCCATTTCTGGCCAGCAGCTAGTGCTTGTAAGCCCTGGGCGTATTGAAAAATTACAATTAACTAATCATTAATAACATGTATTATTAGATCTCTCTATACAAGTTTTTCACTTCCGATACGATACTGATAATGTAGTCTTAACTATTGGTTGACACCAATCTGAAATTAGAACAAAGAATACAAACTTTTGGTTTGTCTTATTTTGTATTGTGTAATGTTAGAAAATGTTTGACTAAGTTGTGATCACATGTGCTCTGCATGCTGGATAGAGCTGGAATCTGAAATTGACTGTTTACTATTTAGCTCTTATATCTTTTTTTCTTACACTTTCAAGTCTCATTTGCAAGTATGTATTCATTTCAGTTTGTCCTCAAGTGTGTTGCCGTAGTCAGGAGGTAGTCTTTGCCATTAAGTTGAATGTGCCAGTCTTGTGTTTTGTTGAGCCCTACAAAGTGTTTGTACTGTAAGTATTGTACTCATTACACACCAGCGGTTTGATTGCAACATGCTTCTTAGTTGTAGTTTTGATTGCCATATATGGAAGTGTTCAAATCACCTTGTAAAATCGTTAATCCTAATTCGTAGCATGTACAGTCCTGCTCATAAATTTACATACCCTGGGAGAATTTATGATTTCTTGGCCATTCTTCAGAGAATATGAATGATAACACAAAAACCTTTCTTCCACTCATGCTTAATGGTTGTGTGAAGCTATTTATTGGCAAACAACTGTTTACTCTTTTTTTTAAATCAAAATGACAAAAGAAAGTACCCAAATGACCATGATCAAAAGTTTACATACCCCAGTGACTTTGATCTGATAACATGCACAAAAGTTGACACAAACAGGTTTGAATGGCTAATCAATGTTCCAATCCTCACCTGTGACCTGTTTGTTTGTAACTAATGTGTGTGTATAAAAGGTCAGTGTGTTTCTGGGCTTCTGACAGACCATTGCATCTTTCATCCAGTGCTGCACAGATGTTTATGGATTCTGAGTCATGGGGAAGGCAAAATAATTGTCAAAGGATCTGCGAGAAATGGTAATTGAACTGCATAAAACAGGAAAGGGGTATAAAAAGATATCCAAGGAATTGAGAATGCCAATCAGCAGTGTTCAAACGCTGATTAAGAAGTGGAAAATGAGGGATTCAGTTAGACCAGCAAAGATTTCAGCCACAACAGCCAGGAAAATTGTTCGAGATGCAAAGAAAAATCCACAAATAACTTCAGCTGAAATACAGGACTCTCTGAAAAATTGTGGTGTGGCTGTTTCAAGATGCACAATAAGGAGGCACTTGAAGAAAAATGGGCTGTATGGTTGAGTCGCCAGAAGAAAGCCATTTCTGCGCAAATGTCACAAAGTATCCTGCTTACATTACGCCAAACAGCACAGAGACAAGCCTCAAAACTTCTGGAATAAAGTAATTTGGAGTGATGAGACCAAAATTGAACTTTTTGGCGACTCGACCATGCAGCCCATTTTTCTTCAAGTGCCTCCTTATTGTGCATCTTGAAACAGCCACACCACAATTTTTCAGAGAGTCCTGTATTTCAGCTGAAGTTATTTGTGGATTTTTCTTTGCATCTCGAACAATTTTCCTACAGTATTCTCAATTCCTTGGATATCTTTTTATACCCTTTTCCTGTTTTATGCTGTTCAATTACCTTTTCTCTCAGATCCTTTGACAATTATTTTGCCTTCCCCATGACTCAGAATCCAGAAACATCTGTGCAGCACTGGATGAAAGATGCAATGGTCTGTCAGAAGCCCAGAAACTCACTGACCTTTTATACACACATATTAATTACACATATTGGAGCCTTGATTAGCCATTCAAACCTGTTTGTGTCAACTTTTGTGCATGTTATCAGATCAAAGTCACTGAGGTATGTAAACTTTTGATCAGGGTCATTTGGGTACTTTCTTTTGTCATTTTGATTTAAAAAGAGTAAACACAGTTGTTTGCCAATAAATAGCTTCACACAACCATTAAGCATGAGTGGAAGAAAGGTTTTTGTTTTATCATTCATATTCTCTGAAGAATGGCCAAGAAATCATATATTCTCCCAGGGTATGTAAACCTATGAGCAGGACTGTATATGGCATATCCAATGTAAATTAGCATCAAGATGGCACATTTGTTTTAATGCATTTTTTTAATGTTATTTTGTACCTCATGTAAATTATATTGACACACTACATTCATGTAGGTTCAGTTTTACAGTGTTTTGAAGTAAATACTTTTAAGAGGCTCTCAAATGGAGACAACCAGTTATCTGTCTGCTGAGTTAGCAAGAAGAGATGTTAGCGGGAGCAGAACAGACTGCTTGTATCGGTGATTTTAGATGGAGGCTTATCCAATTCGATACCTTTTTTTTCCGGAAATCATTCCAATATCCAATATCAGTATCGGCTCGGGACAGCCCTATTACACTAATTTGCTTTGTTGTCTAAAACACAGAGCTAAGATGTGGATGTTTTGTTGACATAGCTTAGCATATATCAATCAATCAATCAATCAATCAATCAATCAAAGTTTATTTATATAGCCCTGAATCACAAGTGTCTCAAAGGGTCAAAAATGGGTCATTAATATATTAATCTCTCCTATTAGATGAAGACCACCCAGTCCAAACTCGTGTGGTTTCCTCTGCGACAAAGGACAACTTGTCGAGATATGGACGACCATGCATCCAAAGTCCTTGTGTCCGTCTTACCAACTACAACGGCACTAACCTGCAGTGGGACGACATGAGACGCACGCTGGCGTTCGCCTGGGAAATCCACGTCTTCGGCTCAGCCAGCCTCTTTATTCTGATGGCGTCTTTGGCTGTTTTAGGACTAGTCGGTGCCTCCACTCTACCTTACCCCCACTGCGGCACTCTGATGCTGGCTAACAGCGCCCTGATTGTGGGGGGTGCCGTGCGGGCAGTCCACCTACTGCTGGATCCTTACGGGACGTGTCAGATCGTGTCTCACGCCACGCTGGCGGCGCTGCAGAATGTCCCCATGCAGCTTCTCCCGTGGGCTCAGGTCACCCTTACGCTTGTCACGCCCAGGCGGTTCAAATTGTTCCTGTTCCCGGTGATGCTGCAGAAGCCTCAGGTGGTCGCAGGGCTGCTTGTCTCACACTGCACTGTTCTCCTAGCAGCAGACTTACATTTCACTGATTTATTGCCACTGCTCCCTCTTTTCCTGCAGACTCTATCCCTCTGCTGGGGCCTCCCGTTCTGCATGGAAATCCTCACCAAGTCCCTTTCCCATTTAAACATCTTCTACAGGTCTTCACTTCCTCGGGGGGTTTCTACACAGAGGATCGAGATGTGCGCAAAGCGAGTCACAGCAGTGTGCGCCTCCCTGGGCATTGTTTGCTGTAGCCTTCAGATTTGCAGTCTCCTGTGGCTCTACGGGCTGATGGGGAACTGGAGGCGCTTCGGTTGGGGCTGGTGGCTAGGTCAGTTCTGGGCTAGAATTCTGGAGTTAGCTTGGGGCTTCTCCTTGCTCGTCTTGGGTTCCTGGATCTTCTGGATGCCCTCCAGGAGACGTGGCCAACGCGAGGTGTCCAAGACGACAAGCTGGTGGGACAGGGTCTTAGCCAGCGTCCAACAAGGGCGGCTCAAGCGGAATGAGAAGAAATGGAGAGTGCTGATGCCAAACAACTTGGCTAAGCATCATTTGTCAGGAGCGAGTTTCATCACGAGTCCTTATGAAAACCAACCATCTGTCGTTGTAACAGAATACAAGTGCGATCCCTCCGGCATCAGCAATGGTGACACACAGGCAGCGTTCCTGCAAAAAGTGAGTGAGCGTGAATGTATTCTCTCCTTCATTGAGCTTGACACGAGGTCGCCATCTCCCGTTAACCCGAGGCGCAGCATGGACAATGCCCTCCATCACGGACAGCTTCTAGCCGGTAGTCTGTTTACACCTCCTCCTCCTTCATGGACGCACTCTGACGATGAGAACGGCACTACGGCTTTCCCTCCGGCCTATGTTGGCTACGGCTGGATGATAGACACGGAATCCATCCCCGCATCTCTGGATCATTTCCAAGCCAGGGAGCCGTCACAGATCACGGATAACGGTTGTAACGACAAGTCTCCGAAAACCCATCAGGAAGAGGAGTTTTCTTCAAGGTTATCAACGCCGTCATATTCAAATGATTGGTCCGATGAAGACGTCACCAACTTTTAAGACGTAACATCTTTAATCTGAGGTCTTCAACACGGGGTCCGCAAAGGTACTGCAGGGGTGTTTTGAAATTTTTTGATGGATTATACCAGGGGTCCCCAAACTACGGCCGAATACAGCCCTCCAGCATCCAAAATCTGGCCTGCGGGAAGTCTCAAGTTTTTTTTTCATTTGTCCGACCGCTTCGATGTTAGCTACCTCTCTTTGTTTATAATGTCTATTTTTCTGTTGGATCTACTCTCTATTTCATTTTTGCTGCAGCGGTTACATATACTGTAATACTGTACATCAGGAGTGTCCGACTCATTTGAGTTCAGGGGCCGCATGGAGGAAAATCTGTGCACAAGCGGGCCGGACTATTAAAATCATAGCATTAAAACTAAAACATAAAGACAACTTCAGATTGTTTTCTTTGTCTTACTTTGGCCAAAAATAGAACAAACACATTCTGAAAATATGACAATAAAAGTATAGAAAACAATACCCGGCAGCGATAAAGTTTAGATCAGGGGTCTCCAAACTACGGCCCGTGGGCCGAATACGCCACAGTGTCAGGCGAGCGTGCACACGCGGCGCACTATTTTAGTCAATTAATGTGTGAGGAATATATATATATATATATATATATATACACACACACACACACACACACACACACACACACACACACACACACACACACACACACACACACACACACACACACACACACACACACACACACACACACACGCACGCGCACACACACGACCCGGCCCCCGGCCAAATTTTTTTAACTCAATGCAGCCCCCGAGTCAAAAACTTTGGGGACCCCTGGATTAGACATTTTTATACATGTTTCTTTGTAGAATTCCCCCACAATTTTTACACAAACTTAAATGTCTTTAAATGCATTACATTTATAAAGTTGAATTAATTTAATATAAAGTACAATAATTAAATTAAATGAACATTGATCAAACACACTGAGTTTGGAAATCACTGTACAATGCAGATTTGAAATAAAAACATGAATAATAATTTTAGAGTGTCTTCCCTGAGATTGGTAGGTCGTGAGTTCAAACCCCGGCCGAGTCATACCAAAGTCTATAAAAATGGGACCCATTACCTCCCTGCTTGGCACTCAGCATCAAAGGTTTGAATTGGGGGTTAAATCACAAAAATGATTCCCGAGCGCGGCCACCGCTGCTGCTCACTGCTCCCCTCACCTCCCAGGGGGTGAAACAAGGGGATGGGTCAAATGCAGAGGGTAATTTCACCACACCTAGTGTGTGTGTGACTATCAGTGGTACTTTAACTTTAACTTTATCATCATGTTAACGTTAAAGGCCTACTGAAACCCACTACTACCGACCACGCAGTCTGATAGTTTATATATCAATGATTAAATCTTAACATTGCAACACATGCCAATACGGCCGGGTTAACTTTTAAAAGTGCAATTTTAAATTTCCCGCGAAACTTCCGGTTGAAAACGTCTCGGTATGATGACGTTTGCGCGTGACGTCACGGAGTGAACGGAAGTATTCGGACCCCATTGGATCCAATACAAAAAGCTCTGTTTTCACCACATAATTCCACAGTATTCTGGACATCTGTGTTGGTGAATCTTTTGCAATTTATTTAATGAACAATGAAGACTGCAAAGAAGAAAGCTGTAGGTGGGATCGGTGTATTAGCGGCGGACTACAGCAACACAACCAGGAGGACTTTGAGATGGATAGCAGACGCGCTAGCCGGCGACCTCACCTTGACTTCCTCCGTCTCCGGGGCGCCGACCGCATCTATGATCGGGTGAAGTCCTTCGTCGCTCCGTCGATTGCTGGAACGCAGGTGAGCACGGGTGTTGATGAGCAGATTAGAGCGTAGGTGGATAGCTAATGTTTTTAGCATAGCTCTGTCGAGGTCCCGTAGCTAAGTTAGCTTCAATGGCGTCGTTAGCAACAGCATTGTTAAGCTTCGACAGGCTGGAAAGCATTAACCGTGTAGTTACATGTCCATGGTTTAATAGTATTGTTGATCTTCTGTCTATCCTTCCAGTCAGGGGTTTATTTCTTTTGTTTCTATCTGCATTTAAGCACGATGCTATCACGTTAGCTCCGTAGCTAAAGAGCTTCGCCGATGTATTGTCGTGGAGATAAAAGTCACTGTGAATGTCCATTTCGCGTTCTCGACTCTCATTTTCAAGAGGATATAGTATCCGAGGTGGTTTAAAATACAAATCCGTGATCCACAATAGAAAAAGGAGAAAGTGTGGAATCCAATGAACCCTTGTACCTAAGTTACGGTCAGAGCTAAAAAAGATACGTCCTGCACTGCACTCTAGTCCTTCACTCTCACGTTCCTCATCCACGAATCTTTTATTCCTCGCTCAAATTAATGGGGTAATCGTCGCTTTCTCGGTCCGAATCGCTCTCGCTGCACTGTAAACAATGGGTAAATGTGAGGAGCCCTTCAGCCTGTGACGTCACGCTACTTCCGGTACAGGCAAGGCTTTTTTTTATCAGCGATCAAAAGTTGCGAACTTTATTGTTGATGTTCTCTACTAAATCCTTTCAGCAAAAATATGGCAATATCGCGAAATGATCAAGTATGACACATAGAATGGATCTGCTATCCCCGTTTTAAAAAAAAAAATTAATTTCAGTAGGCCTTTAAGATAGGTAGCAATTTACACTCTAGTTGACATCCAGCGATTAGAGGCACTTGCTGCCACCTAAGGATAAGCATGTTAGTTGCCAGCTAGCTATAAGCGGTGCTATACTAAATTATTTGAATATCTTAGCGTTGCACAATAACAAGATATCTTTAGGACCAGGTTAATCGCTCCATCAGTTTAAGGGTCAGCGAGACAACATTGTCCTAAATTATAGTGGAACCTCGATTTACGAACCCCCCCTTTTTTTCAAAGTTTTCGATTCATGAACTACTAGAACCAAGTCTACGTGCGAACCATGTCTCTGTGTATGAACGCTACATTCATTCATTTTGTGTCCCCCTGGCAACCATTTTTTGGTTGCTCGTAATGAGGAGATTGAGGAAGCCGGCTTCATACCACAGCAAGTTTTTAATTGTGATGAGACCGGACTTTTCTGGAAAAACATGCCAAAGTGTACTTAAAAAATGTTTTTATATTTGATCTATTGACCTGATGTTACCATCATTACATGATGAAAGGTGGCCCAAATGTATACACTATAATTTAAATAAATTATGAACTATGTGAGCATATAGAAAATAACAGAAGTAAGTTCTTACAACATACTAATTAAATATGAGCTGACACAACTCTTGAATTTGTCCATGTTGGAAGTTACAGAAAATATGTGTGTGGGAATTGAATTCCACGGCCGTGGTGTCTTTGGTATATGTAGGAAGACTGATTAAGATCTGTGTTAGACCTTGTTACAGTGACTCTGTAGGGGTGTGCAGTTTCAGAAGATCGTGTCGTTCGAACATTGCAGACCGATTTTACTTTTTTTAAATATTTGTAATTGTAGCAATATGCTTGTTAAAGTTAAGCATATTTGTGATTGTTGATCTGTTTGTGAGGGCAGTTGATCCACCACCCTCTAGTTATTTGTGTTTGATTTACAGTAATGTATAGCACTTTATATTGTGTTCAAAGTGTACAAACCTTAACTTAAATATGGACTTTTGTCGAGGTTGGGACCCATTATTTATGTTTACATTTATTGTTTCTTATAGAGAGATTTGCTTCACTATAAAAACTTTTACTAACCCTGTTAATTAATCAATTGAGTTTGTAAATCGAGGTTCCACTGTGTTAGCAATTAGCACTGGCACTGACATTGGCCCCTTTGCACACACTTTGTCTTTGCACCAAACACACCTGCCTTGCTGTACGGCAGAAATTGTTTATTCAGAAAAATAAAAGGATGCAGGGGAAAACACTGTGATATATTTTGTACATTAAATATGCTAACACCTGACCAATATAGGTCAATATATGCAAATTTCGACAAAACAACAGGTCACTTTTTAGGCACCCCATACTAGTCGCCCCACACGTTGGACACCCCTGTTGTGTGGGGAATTGGGAACGCATATGTTTGGATGCACTTTTTTATGCTATTGAATGACAATCTGTGTTTAGTTACAAATTACTGTGATTGGTTGGCGACCAGCCCAGGGTGTACCTTGCCTCTATACCGAAGTCAGCTGGGATAGGATCCAGCTTCCTTAATGAGGACTGGAGGTATGGAAAGTGAATGGCTAAATGATTTACAAATGACAAGCATAAAAAGAGGTAATCTAAGTTACAAAAAAAATATATACACATATATATATATATATATATATATATATATATATATATATATATATATATATATATATATATATATATATATATATATATATATATATATATATATATATATATATATATATATATATATATATATATATATATATATATATATGTATATGTATATAAATATATATATATATATAATACAGCCATCTTGTTAGTTGTGTATTCAAGATAGACCAATTGTTTGATTTGCCATTTGATGATTTGTAATGTTTAGTCACTCTATGGAATGGATCCATATTGTCTTTATTTATACAATGGATTATATCAAATGTCTCATCCTATTATGAGAACTTTGCTACATTGAAATTGTGAATTTAGTATTGTTAAGTCATTTTAATTTAATGTGTCAAAAGTGTAAATTGAGGTAAATAAGAGTGGTGTGTGTTTTTTACCGAATGTGATGCGTTCAATAAAATGTGTTTTATGAACGCTCTAATCTTGATTTAATGATAACAATATTACAAAAATCCTGGGGATGGCGTGGCTCGGTGTTAGAGCGTCCGTGCCTGCAACTTTAGGGTTTCTGGTTCGATCACCAGCTTCCACCATCCTAGTCACATCTGTTGTGTCCTTGAGAAAGATTCACCCTTGCTCCTGATGGGTTGTGGTTAGGGCCTTGCATGGCAGCTCCCGCCATTAGTGCGGGAATGTGTGTATAAATGGGTGACTGTGGAAATAGTGTCAAAGTAGAAAAGCACTATAATCAATTGACCTTTTACTGTGGAACTTGTTAAATAATTTGGATTTAACATATTTTATATGTAGTTTTTTTTACTTTATAATAAATCCCTAAGAAAATATACATATATGCATTAATTTTATTAGAAACACATATGTATATACAATCATATAACTGTGCACAGCAAATGGTTGAGAAATAATTAATTAATCCAAAATTAATTTTTTTACTGACTGCGATACTTTTAATAAAATGTATTACATAAACTCTCTGATCATTGATTTGATAGTCATGTTAGAATTATACATACCCAATTATTTTAATTTGTGTATTTTATATCATACCTTTACAAGTATCAGTATCGTAACAAAAAATGCATAATTTAATGTAATCCTATTTCATCCTATAAATGTAATATTATTTATTTATTTAATCTCTTTTTTTCCCTTTTATTTGTTTATGCGATTAAAATACATGGCTACAAGTACAATTGGTAGATACTGAGTTAGGCCAAGACATGAAGTGCTGAAAAAAAATCAATGACACCTCCACCAGGTGTCTCTCCATTGTGCTGTGATTGGCCAACCAATTAGGCGGCTATGGCAGCTATATGTGAGCTGCACCCTTGGACATTTGTGCTCAGTGCTGAGAAAACAAGTAGAATCATATCAAGTGTGATGTATTGGCAAGCACCCGCGTTGTGTTTCCTCCTGATTCGAATGTGTCATGGAGGAACAGGCGAGCCAAAATCTTCTCCTCATGTGGGCCAAAGAGGACGGCTTCAATTCAGCAATGTTTTGTCTCGTGAGGGACCGGCACGGCACGGCTCGCTCACTTTCACTCTGGACAATACGAATACATCAAAAACCAATGCTGGTGAGTTGTACTGAATATCTCATAATTGTTTGTACGAGCATCATCGCATGTCTTTATTTGCAGAACTTCTCTCATCTTACCTGTGCTTGTTTGCAGCGTTTAACAGCTTTTTGAATGCCAAACTCAAGCGCATGGATCACTCTGTGCAATGTGGTGACGACGCCATGACGCTAAGGGTCAAACGGGTCAGAGTGCCTCGTTTTCTAGTGGATAGCGGTAGGTTAAGTACGAGGCTTGTAGTGCGGCATGGCTTTATCAACACCTTGACTTGTTGTTTGGGAAAACAGGTGAGGGAACTCTCATCCCAGTCTCTAAAATGCCCTCCAAGTGTGGCTTTTCTGTGAGGAGGTCCCGCAGAGACGTACTTTTGGACGCTCCTTACCAGGGATGTTATGTTACCCGACGGGTAAGAAAATAACATGTTTATCTAAGACACTCTCAATATCCTACATTTACTGTCCCTACTGTGTGTAAAGAGCTGGCCCGGAGGTCCTTTTCTTTTAGAGCCCCCTTTGACTGGAATCATCTGCCTGTCTCTCTGGTCTTTATCAACCATTGGTCCCTTTTTAAAATGTCTTTTTTTGTTTATCTTAAAATTGAATGTCACTGTGTAGTATGTCCTTGGTTGGAATTGAATTTATTAATCTTATATTTATTTTACTGCATTTGTTATTCTATTGTAAATTCTGAAAGAATTGTGTGAGCTGAGTGGTATCTGAGCAAAATTGTCTTTAATGATAATTGTTTGTTGTGCAACTTGTCCTGTACTGTAGTGTGTTCATTTTAAAATGTCTTTGGTCCCCCTTGAAATTGAGATGCTGCATCTCAAGGGGTTTTCCATTAATAATTTCAAATCAACTGAAGACAAAAGGCTTTTACATCTGGACCATGGTGTTAAAACATGTGAAAGGAGGAGTAAGGAAACCAGCAGCTGTATTGTCATTGAAGTGATTGTTCCAGAAAGTGGAAAGCATGCTGTAATGTGTATGCCAGGCCAGTCATTGGCGATGTCACTTTCTAATCATGTAGGGATGTATCGATAACGCCCGACAGTTAGTATTACCGTATTAAATAAAATGATCCAAAAACTGATTGATAACCACGCTGATAAAAGTATGGATTGACTACCCTTTGCTTGACCCTGGCTGAGTCATCATACCAAAGACTATATTAAAAATGGGACCCATTGCCTCCCTGCTTGGCACTCTGCATCAAGGGTTGGAATTGGGGGTTAAATCACCAAAATGATTACCGGGCGCGGCCACTGCTGCTGCTCACTGCTCTCCTCACCTCCCGGGGGGGGTGAACAATGGGATGGGTCAAATGCAGAGGATAATTTCACCACACCTAGTGTGTGTGACTATCTTTAACTGTGTACTTTAACTTTTTACTTTAACTTGCTAGTTAGCCTAAATGCTAACCTAAAAACAAGAAACATTGTCTTTCCCTGTTAATACTCTATACCCCAATCTAAACTTGCATAAACAAATTGTCTAAATTAGGGGTCCCCAAACTACAAGGGCAGTCTGAATTTTTTTTTGTTTAGTTAAAAAAAAAAAAAAAAAAGTTTAAATCTGTCCTTTCTAATCCATTTTCTACCATTTGTTACTCTCTGTATCTCCTAGCCGCACAGGCAAATCATATTGTCTAAAAATTCATTTTCCCATCGATAACGTGACATCGTGCTCGGAATATAAATATTTATATACAGCTCTGCCCCCGGCCCAATTTTTTAAACCCAATGTGGCCCCCCGTGTCAAAGTTTGGGGACCCCTGGTCTAAACTAAGATACAGTATTTCCATTGAACATATAGGCTGTGCTGTTTTAGCACAAAGTGATCGATCTATACTCTACTGCCGATTTGTAACAGACGTAATTCTAAAATGTTTACCAATTGAAATGGAAGAAACATTTTTAAACGCATACAAATAATATGACTCTTATGCAGCCGGAACAATATTCAATGTTTCCTCTGTCAAGAAAGTATGTTTTAGTTCTCAAAAAATATATATTTAAGATTTTAGTGTGTATTAGTACTTTTTTGAGCACATTCAACAATATCGTGATAATTTTGGTCACAAGTACCAAAATATGACATTTTGATATGGTTTCATCCCTACATCTGACAATCCTTCCGGCTACATACTTCCTATGCCTTTTATTTATCTATTTTTATCTGTACTGCAGGGCGGTGACTATGTACTGCCACTCCGTCTATGGGGGACACCGATGACCGTTTCGTGCCCTGCCATATCAACGCCACCCTCAGTTTCCTGTTTCCCTACTTGGATGGCGGTCAAGATCGGAGGCGTTACAGAAAAAGATGTCAAAGTGAAAGGTAGTTACGTTTTACAATGTACAGTACTTCACAATTTTAAGGGCACCCTTTTGGTACTTCCCACCAAGGGACAATTCTAAAGAAGTGAAACTTGGATATGATTTGGCGTAGTCAGTGTACAGTTTGTGCAGAAGCATAGATCTACTATCCAGAGTCCATGTAATAATTGGTCAGTCCCTCAGGAATTTGCGATCACGAAAATTAACTTTGTTCAATGTTTGCAACTTCTCCGCCTATTTTGACCAATCAAATTTGTCTGAGCGGCGCTCAAACGTGTAAATCAACTTTCTGATCCAATCTTGTCTTTTTTCCTGTGTAGACAAAGCAGCAACTTGTAACAATATGTCAACTCTTTACTGCTCAAAGATCATAATTGTCATCCTCTCACATAACTCAGACCTACTTCCTGTCTACGGCGCTAAGCCTTCTGGGTAATGTAGTGTATAAACATTTAGCAACATGCTGGCATCCTAATTTCCTAGTTGACATGTATTTATATCCTTTAGTCTTATCAGGGTAAGATAAGAGATTTTTTTGCCCATTTTGGTACGTTTCACCTTTTTTTTAAAAGCAGTAAAATATTGATTTATTTTCAAAGCACTAGAAAATAAAAAGAATGCTGAAGAGTCAAAGCCGAACCGAAACGCTACCAGTAAGCATGCTGGCCAGATAGCGTCAAGTAACAAGAAATATGAGCAAAGTGAGTTTAAAAAAAAAAAAAAAAAATTTAAAAAAAAAAAAGCTAGCATGCTCACAGTAAACTTTAGCATTAGTAAAATGCCAAAATATGATACCCAGGTGTATACCTATTAAATTATTTGGAAAAAGCTAGCATGCCAACTGTGAAATAGGCAAGTACCACTATGTATTACTGATTGCTAACGGGTATCATTTGTCAAGTATCAAAACATTTGACACTGAGGTGTACTCCTGCAAAATTGGCCAAAAAAAGCTAGCATGCTAACAAAATGTTAACAATTGTACCGCAGGGCCGCACTTTGGACACCCGTACTTTTTATTTACAAATGCTCTTCATGTGCGGGAACATAAATGAATGTTTATGAAGAGGAATCCAGTAACAGGTTCATCTCTGCTCAAATCCATTTCCAGGAGGATTAAGTCACACACTAACAATATTCCCTGTGAGGTGTACTTACTTGGGTTGCCAGTAGTGATTATGCGGACTCCTTTTCAATTGATGGTCTATTTAGACCAGGGGTCCCCAAACTGCGGCCTGCCAGCGTAAATTTTTTTAAAGTTTGTCCGACTGCTTCTATGATAGCAACCTCCTTTGTTCATAATGTCTATTTTGTGCTGGATCTATTCTATTTTATGCTGCCCTTTTTTTTATTTTTTTTTATTTTTTTGCTGCAGCTGTTGCATATACTGTACATTAGGGGTGTCCAACTCATTTTAGCTCAGGGGCCACATGGAGGAAAATCTGCGCACATGTGGGCCGGACTATTAAGATCATGGCATTAAAACAAAAAAAATAGACAACTTCAGATTGTTTTTTTTGTCTTACTTTGGCCAAAAATAGAGCAAACACATTCTAAAAATACGACAAGTATAGAAAAAATACCCGGCAGCGGTAAAGTTTAGGTAATGGTCCCCAAACTACGACCCGTGGGCTAAATATGGCCCACGGGAAGTCAAGTTTTAAAAAAAATAAAACAATTTGTCCTTTCTAATCTATTTTCTACCACTTGTTACTCTCGGGTCTCCTAGCCGCTCAGGCAAATCATATTGTCTAAAAATGCATTTTCCCATCGATAATGTGACATCGCGCTCGCACTGCAATGTCGGGCGAGCGTGCGGCAAGTGCGCACTCTTTTAGTCAATTAGTGCGATCTATTGCCCCATGCAAAAAGTTTGGATTTACACTTGGACAAACTTTATTGATCCCAAGGCAAACTGTGGATCAATACACACTGACTACTCTAACATACGCCCAGGTCTGCATTCTGGGGTATTGCTCCCTGAAAGTCTACTGAAATGTACTTGTTTTGTACAAGACTTAATTACCCCTGTTGTACTGCAGTGTCGGACACATGGAGGTCCCTGTCGTCCATGTGCAGCAGTTGTGGACTTTCTGTAGAAGCATTCTCTGGAGGACTTTCCTTCACTGCCCCCTATCACAATGGCTTGTGCATAGAGACAAAGGTAAACATGCGGGCCATGTTTGTGGAAGCAAGTGTTCAACCTGTGTTAAGTTAATCTTTTCTTTTACAGGATGATGTGCATACTCTGTCAGTACTTCTGGCTGATGTTGAGCTGTTGGTCACGTGCCCTTCCTTACCAGAGAACAATCCAACGCCTGCGACAACCACACCCCTTAGTTATCACCCCCAGTTAGTGTCCCATCCTGGGGCGTCCTTGCATGCATTTGCGCAGATGTTGAAACCTCCTCAGTTACGTGCGGCGCCACATTCCGGAATGAACTCTCAACACCAAGGAATGCCGCCGTTTATGCACGAGATGTTGCCGCACTACTACTGGTTTCCTAGGCACGCAACACAAGCTCCACTTCAAAACCCTGGAGCTCACCCAGCCCTATTGCATCCACATTATGGCTTTCCTTATGTCCCGCAATTCCACATGGCACCGTGGCTTTCCCAACCAGAAACCTCTCCTTTGACCACTACTATGACTAGTACTACTACGGAGGCTACGTTAACCACAGAAACCCCCACTCAGAAAGTACTTTCCAAACAGCTGTGGCTGCCATCTGGCCAGATTCAAACAGTCCCTGGTCTTGCAAACACCCACCCTGAGCTGACTGCACCGCAGGCTTACCAGATCCCAGTTCTGTACCCCCCAGGAAAATATTTCCCTGGCCAACATAAGCCCTTTTACTACCCGCCGCCTTATCTGCCACTCTACTACCCGCATCCTCAGAAGATGCATGGATTTGCAAATCCTCCAGCCGACCATCCTTCATAGACTAATAGCTTTAGCAACACGCTAATGCAAACCCCTTCTCTTCGGTCACGCAGGAGCTGGTGACGAGTGATGCTTCCCAGGAAGGTCACAGCCAGACAGTTTTTTTTGTTCCCCCCCACCCCCCCTGTTGTATTTAACAAAATGGACTCTTGGAAAGCCTGGGAAATAAAAGGTGATTCATGATTCCAGTTGTCTATATGAGTCTCATTGAGGTTTACAAATTACTGTCTAAAAAAAACCCCCAATATATTTTAAGCTATGCTTTAATGGTAAAACTAAATAGATGTTTACGGTAGGTCCTATAGTAGTGCAAAAGCAGAAAACTCCAAAATATACTCCTGAAAACAAATGTGAGACCCCACAGGTGTTTATACTGTGAGTAAATACAAATTTGCTATTTCCACCCTCAGTTATTGGTTGGTATCCATGTTTAGCTAAACCTCTTCAAACTGACAGTTATTCACAAATAGTATTTAAATCTAGTAATAAAGTAATTTCATCTGAAGGCAAATGTGCAGCAACATCCAAACTCTTCAAACAGAAATAAACAAACAAAAAAATACAAATACTACAATCTCCAACACTGCAGGATTAAAAGCAAAATACAGTAAAACTGAAAATGTCAATGTGATTACAGTCCCACATTTGAAAAATATGGTTTTAGGTTCATTTAAGACAACATTGTCAATAGGTGTGAATGAGTGTCTGTACATGCCCCGTGACTGATGTTTGAGGCTCTTTGTGACCCACAGCTTGTTTATTGCTCTATGGCATATTCTAAAACTTAACTAAAAAAAAAAAATATATATATATATATATATATATATGTAGCAAAAAACGATAGTGGGGGGAAAAAGGTTAAAATATTTATACACTTTGACAACTTTACAGTATGTAACATCCATGCCAGGGATACTAAAACTTTTTGCCTCCATTTGTCAAAGTGAAAATGTGCCATCAGGCAGTAGTCCAAAGACAGCAATTTTAAGCGTTAAACCCCAATTGCCAAAAAGTTCCTATATTGATTACCAAGGACAGATGGCAAATAGTTAGCCTTGCAAAAAATGCCATCAAAGATGGTGTGAGCGTTTGGTGTCCCAAACTTATTCACTTCCGATATACGGATATTGATCCGCTCGGATACCACCAAGAATCATAGTGTAGAATGTTAGACAAGGTTTGATCAAGAGAAATTAGTCAGAGCACAATGGTAGGTATGAAAAACTGTAACCTATTAGCTGTCTGAAATGGACTTAGACTTATATTGTCATTCAAATTTGAACTTTACAGTACAGATAAGTACAACATTTTGTTGCATTCGTTGTAGTGCAGGATAAAAGATCAATAAGGTGCAGTGTTTGCATATACAAAAGAAGGTGCAGATATAGATTTACTGTACAGATAAATATATTGCACTTTTGCATATGCATCCACGTTTATGGATGAATGTTGTATTGTCTTTATAGTCCAGCAAGTTAATCTGTTTTTTGGGGGAATTGAGGGGATTATTACAATGCGTTCAAGAGTCTTATGGCCTGAGGGAAGACGCTGTTGCAGAACCTGGAGATTCTGCTACGGAGGCTGCGGAACCTCTTTCCAGAGTCCGGAAGTGAAAACAGTCCTTGGTGGGGGTGGGAGGAGGCTCTACTGATTTTCTGAGCCCTGGTCAGGCAGCGGCTTTTCACGATCTCCCAGATAGGAGGAAGAGGAGTCCTGATGATCTTTTCCGCCCGTCCTCACCTCTCTCTGCAGAGACTTCCAGTCTGAGGCACTGCAGGCTCCAGTCCAGACAGAGATGCAGTTGGTCAGTAGGCTCTCTATAATGCCTCTGGAGAATGAGAGGATTACTTATGCTGTCTTTAAATTGAGGTGGAGTCGTGATTTTTTTTTTTGGCAAAATCTAGTCATAATTCAAGTTAAAGCCCATGAAGTAAGTTCAATAATGCAGACATGTTTGTTACTGGATACTTTCTAATACGCTTTAGAGACTTTGTATGTGTAAGTAATATGCAACTATAATTATTTGATACTTGTTTATATTTACAAATGTGCTGTTTTATTTACATCTGAGTTTAAAAGGTCAGTATGAATATGTATTATATTTGAAAGCAACCCTTTGGCAGGCCAAATCAAACAACTCAGCGGGCCAAATATGGTCCCCATGGCCCCCCTAGTCTACACAGAGGAGAAAATCAGCTATTTTACATCCATCCATCCATCCAATTTCTACCTCTTGTCCCTCTTGGGGTCGCGGGGGGTGGCTGGAGCCTATCTCAGCTGCATTTGGGCGGAAGGCGGGGTACACCCTGGACCTCATTGCAGGGCCACCACAGATAGACAACATTCACACTCACATTCACACACTAGGGCCAATTGTTTCCAGTTTATTCAAAACTCGTGAGGCTGTTCAGTGTTAACATTTTATTCACCTTAATTTTCTTTCACCCACCATATGAGGGCTTGCAAAAAGAATTGAGGAAAAACAAATGTATTGGTGTAATATAGTGTTGCGTAAAAGTATAGACATAAATGTTATATTGTGTTGAATGGATGTATAAACATAATTGTAATCGTGTAGAGTTCATTCATCCATTCATCCATCCATCCATTTTCTACCGCTTGTCCCACTCAGGGTTGCGGGGGGCTGGCGCCTATCCCAGCTGCACTTGTGCTGAAGGCATAGTGTACACCCTGGACAAGTCGCCACCTCAACCTAGGGCCAACACAGACAACCATTCAGACTCACATTCACACACTAGGGCCAATTTAGTGATGCCAATCAGTCTATCCCCAGGTGCATGTCTTTGGAGGTGGGAGGAAGCCGGAGGGAACCTACACAGTCACGGGGAGAACATGCAAACTCCACACAGAAAGAACTTGGGAGCTGAGCTTGGGAAGCAAACTCAGGACCTTCTCGCTGTGAGGTACGAGCGCTACCCATTGCGCCACCATGAATTAAACATAATTTGAATAGTGTAGTGTTAAGTCCGGGGTCAGCAACTCGCGGCTCTAGAGCCACATGTGGCTCTTGAGCGGTGCCCTGGTGGCTCCATGGAGCTTTTTCAAAAATGTATGGAAATGTAAAAAAATGGGGTGAAAAATATATTTTTTGTTGTAATATGGTTTCTGTAGGAGGAAAAATATGACACAAACCTTCCTAATTGTTAGAAAGCCCACTGTTTAATATGTTTGTGTTCATGCTTCACTGATAAGAGTATTTGGTGAGCGACGTTTTGTCGTACTAATTTCAGAGGCCCTTGAACTCACCGTTGTGTGTACTGTGACTCAACAGTTTGTATACACGTATAACTTTCTCTGACGCTGCCACAGAAAAATGTGTTTTATGCTACTTCTTCTTTGTCTCATTTTGTCCACCAAGCGTTTTATACTGTGCGTGAATGCACAAAGGTGAGCTTTGTTGATATTATTGACTTGTTATGGAGTGCTAATCAGGCATATTTGGTCACTGGATGACTGCAAGCTAATCGATGCTAACATTTAGGCTAGCTGTATGTACATATTGCATCATTATGCCTCGTTTGTAGGTATAATTGAGCTCATTTAATTTCCTTTACTTATGTCCTCTGTGTATTTAGTTTATTTTCCATGTTTCATGACACATTATCTGTATGTAATATTGGCTGTATTTCTGATTGTGCCATGTTGTTCCAGACCACAGCAAACGTTGGCCAGCTTGCAAAGATTGTAATAAATCCATTAGAAGAAGACAGCCTGCTGTTCCCTTTAACTTGGAAACACACATCTTTACCTTTGGCCATTCTAAGACAGTCATCTCCAGGAGTTATCTCACCCTCTGAGAAAGTTTTACTAATGTTTTCCAATGTTGTAAAAATGTGTATAAAAAATATTACATTTCAACATTTCTGTCAACAAAGATTTGCGTCAGCCTGCGACTCATTTTGATAGTAGGCAAATATAGCTAATTAGCCACTTACATCATGTTTTGCCACCATTATAACATTTATAAAAGTGTTTTAATTTTTTGCGGCTCTAGACAGATTCCTTTTTTGTATTTTTGGTCCTATATGGCTCTTTCAACATTTTGGGTTGCCGACCCCTGTGTTAAGTGGATGTATAAACATGACTGTAATAGAGTAGTCAAGTGGATGTATACGAACATATATGTAATAGAGTAGTGTTAAGTGGATGTATAAACATACATAACTGTAATAGAGTAGAGTTAAGTGGATATACGAACATACAGGTATATGTAATAGAGTAGTGTTCAGTGTATGAATAAACAAATGTAATAGTGTAAAGTGGATTTATAAACATAAATGTAATAGTGTAGTGTTGAGTGAATGTATAAACATATATATAATAGTGTAGTATTAAGTGAATGTACAAACATAACTGTAATAGAGTAGAGTTAAGTGGATATACGAACATATATGTAATAGAGTAGTGTTAAGTGGATGTATAAACATTAATGTAATGGAGTAATGTTAAGTGGATGTATAAACATAATAGTAATCGTGTAGTGTTAAGTGGCTGTATAAACCTAATCGTAATAGTATAGTGTTCAGTGCATGAATAAACAAAAGTAATGGTGTAAAGTGGATTTATAAACATAAATGTAATAGTGTAGTGTTGAGTGAATGTATAAACATACATATAATAGTGTAGTATTAAGTGTATGTATAAACATAATTATAATAGTGTCATGTTCAGTGTATGTATAAACATAAATATAATAGTGTAATGTTAAGTGGATGTATAAACATAAATATAATAATGTAATAGTCTTGACATCCAAATCGCTGCCGTTGTGTCCTTGGGCAGGACACTTCACCCTTGCCCCCGGTGCCGCTCACACTGGTGAATGAATGATGAATGAATGATAGGTGGTGGTCGGAGGGACCGTAGGCGCAAACTGGCAGCCTCTCTTCCGTCAGTCTACCCCAGGGCAGCTGTGGCTACAAATGTAGCTTACCACCAGCAGTTGTGAATGAATGATGGGTTCCCACTTCTCTGTGAGCGCTTTGAGTATCTAATAATAGAAAAGCGCGATATAAAATCTAATCCATTATTATTATGCTAAGTGGATGTATAAACATAATTGTATTAGTGTCATGTTAAGTGGATGTATAAACAAAAATATAATAGTGTAGTGTGTTAAGTGGATGTATAAACATAAATATAACTTTGTAACTTAAGGACTTAACATAACATAACTTAACATAAGGAAACTTAAGGTGTTTGCAGTTTTACTCAGCCATCATCGAGTCCATCCTCACCTCCTCCATCACCGTGTGGTTCCCCGGCGCCACAGTCCGGGACAAGCATCGACTACAGCGCATCGTACGTGCTGCTGAAAAGGTGATTGGCTGCAAGCTCCCATCCCTCCAGGACCTGTTCTCCTCCAGGACCAGGAGGCGTGTGGGTTGGATCACAGCTGACTCTTCTCACCCTGGACACAAACTATTCTCCCCTCTCCCTTCAGGCAGGAGACTACGTTCCATCCAGACCCAAACCTCCCGCCACCTGAACAGTTTTTTCCCCTCGGCCATCAGGCACATGATCAATATCAAGATCTGATCAGTTACAGCTCATTTTATTACATATTCTGTGTTATATGCGTTTTATGTTGCACGATTGCACCAAGAAAAGTTCCTAGTTTGTGAACCCATTCTCAAACAATGGCAATAAAAACTATTCTGATTCTGATAATCGTGTAGTGTGTTAAGTGGATGTATAAACATAAATATAATAGTGTAGTGTGTTAAGTGGATGAAGAAACATAAATGTAATAGTGTAGTGTTAAGTGGATGAAGAAACATACATGTAATAGTGTCATGTTCAGTGGATGTATAAACATAAATATAATAGTGTAATGTTCAGTGGATGTATAAACTTAAATAGTTTATAATAATACACCTTACGGTGCAACCTGGACACATCATCAGTGATTCTCCCGGGGTCATAGGGTGTTTCGGGTCTTAATCAAACACCCTCACCTGGGCGACTCAGCCGAGGGTGATCAGTCCCTCGACTTGTGTCCAGGTAGCGCTCTACGCCACACATCCCCCCTCTGACAGTCTGCCCTGGGGCTGCGCCGGTGGTGCTTGGAGGTTCTGTGCACTGTGGGGAGTGTCCGGGCCTGGATCCTCCTCCGTCTCATCAGGTGCCGTACAGAGTACTGTACTGTACCCACCTTCTACCATCCTAGTCACGTCCGTTGTGTCCTTGGGCAAGACACTTCACCCTTGCTCCTGATGGCTGCTGGTTAGCGCCTTGCATGGCAGCTCCCGCCATCAGTGTGTGAATGTGTGTGTGAATGGGTGAATGTGGAAATACTGTCAAAGCGCTTTGAGTACCTTGAAGTTAGAAAAGCGCTATACAAGTATAACCCATTTATCATTTAATTTACTGGCACTGTGCGTTGCACCACAGGTTTCCCTAGGCAGCCTATCTTGGTCTTATGTATCTTCAGGGTTTTTCGTAGCGCTGTATGGATGCTCCCTTGCGAGAGCTGCAGCTTGGGATGCTACCCCTCCCTGCCCCGGTTGCCGTCTTTCCGGGCTGTCAACTGTCTCTCCAGTTGTCACCACTCTTTCGGGGTTGTCATCCAGCCTCTTCCTGGAAGTCAATGGCGATGCCATACTAGATTAGTTTATAATAATACACCTCACGGTGCAACCTGGACACATCATCAGTGTAATGATAAGTGGATGTTTAAACATAAATATAATAGTGTAAAGTTAAATGGATGTATAAACATAATTGTAATAGTGTCATGTTCAGTTGATGTATAAACATAAATATACTAGTGTCATGTTCAGTGGATGTATAAACATAAATATACTAGTGTCATGTTCAGTGGATGTATAAACATAAATATAATGGTGTAGTATAAAGTGGATATATAAACATAATTGTAATAGTGTCATGTTCAGTGGATGTATAAACATAAATATAATAGTGTAGTGTTCAGTGGATGTATAATAGTGTAGTGTTCAGTGGCTGTATAAACATAAATATAATAGTAATATAGTATATATAATAATAATATAGTAGTGTTAAGTGGATGAAGAAACAAACATAAATGTAATAGAGTAGAGTTAAGTGTACATACATACGAACATATATGTAATAGAGTAGTGTTAAGTGGATGTATAAACATAATTGTAAACATGTAGTGTTAGGTGGATGTATAAACATAATCGTAATAGTGTAGTGTTCAGTGTATGAATAAACAAATGTAATAGTGTAAAGTGGATTTATAAACATAAATGTAATAGTGTAGTGTTAAGTGGATAAAGAAACATAAATGTAATAGTGTAGTGTTAAGTGGATGAAGAAACATAAATGTAATACCACTGTTGAGTGTTTCGACGCCGGGCACGCTACATGACGTCATCGTGGGAGTGTTCCTCCACAGGGAGAGATGAACGCTCACCAACACAATCCTCTCAGCGCCCACGTAAGTTGACGCCGATAAACCTACGACTTTGTCAATTACTCTGTGTGTGAAATTGGCGTATGTTTACCGCCATGTGCCCTGTGTCCTGTGCGAGGCTGAAGGGTTGCGCCGGCTTGTTTGTGCCTTTAGCGACGTGCCCGGATGTTCGCCCGGAGCTTGCTGGCTAACTAGCGGCTAGTTAGTTAGCCGCTAACAGCCGGAGCTAGCATGCTATCTGACAGACTGATTGGCCGGCGAGTGAGCGCCTGTTTAACTGTCAGGCCTGGCTTGGCGGGGAGGGGGCGTTTGTTTACATTAGGGTTAAAATGAATATCAATTAATACGTCGATATAATGTAGTATGATCAAATTATTATGCCACCTACTGGAAATAATATAATTAAGGTTGACTGAAAACAATACAGTCACTAGTTCATTTATTACCATGCTGTGAAAGCTTACACCTTTATAGCCATGACCATTTTCGGTGTTCAATTATTCTGACGCGCCGAAAGCAAGAACCGTTCTTAGTGGGAGCCTTTCGGGCGCTGTTGTGCAAGCAAGGCACGCCGAATGACCCCAATGTGTCTCCTCCAACCTCGCATCTCGCACCGGTGTACGCCGTGCGGTGAAGTAAACACCCTCCGGCGCCAACACCTTAGCCCGTACTACTAAATTGTGTTTCGAGAGAGCACACAAGCCAACAAAAAGCCCACAACAATCCCCACACAGTTTAACTGTCACAACAGTTAGCAAATTAGTAACTAAATGGACGTTTTGTCCTTACATACTGTACATGTGACTGCGTGCTGTTTAAACGTGAAGGCCTAGAAGAGTTAGCTAGCAAGCTGCTTGTATCATCCTCTTCTTAACTCTAAACCGTTGAGCTCCGGCTATTAGTGCAGTAAAGTCGTTTGTTTGTGCAACCTTTTGAACATGTAGCTCTTAAATCAACGTGTCTTGCTACATCTTGTTCATACACTGAATGCACCTGTAACTTATTCATGAGCCCGAGAAGGTCTTCTTGGTGGAGGCATTATACAAGTAAATGAACTGTACACTATTGACATTTGTTTTATTGTCAGACAGGGCAGCTGTAATTTAAAACAAGGCCAGTCTGCAATGGTCCCTTTGGGGGGCTTTCACTCCTTAATTAACATTTGTGTAATTAGGCTGAAGGGCTTTGGTTGTCACTGCTGAGATTGGAATGAACAAAAAAATTTAGTCTACAGATGCACTAACACACAATCTCATTTCTAAATGTCATTATTTAAACAAACAAACTGACTTAACAAGCTCAATGACTCACGCTGCACTGTTCTTGGAATAATGGCCAACACTTTGTGCTCTTCCAGCCTTGCTAGCAATGGCGAATTGTAGGGTTCGTACGGGTGCTTAAAAACCTTGAAAAGGCTTGAATTTTAATGTTGTGTTTTCAAGCAAGGCTGGGCGATATAATGATAAATGATAAATGGGTTATACTTGTATAGCGCTTTTCTACCTTCAAGGTACTCAAAGCGCTTTGACAGTATTTCCACATTCACCCATTCACACACACATTCACACACTGATGGAGGGAGCTGCCATGCAAGGCGCTACCAGCACCCATCAGGAGCAAGGGTGAAGTGTCTTGCCCAAGGACACAACGGACGTGACTAGGATGGTAGAAGGTGGGGATTGAACCCCAGTAACCAACAACCCTCCGATTGCTGGCACAGCCACTCTACCAACTTCGCCACGCCGTCCCGATATGGCCTTTTATTAATATCTCGATATTTTTAGGCCATGTCACGATACACAATATATATCTCGATATTTTGCCTTAGCCTTGAATTAACACTTGATGCATATAATCACACCAGTATGATGATTCTATGTGTCTACATTAAAACATTCTTGTTCATACTGCATTAATATATGCTCATTTTAAACTTTCATGCAGAGAGGGGAATCACAACTAAGTCCATTTACCAAAACTGTATTTATTAAACAGTTATCAAGCAGTGGCACAAACATTCATGTAATTTCCAAAACCGAAAGTGCAAGATTGTCAGACATTTTAAAACAAGCTATTAGTGCACTTTTGTGCATGATGTCACTAAGATGACATGTCAAAACAACACTAAATTAAAGTGCATTTTTTGTACAGAACGCCACTACAACAGTTTAAAACAAATAAAGTGCACTTTTGTGCATGATGTTACACAAGCTATTTCAATAACTGTCAAATAAAAATGAGCTGCTTAATAGGAAATCAAATTGTGTATGTCCTTCGCTATGTGGTAGGTTACTGCGGACGTTATGTACTTCTGTTGTTGACTATTTTTTTCATATGGTGTTGATCTGGAAATGGTGGCTTGGGCATTTTGTTGGGTGTGGCACCGAACAAAGATGTTGACATACAGAGTTTCAAGCACTCCTCATTCTCTAGCGGTTGACTTTTCAAATGATGCTACACATTAGTGGTGCTGCTACTTTTTGTAGCAACGCTTTTGCCGCATACTTTACATATTACGGTTGTCTGTTCAACATCTTGCCGCTTGAAGCCAAACCACCACCAGACGATGAACCCTGTGCTGTTATTCTTGGGAATTAATTCTCCTTCTTTCTCTCATATTACCACTCCCACCGCACCGTTAGCACCACAGCTAACGTTACCTATGCTGCTACCTCTCTGCTCCGCGAGGGCGTATGACGTTGCACGCGCGACAGTATGTGACGTATGTCAGAAGGTGCGCTTGTTTTACGTCTCTGTGAGAAGGAGAGACAAGAAAGAGTGAGAAACGCCTGTAGTGTAATGTCCGCAGCTAAAAGCAACTGCGTGAGAACGTATACTCGAATATCACGATATAGTCATTTTCTATATCGCACAGAGACATACCCGCGATATTTCGAGTATATTCGATATATCGCCCAGCCCTACATTCAAGATTTGAAAAATGCTTGAATTTTGCTTGTAAATGCTTGTAAATGTTCATCATATTTCTCGGCAGTCTGACTCTATAAGCTAATTATAAAATGGGAAAAAATAAAATAAGTTTCCTTAAAAATGAAAGCTACACGCTTGACCTATTGGCTTTGCACCAGCCCTTACAGTAGGTTGTTGTCATGCCAAAACCGTATATGTGTCGCCCCCAAGAGGACAGTGGTGCATCGGTCCATCATGCCGGGAGGTCTTCGTTTTAAAGAACATTGGATGGAAAATGACAAACACAAACTTTGGATGAAACGTGGACCAAATCCACGTGTAGCCTGCTGCAAAGTATGCAAAAAGGAAATCCAACATTGTTCGATGTATTTTTTGCTCCATTATTTTGGTTGTCTACTTAACTTGTTTGACTACCTCAGTTAAAGCAAACAAGTTACATTTTGTTGTTTTGGTTAATTGCATTAAAATGGTTACATTATTGGACTTGTTTGTATTGTGAAGGTCATGTAATGTATAATGTGTAACCTTTTTCACAACTTAGAGCTGAGTTAATATGAATGATTTTGTAGTTTTTACACAACATGGTTGTATGCATTTGTTGCTCTATTATTTTACTACTTAACTTGTCTGACTACCTCAGTGAAAGCAAAAAAACTTAACTTTTGTCTTTTTGTTAATTTGTTATCATAGCCACAGTTATAAGGCTAGATATGCTTAATGAAAGGTGCCTGAGGTGTTGTGAAACTAACAAAATATTTTCCTTTAATTTATTATCTTTATATTAATGTGGAACAGTTTTGTTAATAAATGAGTGAAATTGACATTTTGAGGGTGTGTGTATTCATATCACATTATGCAGTTTACAAGCACAAATATGGGATGTCATTGAGTGCTGTAAGTAAGAAAAAGAACAAGAAATTTGAAAAACAACACAAATGGAGACAGTTTTGCAAACAACAGTCTACAGAAACACTGCTTCATTTTCTATGCCCCATTCAGTTAATGATAACTGCTGCAATGTTAGGCTTAGGTTTTAGCAGATTTTCCGTATTTTTCCTACAGACAGCATTTGGTGACCTCAAACAACAAGGCTATGGATTGATTCACACCGGTTTTCGCCTTTTGAAGGGTACTGGAAAAACTGGAAAATTGATCTTGAAAGTCCTTAAAAAGTGCTTGAATTTGGCCATGGAAAAGGTGTACGAACCCTGCAATTGGCTCCACTTCCCTGGGTCGACAAGGGTCTCTGGTTGTCATTTGTTAGCTTGTGAGAGAAGTGATCACTAATAAATTGCAGTGTTCCCCATACATTCATATATTTGTGGGTGACCACCATCTAACCCTATCTGGTTGCTTTGTTCATAAAACATTATAATGGGATTCTCTGTGAATGTCGCTTGTCGTTACAACTCTGTACACTAGTGCATCTCCACTGCTTAACACATGTCATACACACCTGGTCTGCAAGAGAATAAGCTGTAGCAAGAGGGATCAGTCAGGGTGTCCTTGGGGACTTAAAAGGTCTTTAAATCCAACAATTTGAATTTAAGGGCTTAAAATGGATAACATTCTCAGAAAATCTCATAAAATGTCTTAAATACGATTTTGAAAGATCTTAAAAATCTGTTTAGGTTACTTTTATTTAAAACATGCCTAAACTTCAGTGTTGCTTTTAAATGTTTAGATTCTTGAGGACAATGTACCGTAACTACAAAATTAAACTAAAGTAGGCTACCAGTGCTGTCCAGTCAGAATTAATCGCGCACCACCTAGTGTGCTGTGCGCACGCAGCGGTGTGTTGTTACAGCTTAGCACAGCAGCGGAAGCCCACAGCAAAGCCGAATTACATGCTAAGAAAAATGAAGATATGTAAAATATGTGATGTATCATAGTGATATTGTATACATGTTTGAAATACATTTCAACCATCCAACCAACCATAAGGTGGGTAAGTGCAAATTTAATGATTTGTGGCTACAGAACGATCCGGTGGATGAAACGTATAAAGTGTTAAGGACCCGGATGTGGAGCTATTGAGTAGGGAGGCGTTTGTAAACATTGCGGTCAAAGTGAATGTAATGATTATGTAAAAGTAAAAAATCCGGGATAAGTTTGTGTCAAAAGCTGCTGAAACACCACAAATACTTGCACAACTATACAAAGATCAAGTTAACTCCCCCAAAGGAGTGTTATGTGGGTAAAGTGGCGCCAATTGCTGGAGGATATCAATACGAGATGTTAACTAGTGAAATCATACTATTACATGCAGTAAGCACTGTGGTAGTAGTCTATTCACAGTATATCGAATATACTCGATATATCGCGGGTTTGTCTCTGTGCGATATAGAAAATGACTACATTGTGATATTCGAGTATATGTTCTCACGCAGTTGCTTTTAGCTGCGGGCATTACACTACAGGGGTTTCTCACTCTTTCTTGTCTCTCCTTCTCACAGAGACGTAAAACAAGCGCACCTTCTTACATACGTCACATACTGTCAAGCGTGCAACGTCATACGCTCTCGCGGAGCAGAGAGGTATCGGCATGGTTAAAGTTAACTGTAGCAGGTGGTGCAAGCGGAGCGGTGCGAGTGGTAATACGAGAGAAAAAAGGTGCAAATCTGGTAACAAATGAAGGAAGAATTAATTCCCAAGAAAAACAGCCACCGTTTGGCGGTGGTTTGGCTTGAAGCGGGAAGATGTTGAACAGACAACCGTAATGTGTAAAGTATGTGGCAGAAGCGTTGCTACAAAAAGTAGCAACACTAAATTGGCCCTAGTGCATGAATGTGAGTGTGAATTTTGTCTGTCCAGTGTTTCCCACACATTAATTTATTTGTGGCGGCCCGCCACGAAAGAATTACGTCCGCCACAAATAAAAAAAACTAAAAAATTTATTTATTTATTTATTTATTTTTTTCTCCTGTCCAGCTTCTCAGGCAAAACATATAGTTGATGTAGATGCCCATATAGGCTGTTCAGATTTACTTTACAAAAGGGAAGTGTAAGATACTTCTCTTGTTGCCTTATTTGTATTTGACCACTACTGTTTTCTGTTTATTTGTTACTGACTGTGGCAGGACACCTCTGCCTCTGTTTCACTTTATGTTGCTGGTAAATAATATGGTTGTAGTAGTAGGCTAAAGTTAAATTATTTAGTATGCACTAATTAAAGGGGCAGAGCTTTAAGAGACATTTTAGCTTTTATATTTTATAAGATATATTTTTTGTAAGAACCACAATTAATAAATATATTTCAGTGAATAACTTATTGTTCAAATCTGTATATAAATATGTACATAAAGTGTTGTAATTATATTGTAAAATGGATGGATGGATGGGCGTTTAAAACAAAACTGTTATTATTAATTAGTAAGTATACATTTTTTGAGCCTTTTTAGAGAAAATCATATCATTGTAGTAAATTATGCAAATTACTCGATGATGTCATGGTGACCACGCCCATAGCCACGCCCCCACCGCCACAGGTATCTTGGCAGTTTATGGGAAACACTGCTGTCTATCTGTGTTGGCCCTGCGATGAGGTGGCAACTTGTCCAGGCCCAGGGTGTACCCCGCCTTTCGCCCGATTGCAGCTGAGATAGGCTCCACCGACCCTGAAAGGGACAAGCGGTAGAAAATGGATGGATGGATGGCATTTTGAAAAGTCACCTGCTAGAGAATGAAAAGTGCTTGAAACTCCGCATGTCAACATCTCCATTCGATGCCACACCCACAAAATGCCAAAGCAATTCCACATCAACACTGTATGAAACAAATCGTCAACAACAGAAGGAGATAACGTCCGCAGTAACCTACCACATAGCGAAGGACATACACTATTTGATTTCCTATTATGCAGCTAATTTTTATTTGACAGTTATTGAAATATCTTGTGTGACATCATGTACTAAAGTGCACTTTATTTGTTTTAAACTATTGTAGTGGCATTCTGTACAAAAAGTGCACTTTAATTTAGTGATGTTTTGATATGTCATCTTAGTGACATAATGCACAAAAGTGCACTAATAGCTTGTTTTAAAATGTCTCTGACAATCTTGCACTTTCTGTTTCGAAATGACATGAATGTTTGTGCCACTGCATAATAACTGTTTAATAAATACAGTTTTGGTAAATGGACTTAGTTGTGATTATCCCTCTCTGCATGAAAGTTTAAAATGAGCATATATTAATGCAGTATGAACAAGAATGTTTAATGTAGACACATAGAATCATCATACTGGTGTGATTATTAAGGCAAAATATCGAGATATATATCGTGCATCGTGACATGGCCTAAAAATATTGAGATATTAATAAAAGGCCATATCGCCCAACCCTAATTCACAGCAGTAAAACAAAAAACAAAACATAATTCGCTTAAATTATTTCTATTATTTATTCCACTAATTTCTGGTCAGCTTGTCACGTCTCATCTTTTCTTCAAGTTTATAAACCAACTGACATTAAAAGCTGTAAAGGTTGTCTGTGTAGTGTTTATACTCAGTTTATGGTGGGGTGAATGTCAAATTGTCATGCTTGGATAAAATTAGTTCTTTTTTATTAGCAATATATTTTCAAAAAAGTCTCAAAAACAGGTAAATATGTATTCATACATATCAGATACAAAATGAGCTGAGCAAATTTGAATGTTATCCACATTTTTCACATCCAAATTCTGTTTGCTAATATGTTTTTCCATTAGTTTACAATAGATACTTTTCTGGTGTATTTAGTTAGTTTAACCATTTTGTTTTCTAAACTGAAAGAGCAGTGATTTAATTCATATACTTACAATTCATTCTGGCCCTCTGATTTACTTTTATGTCTTTATACCTTTATGTGCGTATGGATATGAAATGGTCTTAAGTTATATATATTATAGTCTCAAAAAAGTCTCACTGGTTTAAAAATGTAACTTCGATATTGGGTTTCACAATTTAAAGCGTTTTGAGTCACTTGAGAAAAGCGCTCTATAAATATACTTCACTTCACTTCACTTAAATTTGACTTGTTGAAACCTGCAGAGACCTGTCAGTGTTGTTAGTAACTTAGCTTTACTACATTTAGAATTTCTACATACTATTTTTCCAAAAAAGGTACAAATCTAGTCAATTGTAGCATGATTGGAGACTCCGACGTTAAAGCACATATCGCTCTTCTCAACAAGCTGCGGGTGCTGCTGTGGGCCCCTCCCTCATTTAAAAGAGCTTACACAGTTTTGTTTGTGATATTGAAATAAGACTAAAATTAGTGACATAAGAAAGACAATTTATATTTCTGAACATATTTTTTCGTTTTATCTTATCTCTCCCATAAAGTTAACACTCATGAGAGTAATTAAACACCTTAATTTGCTAAAAACGTGAAAACACACCCTTACAAATATGTTAAGGCATTATTGTCCGTGTACAATGGACTGTTTTCCTTCATGTGTCATCGTCCGCCTGATGAACGCAAGTCAAACATTTGCTCTGCTTTAGAGTTGTGTTGCGTGTCAAACAGACAACCTTTGTACAAAAGTTTGTCCTTTCTGTATTTGGAAATCCGCTGCTGCTTACTGCTTCTGGACGGACATACAGTATAGGAAAGAGACAGCTCGCACTGCAACAAAGAATGACTGCTTGTGGAAACCATTCTTATGTGTGCACTTGTTTATTTTGCAGCATGTGATTTTTCTAAATGTCCACGGAGACAGCTGACTAAAAGACCAAAAGCCACCCCATAAGATTTTCCTTTGGAGGACCCAAGAGGAGGTGGTGTTCTCTTGGATTATTAACCCCTGTCCTGTGTCTGCATGTCCACACATTGTTTGCTGATGACCACATCTGCAGGTAAGTTGTTTACTGTACAGTATTTTTCGGACTATAAATCGCTCTGGAGTATACGTCGCACCGGCCGAAAATGCACAATAAAGAAGGAAAAAAACATATATACGTCACACTGGAGTATAAATCACATTTTTGGGGGAAATTTATTTGATAAAATCCAACACCAAGAATAGACATTTGAAAGGCAATTTAAAATAAATAAAGAATAGTGAACAGGCTGAATAAGTGTACGTTATATGACGCATAAATAACCAACTGAGAACGTGCCTGGTATGTTAACGCAACACATCATGGCAAGAGTCATTCAAATAACTATAACATATAGAACATGCTATACGTTTACCAAACAATCTGTCACTCCCGATCGCTAAATCCAATGAAATCTTCCTCCCCGGTGTCGCCTCTGGTATGCGCCGTTTCCTTTCTTTCTGCTGCTCGATCGCCGTTTTCTGCTGCATATTTCACTACGTCCAGCTTGTAATCTGCAGTATATGATTTCCTTTTCGGTGCCATTTTAGTTCAGCCCTTCTCAGTTTTTATAAGTTACCGCCAATGTTGAAATAATCAATTTTAATAGCTACGGATGTAGCAGCAGTTAGCATCCCATGACGCACAATGCACTTCTGCCATGACCCGCCCCCGCCAAATTCTTATTGGTTGACATGTGTGACGATTGCTGACGTGTGTGTGACGATTGCGGACATTTGCTTCGTCTCTTACGCGAATGAGATGAATAATATTATTTGATATTTTACGGTAATGTGTTAATAATTTCACACATAAGTCGCTCCGGAGTATATATCGCAACCCCGGCCAAACTATGAAAAAAACTGCGATTTATAATCCGAAAAATACTGTATTTAAATCATAATTAGTAGTTGAGATTTTGTTTGGTTTAATGAATAAACTGACTTTTGTAATCTCTTTTAATTGATTCTGAGACGTTTTCTGTAACAATAATACAAATTGCTTCCTGCTTGGTTTTTAAATTGAAATGCCTTCACAGGCACGCACGCACACGCACGCACACACACACACACACACACACACACACACACACACATGCACAAGATGGTGTGACATCAGCAGTGCTGCAAATGTGCAGAGGGGAATGTTGGCTGACCCATTTCAACAAGATGACTTTGCCCTCAGCTTAGAAGAGTCAGACGATGCTGTAATTTCATGGCCGATGCCGGGGTTGGGGGGGGGGGGGGTGTTTGCTTTCAATGTAGAGTTTTTAGGTACACACATCCTGGTGAAACTCATGAGTAGGGCAGGGCGATAAAACAATATCAATGTATAATTACGATAGACAATAAAAAATGCGGTCGATAAAATGTTAGATTTTTTTTTTCTTCGTCAAAAGAAACAGGAAGTGGCAAAGCAAGGTTGTTTGCATAAACAAAGGTGCCCGCTAACCAAGCAACGTAGGAAATGATCACCGGTCAGTGGTGGTGACACGCTAACAGTCAATCAGGTAACAGTATCAACTATCAAGTTTGGTTTCGCCATCTTATTTTCTCACGGTTGAGTCTTTGGACGGAATGAGAAGGGAAACTAAAAATAAGTGCTCCAGAGAGAAAATAAATTGTCGATAAAACAGGAAAAGTCACCCCGACCATATCGCAGTCAGACCGTAGTCAGACCAAGGCGCTCGTAATCAGTAATACCACATCATCTTAGCCACGCTCACCCTTGAGCACAGCTGGCACTAAACTAGCAGAAAATCATTCTTCTCAGGTTTCTCTATGTTCAAAGTTTCATATTTTGCAGTATTTTGTTACACTTTCTTACGTATTCCTTCATTTTAAGAGGTTATCGTCAAGTTGTTTATACTGATGGTTGTTTAAATTTGCATTATTTTTTGCCTTGATTGCTGAGGTGATTATCATTAGAGGAAGGTTACGTTTAAAATCAAATGTTCACATTTAATATATTTTTTCACCTGGTGTTTATTTTCATAAAAAATAATAATTATCGATATTGACCGATATAAAACACTTACGTTGTGATACACTTTTCAGCCATATCACCCAAATGGCTGCTATCATGTACCATCAGGATGGTTGGTACAGGTTCAGTAACTCATTTTGTTTTTGTATGTTAGGCAACCTCTTAGGCCCTGTTCACACTATATTGATAAACAGATGTGCTTTAACAAGTCAGCTTTGGCATGTGTGTATGTGGTGTGTTTAGAAGCAAGTTACGATGGCATCAAATGCATGGAGTAGTAATGACCAGCCAGTCCTATAGTAAAGAACACATTTTTCTGTGGCGGTCCAAATTTATATTTGGCGAACCGCCAAGAATAAATAGGAAACACTAGCGAGCCATCATTGTTGTTATTATTAGCTGTTGCAGAAAAGGAAAAACACACAGGCAAAATGAATAATTTGATTGTTGTTTAGCTCAACTATGAGTGGATTAGGGCTGCAACTAACAACTAATTTGATAATCGATGAATCTGTTGATTATTACTTCGATTAATCGATTAATAATCGGATAAAAGAGACAAACTACATTTATATCCTTTCTAGTATTTTATTGAAAAAAAACAGCATACTGGCACCATACTTATTTTGATTATTGTTTCTCAGCTGTTTGTAAATGTTACAGTTCATAAATAAAGGGGGGGGGGGGGGGAGAAGTAGTCTCTGCGCATAGCATAGATTCGACGAATCGATGACTAAATTAATCGCCAACTATTTTTATAATCGATTAGTTGTTGCAGTGGATACTTAACTAGTTTGGTAAAGTCGCTTGTCACTTCAGGTAAGTGTCTTCTTAGCTGGTTTTGCAGATCTCAACTACACACAATCGGAGAGTTTTGCTGTAACTGATCACGAATGGAATAAATCATAGTCGTGCTGCTGACTCATGGAATTACTTTTTTTTTCTACTTCACTTCATTTCTCTTAAAAGAAAATACATAAAATCCTGCTTTTTATAGGCCTGTGTGCACATTTGCTAGCTAGTTGCTGTCCGTGATATTTGACTGGCGAGCCTCCTCCCCATCAGTTTAGATACACCAGTTTCACTTTCTTACAGCATTTTTCTGCTGGTATTTCTACCCTCATTTGTTTCCATGCAGTATCAGCAGTCTGACTAGAACAGCCAGATCGTTATTACATTTACAATTTACTTTGTTTTTTATAATAGCCTGTGTTCCGTCACGTGACTTCTTCCCGGAAGTGAAAAACAGTGGTGGTCAAACAAGCCAAGGTTGCTGTCTGAGTACGCAAGGGGCATAGATCTTCCTGCAAAAAGCAGATATGAGCAAAAAGTGCAATCTCAATTAAATCTCTCCCGTTGCGTTATCAAAAAAATATTCGTCAAGTGATATAGATCATTATCCATTGGTGGAGTTCCCAGACATGGTGAACTATCTCGCGCTGCGGATGTCAGTCCACACGACAAAACAGATGAAAACTTGGAAAAGCACGGAGGCCTACAACTTCTTCGCATCGTTTTTGCTCTGGTAAGGCATTTCCTGATTTAACTCCGCATCAACAGCCATGTTTGTTGTCTTGTTGTTGTTGTTGCACATGCCGTTTACGACTATTGTTCGTGTGCTGAAAGCTTCTTTTATAATTGCTGTTTTTGGTAAAAACGTAACTCTTTTAAGTTTTGCTCACATTTGCTTTATTTTATTTAGACTCACCGACTTGATGCTTTACAAAAAAGTGTTTTTTTAAGAAATACAAATGTAAACATAATACTTAAATGGGAAATACTCAACATTAAAAGTAGATCAAACAAACCGTTAACAAAGTAATCATTGCAAACTTGTGCATTTTTCAACTCTCTTGGATTGGAGTGTGTGCTCTTTTTATTGTCGTTGTTTCTTAAAATCTTGCATTCTTTTGCCCTTCTTGATTACATCTTGAGCAACTTACCCCTTTTCATGATTTTAAGGTTCTAGGGCTGAAAACAATGCAAGCATAGGGCATTTTTCTTTGAGAAAGGCTAAATGGCACATAGTACCCATTGAGAATAGGCGCTGGCTTGACCACCACGCCTATTTAATGAGCCGGACTTGACGTCATGTAAATCCAAGCAATTGGCAGCTATCATGAACACTTGGCTCTATTCGTCGCCGTGTCTTATGGACCAGAATATAACACAACACCTCTTTTTCGAGACTATAATTCCTTTTTGAGCGGTTGCTAGTATTGCATTACTGTGATTATCGTAAAGATTTAAAGGCCTACTGAAATGAATTTTTTTTATTTAAACAGGGATAGCAGATCTATTCTATGTGTCATACTTGATCATTTCGCGATATTGCCATATTTTTGCTGAAAGGATTTAGTATAGAACGACGATAAAGATTGCAACTTTTGGTATCTGATAAAAGAAAGGCTTGCCCCTACCGGAAGTAGCGTGACGTAGTCAGTTGAACATATACGCAAAGTTCCCTATTGTTTACAATGATGGCCGCATGAAGTGAGAGAGATTCGGACCGAGAAAGCGACAATTTCCCCATTAATTTGAGCGAGGATGAAAGATTTGTGGATGAGTAAAGTGCAAGTGAAGGACTAGTGGGGAGTTGAAGCTATTCAGATAGGGAAGATGCTGTGAGAGCCGGGGGTGACCTGATATTCAGCTGGGAATGACTACAACAGTAAATAAACACAAGACATATATATACTCTATTAGACACAACCAGGCTTATATTTAACATGCCACAAATTAATCCTGCATAAAAACACCTGCGTGTTTGTTATGCTAGCTCCTAGCTCCTCTGCTAGCTCCTAGCTCCATAGAACACGCCAATACAATTCAAACACCTGATCAACACACACAATCACTCAGCCCAAAAGACCGTTCACCTAACCCAAGGTTCATAAAGCTTATATATTTTTAAAAAGTTACGTACGTGACGCGCACATACGGTCAAGTTATCAAATGTTTAGCAGCCAAGGCTGCATACTCACGGTACCTGATATTCAGCTGGGAATGACTACAACAGTAAATAAACACAAGACATATATATACTCTATTAGCCACAACACAACCAGGCTTATATTTAATATGCCACAAATTAATCCTGCATAATAACACCTGCGTGTTTGTTATGCTAGCTCCTAGCTCCTCTGCTAGCTCCTAGCTCCATAGAACACGCCAATACAATTCAAACACCTGATCAACACACACAATCACTCAGCCCAAAAGACCGTTCACCTAACCCAAGGTTCATAAAGCTTATATATTTTTAAAAAGTTACGTACGTGACGCGCACGTACGGTACGGTACGTGTTATGCTAGCTCCTAACTCCTATGCTAGCTCCTAGCTCCATAGAACACGCCAATACAATTCAAACACCTGATCAACACACACAATCACTCAGCCCAAAAGACCGTTCACCTAACCCAAGGTTCATAAAGCTTATATATTTTAAAAAAGTTACGTACATACGCAAAAAAAAGTTGCGCACATACGGTCAAGCGATCAAATGTTTAGAAGCCAAAGCTGCATACTCACAGTAGCACGTCTGCGTCTTTGTCATCCAAATCAAAGTAATCCTGGTAAGAGTCTGTGTTGTCCCAGTTCTCTACAGGCGTCTGTGTATCGAAGTCAAAAGTCCTCCTGGTTAGAGTCTCTGTTATCCGAGTTCTTCCATCTTGACTGCATCTTTCGGGAATGTAAACAAAGAAGCGCCGGCTGTGTACTGTTGTGGCTGACTACGTTCGAAAATACGTCCATTTCGCACCGACAACTTTCTTCTTTGCTTGCTCAGCTTCCTTCTCCATAATGCAATGAACGTGATTGAAACAGATTCACGAACACAGATGTCCAGAATACTGTGGAATTATGAAATGAAAACAGAGCTTTTTCGTATTGGCTTCAATGTGGAAGGCATACCCGTGTTCGCCGGTCTACGTCACGCGCATACGTCACGCGCATACGTCATCCTCAGAGGCGTTTCGAACCGGAAGTTTAGCGGCAAATTTAAAATGTCACTTTATAAGTTAACCCGGCCGTATTGGCATGTGTTATAATGTTAAGATTTCATCATTGATATATAAACTATCAGACTGCGTGGTCGGTAGTAGTGGGTTTCAGTAGGCCTTTAAATAGGTTTTAGATTTTTCAGCCCTAGTCAGCATGTCTTCAATGTGTTTAGACATCCACTAGAAAATCCTGATAGGCTTTGTGTTGAATTATTAATTTTTATATTCCATGCTGCACTGTTATTTAAAGGAGGGTTGCGACTCCGAGAGGGACAGACAAACGGTAGAAAATGGATGGATGGATAGATGTTTGAACCCTTTACGCAGATGTCTCAAAAGCTTTCCAATGTGTTGTAAGCATTATATCCGTCCTCCTATGGCTTTCAGCGCGTAATGACGTAACTACGCTAATGCTCAACACTTGCACGCACATTAGCTTTGTGTATTAATGTTTGCTAATGTTAGCGATTTGTATAGCTAACGTCACCTGCAACTAATGACTATTTTGATAGTCGACTAGTCATCGATTATCTAAACCAGTGGTCCCCAACCTTTTTGTAACTGCAGACCGGTCAACGCTTGAAAATTTGTCCCACGGACCGGGGGGGGCATTGTATTTTTTTATTTATTATTATTATTTTTCGTCATAAAAAAATACAATCATGTGTGCTTACGGACTGTATCCCTGCAGACTGTATTGATCTATATTGATATATAATGTTTTTTTTATGTTGATTTAATAAAAATAACAAATAATAATAATTTTTGATTATTATTATTATTATAATTTCTTGTGTGGCCCGGTACCAATCGATCCACGGACCGGTACCGGGCCGCGGCCCGGTGGTTGGGGACCACTGATCTAAACAATTAGTCCACTAATCGAATTATAAAGTGAATTCACTGGCTTTAATTTGGTCCTGTTTTAAATTCATTTTAAGATATATTTAGGCATGTGCTAACTAACAAAGATGACTAATTCATCCATACATATGTATTTATACTGTAACTATGCTGCTCATTAGGCTGTTACAAAAACAAAATAACTATTCAACTTTTGTCCATTTAAAAGCAAAGAAAGAAAGCATCAATAAAACCAAACACCAAAGCTATCTCACGTCCTAAAAAAACAAGCATTTTTTGATTATGTGTTTAAAAAAGCTGCACAGATATATTATTAATTATTGATTAACTCCTGGTATTTTTTAGCAATCTAATAGACTCGATGAATTTTGAACATTTGAGATATTTAATAGATTGTATATTTATTATTTTATGACATCAGCTTGGGGGTGACTAATGTCCCGCAATGTGTGATTGACCATTGACGTTTTGTTATGCTTCACACCTGCAGTTCCTGACAAATAAAAAAAGTTGAATTGATACAAAGTTTGGCTAAAATGTTAGTTCAATCTATTTTTCACACAACTTTGTCTCACACTTAGCTAACTAGCAAGGTAACAGGCTAACTATCTTACCAAGTTGAGACAGCATCCTCCAGAAGGCCGAAATCATGCCTTTGCTTTAAATGTTCCTGTATCTCATATACAGCCACAAAAGAAACGAGGTCCGCTTTGCAAAATGATCAAGGTATTAATGTGTTTAACAAGATTAGGCTGAAATGTTCTCACACTTTACATGCTTTCACCTGCAATGTTGTTGCAAGTGGTCGTGCTGACTCGCTTCCGTCTGGAAAAATCTGAGTGATGATGTCACAGACTCGTGTCGACGAATGAATGTGTCAGCGACTAATTTTATTGTAGAAAATGTTGATGAATTGTTGCATCTCCAGCTACCATCACAAATACAATCGTGGTCAAAAGTTCACATACATTTGTAAAGAACATCATGTCATGGCTGTCTTGAGTTTCCAATAATTTCTACAACTGTTATTTTTTTGTGATAGAGTGATTGGAGCACATACTTGTTGGTCACAAAAAACATTCATGAAGTTTGGTTCTTTTATGAATTTATTATGGGTGTACTGAAAATGTGACCAAATCTGCTGGGTCAAAAGTATACATACAGCAATGTTAATATTTGGTTACATGTCCCTTGGCAAGTTTCACTGCAATAAGGTGCTTTTGGTAGCCATCCACAAGCTTCTGGCAAGATTCTGGTAGAATTTTTGACCACTCCTCTTGACAAAATTGGTGCAGTTCAGCTAAGTTTCTTGGTTTTCTGACATGGAAGTGTTTGTTCAGCATTGTCCACTTGTTCTCAATGGGGTTTAAGTCAGGACTTTAGGAAGGCCGTTCTAAAACCTTAATTCTAGCCTGATTTAGCCATTCCTTTACCACTTTTGATGTGTGTTTGGGGTCATTGTCCTGTTGGAACACCCAACTGCGTCCAAGACCCAACCTCCGGGCTGATGATTTTAGGTTGTCCTGAAGAATTTGGAGGTAATCCTCCTTTTTCATTGTCCCATTTACTCTCTGTAAAGCACCAGTTCCATTGGCAGCAAAACAGGCCCAGATCATAATACTACCACCACCATGCTTGATGGTAGGCATGGTATTCCTGGGATTAAAGGCCTCACCTTTTCTCCTCCAAACATATTGCTGGGTATTGTGGCCAAACAGCAACATTTTTGTTTCATCTGACCACAGAACTTTCCTTCAGAAGGTCTTATCTGTGTCCATGTGATCAGCAGCAAACTTTAGACGAGCCTTAAGGTGTCGCTTCCGGAGCAAGGGCTTCCTTCTTGCATGGTAGCCTCTCAGTCCATGGCGATGCAAAACACGCTTGACTGTGGACACTGACACTTGTGTTCCTGCAGCTTCCCATTCATTGCAGACCTGCTTTTTGGGGGTTCTTGGTTGACTCTTGATCATCCTGACCAATTTTCTCTCAGCAGCAGGTGATAGCTTTCGTTTACTTCTTGATCGTGGCAGTGACAAAACTGTGCCATGCACTTTATACTTGCGAACAATTGTCTGCACAGTTGCTCTTGGGACCTTAAGCTGCTTTGAAATGGCTCCAAGTGACGTTCCTGACTTGTTCAAGTCAATCAATCAATCAATGTTTATTTATATAGCCCTAAATCACAAGTGTCTCAAAGGGCTGTACAAGCCACAACGACATCCTCGGTACAGAGCCCACATACGGGCAAGGAAAAACTCACCCCAGTGGGACGTCGGTGAATGACTGAGAAACCTTGGAGAGGACCGCATATGTGGGTAACCCCCCCCTCTAGGGGAGACCGAAAGCAACGGATGTCGAGTGGGTCTGACATAATATTGTGAAAGTCCAGTCCACAGTGGATCCAACACATCAGCGAGAGTCCAGTCCACAGCGGGGCCAACAGGAAACCATCCCGAGCGGAGACGGGTCAGCAGCGCAGAGATGTCCCCAACCGATGCACAGGCTAGTGGTCCACCCGGGGTCCCGGCTCTGGACAGCCAGCACTTCATCCAATGATTAGTTTTTTCAGATCTGTGCTGAGTTCTTTTGACTTTCCCATTGTCGCGTTTGTAACTGAGTCTAATGACTGCATCACATGAGCCCTATTTAAATGAGCTCAGAGAAGTCAACAAGTGTCGTCAATCATAATCACTCACATGAAGTTAAGAGGCCATGCCATGAAGCTAATTTGATTTGATTGTAACTTTTCTACCTCACCAAAATTGATAATGTATGTTGCTGTATGTATACTTTTGACCCAGCAGATTTGGTCACATTTTCAGTAGACCCATAATAAATTCATAAAAGAACCAAACTACATGAATGTTTTTTGTGACCAACAAGTATGTGCTACAATCACTCTATCACAAAAAAATAAGAGTTGTAGAAATTATTGGAAACTCAAGACAGCCATGACATTATGTCCTTCACATGTGTATGTAAACTTTTGACCACAACTGTATATGTATCCAAAAACATGCACCTGGGGATAGGTTGATTGGCAACACTAAATTGGCCCTAGTGTGTGAATGTTGTCTGTCTGTCTGTGTTGGTCCTGCGATGAGGTGGCGACTTGTCCAGGGTGTACCCCGCCTTCCGCCCGAATGCAGCTGAGATAGGCTCCAGCACCCCCCGCGACCCCAAAAGGGAAAAGCGGTAGAAAATGGATGGATGGATGTATATGTATCCTATCGTAACAACAACATGAATGCAGATTTTTAGTTGCTTCTCTGGGCCTGCTTTTGTGTGTGTATATGTCCTGTGTGTACTTTGGGCACTTCACGATTTGATCCGATTCCGATATCAGGGTGACTATTCCATTCAAAATCAATTCCCGATTAGACACGAGTCTCGATTCAAACTGATTCTTGCAGTATATTATTGGGTGTAGTAGTTAATAAAACATTTAAAATTACGATTACAAAACCTATTTGGTTACTGACGTATGACGTGTATGTGCAGCGAGTTAGCATGGAGATTGCCTAATAGCGTCATTTAAAAAACTGAGAGGGACAATGGGTAGGAAATGGATGGATGGATAGATTTAAAAATGTTTTGTAATTAAGAATAAAATAGATTTTTGAAAATTAAGAATCTATTTAAAATCGAAATAAATAAGAATTCGTTTTGAATGTAAATCTTTTTATTTATTTTTTTGGCACCCCTCGTGTACGTGTAGACGAGAAAGTGGTGAGTGCCAAGCCTGAACGCCAAATTCCTTGGACCCGACAAGCAATTTTTATTAAATATAATTAGTAATTGTGAAAAATATTGACACAAAAAAAACAACCACCTATGGTAATGGTGGTGTTCGTTATATGTTTTGGTTTGAAAACTATAACTGAGCAAACATGCAAACACCCCCTTTAATATTGAACAAAGGGATTTTGGGGACAAGAACAAAAATAGACTTGGCAAACTACTGCTACAATTATAAACACATTGATGAATTAACAACTAAAATGTTGAGATGTTTGTATATTTATATAATTTTTCTCTTTTCTTTAGCCACTTGTGCTCTGTGAGCCAGAAGAGGAGAGGCTGCGCTCATGGTAAGCAATCAACTGTACTTATCACTTTTACTGTCCTAACTGCAAATATTTCAGTATATTTCCTTTACTGTAAGCCATTATGTTTGACCTGGGCCTACATAAAAGCTGTTGAACATGAGATGAAAATAAAACACGAGGCTGCCGGATCAGCAATTACATTTACCGATAGTGTGTTTTTTGTTTGCACCATCCAAGCGCACTCATTTGAATCCTTTCTGAAATGCAATGCCAAAAAATCATTTGTTCAACTTCAGCATTTCAGAAACTGTTCTCACTCTAATTTTTTGTTTTTAAAAATATTGTCTTTTTGCTGTAGGAGGTTGGTGCTGAGCCAGCCATTGTAGAGATTATTTAGAGATTGAGATTTTTGGGAGGGCAAAGAAGTAAAACAGTGGATGTCTGTGCACCAACCCACTTTGTTCTGTTTCCTGTGTTTTACACTCACTGCTGCATGTTATAATCCATTTTTTTTCAATCATTTCTTTTTGTTTTTGTGGTAGACAAGCATGACATTGAGCCAAGCCACTGATGCATGCCTACTCAAAAAGTTCAACTGGGAGGGGGGGGTGTCGACGCTGCGTAGCTAGTCCCGTGCACCCCCCAAGTAGCACTGGAGGCTTCTAATGGATCAGGGTTGTAGTGAGCAGTGTGCAGAGGAAGCGGACTCAGGAGGCCGGGCAGAGCAGGAGGGCGGCAGGAGGGCGTCAGAGTCGGAGCATGGTTTGTCCAAAATCACCCACAACGCCCTGGAGAACATGGGAGCGTTGGGCCATGGCCTGAAGCAACTCTTCCAGCCGCAGCGCAGACGCTCCTCTGTGTCCCCGCAAGACACAACCGCGTCCTGCGCCAGCGGCGCCCCTCCTCCCGAACCCACTGCCGAGACCATCACAGAAGGCGGGGACAGTCGGGCCCCCTCGGCTCTCTCTGCGGACTCTGACGGACCTGCCGCTTCCGCCCCTCCCGCAGCTCTGAGTCGCGTCCTGCAGCAGATCCGCGGTGCTCCGCCAATGATGAAGCGAGGCACCAGCTTGCAAAGCCGCCGCAGCAAGGTGGCGATCACCGGGGATGCCCCTCAGAAAGGTAGCCCCCAGATACACCGGCGCAGCGCCCACGAGGCTCTGCTGCAGGCTGGGCGCCCTCGCTCCTCCTCCACCACGGACACGCCCAGCAGCCCCGCCCTGGCAGACATGCTGCTCACGTCTGGCTACCACTCCACTGAGGAGCCTGACAAGGTTAGTCAGAGCTGTAAGCAGCGGAGCTTTGCACACTTTGTTTTTTAGGACATTTTTGGCATTTCCAATCAAACAAAAAGTACCATTTTGAAAACAATAGACCGCCTTTCTGTTTTTTTATGGATAATGTCAGCACTATCAAGTCACCGTATTTATTTACACCCACACACCTTTTGCTATTAACAAGTCACATTATTTTCGCCACACTCCATTTTTTCGACACAGTGCTCATGAAACGATATTTTTCATTACTTTGATGTACCAACCTAATTGGTTTTGAACAGGGTTAGTGATATCCGTCTAAACAAAAAAGTTTCTATATTGAAGCAAATTTCCCCATAAGAAACAATGTAAACATAGTTAATGGGTTACATCCTTAACAAAATAGTAGTGTATGTCAAACATATATAGCATGTCCATTGCCTTCTTTGGACTCATTAAGATAGAAAATTGTTGTAGAAAGGCTAAAAAACAATATTTAAAAAGCACACAAAGTCACACTTAGCATAGTAGATAGTAGGGATGGGTGATACGGCCTAAAATCTATATTGTAATGTATATTGCATCCTCCTGCTTTAATCCCCGAAAGGGACAAGCAGTAGAAAATGGATGGCTGGATAGCCATATATTATTTGGTATGTAAATGATAATTAATACATTTCAAAACGGGTTACAAAGACTCCTAATTTGGCTGCTGATGTATGCAATAACAAACATACACATATTTCCAACTGTATTATTTTAATAACATAATTATATTTATAAATTATGTTAAAATACGCACTGATTATTCTGTTGTTTAGATACTTAACATTACTTTTGGGCGATACTACAAATTTGTTTATCAATCCCAGTCGTTACAGCGGTAGTATTGGTCATACCAAAGCTGATACTGATACTTTACATTTTTGATCACAATTATCATCAGACAAAAACAAAGGATCGTAATGTAACAATATCAATTAAATATTAAAATTATTTCCTACTATTGGCTCTGATTTTAGTATGTTGGTTTTTGCCTTTAAAGTTCTCCTGTGTCCAGGGACTTATTTCCGGAGTTTGTAAACAAAAACGTTAAAATATATTTTTTAATAATAAAAATACTGTAGTATTGACCAAATTATATTATTCTTGGTATTGTTACTGTCGATATTTGCATAGATTCACCCATCTTTGTGGCGTTTCATTTCAGGGTCCATATTAAAATTAGCTCGGTCGATGATGGTTTAATCCAACAGTGACCCTGTCGTTTTTAAGAAGGTTTCTGAAGTTGCTGTAGCATATCCTCCTACAGTATGTAGTGTAGCATGTTTCGCTATTCTGCATCCTCCAGTGATAATGATACTTGTAAGAAGCATGTTTTATTTGCCACCATTAAGATTAGGATTGCTAACCTCAGAGTGGCTTTGTTCTGTGAAGGGACATTAGCTACTGCTACATTGCGTTGAGGATGTGTTTGTTCGCTTGTTGCTGTCAAATTTGCGGAACACAGCTATCGACGGTCAAATTGATATCATTAATATCGTCTATTTTGCGCTACCCTACAAAAATGTTGTAAACAAAAGCATATTTTTAATCATTCCGTGGTACGAAAATCAAATAGTTTGTACAATAAACTGTTTGTAAATCGATGTTCCACTGTAGTTTTTAATAACTAAAGCATTCCTTTGCAGTGGGATTTTTTTCCTGATTAGGGAAGAGAAAAGCACTCTTAAAAAGACAGAATAGATAGTTGGAGTAACATGAATAGAAGTCATGTGATTGTTTTATTAAAAGTGTGTTTTTTATCAGTTAGTTCAGGTGAGAGCATTGTGTCCTCTTTTAACAGCTGGATCGTTACGACGGATCGGGCCCCGCCGTCTCGCCCAATACCATCTCCAGCAGCGCAGACGGCTATGACGTGGTCGACAGCACACCGGACCCCCAGCGCACGAAGCAGGCCATTGCACATCTCCAGCAGAAGATCCTCAAACTCACAGAGCAAATCAAAATCGAACAGACGGCGCGTGACGACAACGTGGCCGAATACCTGAAGCTGGCCAACAACGCGGACAAGCTGCAGAGCGTGCGGATCAAGCAGGTGTTTGAGAAGAAGAACCAAAAGTCCTCACAGACCATCCAGCACCTGCAGAAGAAACTGGAGAACTATCACCGCAAGCTTTGCGAGGTGGAGCACAACGGTATCCCGCGTCAGCCCAAAGATGTTTTGCGAGACATGCACCAGGGCCTCAAAGGTGTTGGCGCCAAGGTATGTACTTGTTAAATTTTTTGGAAAGTGTCAAAGTGTCATTTACTCCAAACGACTAATACACCTGTCCTCAGCGCAGTAATTGGGAAGCCCTGTGCTGTCACGATTGGTGCACTACCTACTTTGCCACACTGAGATCTTGGTTGCGTGCGGAAGGTTAGGGACTAACTCGAGTGTTGAAATTCAAATTCGGAGGAGAAGCGGGGAAATGTTATTTCCAAAATGAGTACGAAACATCAGTAATGGATTTGGAACAGCACTACACTGTCAAGATTTGCGTTATGGGGAATTAGTACACAGTGTACAAGCAGTGCATTACTGTTTCCTCGTTTTGTTACAGCGTTAATCCGAAGTGGAATAAATTCATTTTTGTCCTCAAAATAGGGTTGTACGATATACTGGTATTAGTACTGTACCGCGATACTAATTCATAATTTTCGGTACTATACCGTCTCTGAAATGTACCGGTCCCGCACCCCTCCGCGCCCGCGTCGAAGTCACGTTGTGACATTGCTGGTTTACGAGCAGAAGATCATGTTCGGTAGCCCACAAACACGGAGTACTTACAAGCAGACACAGTGTGTAGACAGAAAAGGGAAAACTGACGCATTTTGGCTTAAAAACTAATGATAAAGGTAAAGTTATAACACTGAAGCGCCCTCAGGAAGAGGTGCTTCAAGACAGGGCTAGCGGCTAACGTCCGTCCGCCGTTGGCAGTATTTTAGCGACTTCTAAATCACTATTCCTGGTCTCCATGGTGACAAAGTACGTTTTTTACAAGTATCATCCCTGCAGGACGAGGAATAGCTAAACATGTTTCACTACACACCGTAGCTCACCGGCATCAAAATGTAAACAAACGCCATTGGTGGATCTACACCTAACATCCACTGTAATTATATCAAGTACAGGCACGTATCTATTCAATACTACTATGATTACGTAGATATTTTTTGGCATCACAACATCTTCTTTCGTTTTTTTAAATGTATATTATGTTTATAAACTCAGGAAATATGTCCCTGGACATAGGAGGACTTTGAATATGACCAATGTATGATCCTGTAACTACTTGGTATCAGATTGATACCCAAATTTGTGTTATCATCCAAAACTAATGTAAAGTATCAAACAACAGAAGAATAAGTGATTATTACATTTTAACAGAAGTGTAGACAGAACATGTTAAAAGAGAAAGTAAGCAGATATTAACAGTAAATGAACAATTAGATTAATAATACATTTTCTACCACTTGTCCTTAAAGGCCTACTGAAACCCACTACTACCGACCACGCAGTCTGATAGTTTATATATCAATGATGAAATCTTAACATTATAACACATGCCAATACGGCCGGGTTAACTTATAAAGTGACATTTTAAATTTGCCGCTAAACTTCCGGTTCGAAACGCCTCTGAGGATGACGTATGCGCGTGACGTAGCCCGGCGAACACGGTTATGCCTTCCACATTGAAGCCAATACGAAAAAGCTCTATTTTCATTTCATAATTCCACAGTATTCTGGACATCTGTGTTCGTGAATCTGTTGCAATCATGTTCATTGCATTATGGAGAAGGAAGCTGAGCAAGCAAAGAAGAAAGTTGTCGGTGCGAAATGGACGTATTTTTCGAACGTAGTCAGCAACAACAGTACACAGCCGGCGCTTCTTTGTTTACATTCCCGAAAGATGCAGTCAAGATGGAAGAACTCGGATAACAGAGACTCTAACCAGGAGGACTTTTGACTTCGATACACAGACGCCTGTAGAGAACTGGGACAACACAGACTCTTACCAGGATTACTTTGATTTGGATGACAAAGACGCAGACGTGCTACTGTGAGTATGCAGCTTTGGCTTCTAAACATTTGATCGCTTGACCGTATGTGCGCAACTTTTTTTTGCGTATGTACGTAACTTTTTAAAAATATATAAGCTTTATGAACCTTGGGTTAGGTGAACGGTCTTTTGGGCTGAGTGATTGTGTGTGTTGATCAGGTGTTTGAATTGTATTGGCGTGTTCTATGGAGCTAGGAGCTAGCATAGGAGCTAGCATAACAAACACGCAGGTGTTTTTATGCAGGATTAATTAGTGGCATATTAAATATAAGCCTGGTTGTGTTGTGGCTAATAGAGTATATATATGTCTTGTGTTTATTTACTGTTGTAGTCATTCCCAGCTGAATATCAGGTACCGTGAGTATGCAGCCTTGGCTGCTAAACATTTGATAGCTTGACCGTATGTGCGCGTCACGTGCGTAACTTTTAAAAAATATATAAGCTTTATGAACCTTGGGTTAGGTGAACGGTCTTTTGGGCTGAGTGATTGTGTGTGTTGATCAGGTGTTTGAATTGTATTGGCGTGTTCTATGGAGCTAGGAGCTAGCAGAGGAGCTAGGAGCTAGCGTAACAAACACGCAGGTGTTTTTATGCAGGATTAATTTGTGGCATATTAAATATAAGCCTGGTTGTGTTGTGGCTAATAGAGTATATATATGTCTTGTGTTTATTTACTGTTGTAGTCATTCCCAGCTGAATATCAGGTCACCCCCGGCTCTCACAGCATCTTCCCTATCTGAATAGCTTCAACTCCCCACTAGTCCTTCACTTGCACTTTACTCATCCACAAATCTTTCATCCTCGCTCAAATTAATGGGGAAATTGTCGCTTTCTCGGTCCGAATCTCTCTCACTTCATGCGGCCATCATTGTAAACAATAGGGAACTTTGCGTATATGTTCAACTGACTACGTCACGCTACTTCCGGTAGGGGCAAGCCTTTTTTTTATCAGATACCAAAAGTTGCAATCTTTATCGTCGTTGTTCTATACTAAATCCTTTCAGCAAAAATATGGCAATATCGCGAAATGATCAAGTATGACACATAGAATAGATCTGCTATCCCTGTTTAAATAAAAAAAATTCATTTCAGTAGGCCTTTAATAATGTTGACAAAATAATAGAATGATAAATGACACAATATGTTACTGCATATGACAGCAGACTAATTAGGAGCCTTTGTTTGTTTACTTACTAATAAAAGACAAGTTGTCTAGTATGTTCACTATTTTATTTAAGGACTTAACTGCAATAAGAAACATATGTTTAATGTACTCTTAAGATTTTTTGTTAAAAATAAAGCCAATAATGCAATTTTTTGTGGTCCCCTTTATTTAGAAAAGTATCTAAATAATTTTAGCACCGGTACCAAAATATTGGTATCGTTACAACACTACCTCAAAATGAAAACGTTTTTTGTACATGTACATAAGTATTCACAGACTTTGCTCAATACTTTGTTGATGCATCTTTGGCAGCAATTACAGCCTCAAGGCTTTTTGAATATGATGCCACAAGCGTGGCACATCTATCTTGGGTTAGTTTTGCCCATTCCTCTTTGCAGCCCCTCTCAAGCTCCAGCAGGTTGAGTTGAAAGCGTTGGTACGCAGCCATTTGCAGATCTCTCTGGAGATGTTCAATCGGATTCAAGTCTGGGCTCTGGCTGGGCCACTCAAGTATATTTACAGAGTTGTCCTGAAGCCATTCCTTTGATAAACCGTTGCCCCAGTCTTAGTTCAAGATCGCTTTGGATCAGGTTTTCATCCAGGATGTCTCTGTACATTGCTGCATTCATCTTTCCCTCTATCCTGACTAGTATCCCAGTTCCCCGCTGAAAAAAATCCCCACAGGATGATACTTCCACCAACATTCTTCACTGTAGAGATGGTATTGGCCTGGTGATGAGCTGTGCCTGGTTTTCACCAAACATGACGTCTGGCATTTACGCCAAAGAGTTACATTTTTGTCTCATTAGACCAGCGATTCTTGTTTCTCATAGTTAGTCTTTCAGGTGCATTTTGGTAAACTCCGGGCAGGCTTGCATGACCTTTTTTTTTATTATTAAGGAATGGCTTCCATCTGGCCACAATACACCACCTGATTGGTGGATTGCTGCAGAGATGGTTGTCCTTCTCAAAGGTTCTTCTTTATCCACAGAGGAAGGTTGCAGCTTTGAGAGAGTGACCATCAGGTTCTTGGTCACCTCCTTGACTAGGGCCTTTCCCCCGGATCGCTCAGTTTAGACGACCGACCAGATCTAGGAAGAATCCTAGTGGTTCTAAACTTCTTCCATTTACGGAAGAAAATATTCAATTTATGGTGAATAATTCCTGCTTTGCAGAAATGAATTCACCATGTTCAGACCCAGAACTAATTGACAGCGATAAAAGAGGGATTATCTCTTATATAAACTTTCTTCTGTTGCTTATTTTTTTGCTGTTGTTTTATGTCACAAACAAGACGCAGCAGTCTGAGTGTAGATGTAGCAGGGGCCCACAGCAGCACCCACTGCTCGTTGAGAAGAGCGATTCGTGCTTTCTATCTCAATCTTCAAAAGTTTTTCCCCCAAGAAAGTGTATCTAGAGGGTTCTGATTACTCACTAAATATAGCGGCAAAGTCGCTAACATTGAGCCCTTCAGCTATGTCTTTTTAGGCAAGGCAATTTTCTTTATGGAGCACAATTCGTACACAAGGCAATTCAATGTGCTTTACAGAAAATTAAAAGAAGGAAAAATAATTCAAATTAAAATCAGAAAATATAATCATAAAAACAATCGTGATTAGTTAAAGGCCTACTGAAACCCACTACTACCGACCACGCAGTCTGATAGTTTATATATCAATGATGAAATCTTAACATTATAACACATGCCAATACGGCCGGGTTAACTTATAAAGAGTGACATTTTAAATTTGCCGCTAAACTTCCGGTTCGAAACGCCTCTGAGGATGACGTATGCGCGTGACGTAGACCGGCGAACACGGGTATGCCTTCCACATTGAAGCCAATACGAAAAAGCTCTGTTTTCATTTCATAATTCCACAGTATTCTGGACATCTGTGTTCGTGAATCTGTTTCAATCATGTTCATTGCATTATGGAGAAGGAAGCTGAGCAAGCAAAGAAGAAAGTTGTCGGTGCGAAATGGACGTATTTTTCGAACGTAGTCAGCCACATTCCCGAAAGATGCAGTCAAGATGGAAGAACTCGGATAACAGAGACTCTAACCAGGAGGACTTTTGACTTCGATACACAGACGCCTGTAGAGAACTGGGACAACACAGACTCTTACCAGGATTACTTTGATTTGGATGACAAAGACGCAGACGTGCTACTGTGAGTATGCAGCTTTGGCTTCTAAACATTTGATCGCTTGACCGTATGTGCGCAACTTTTTTTTGCGTATGTACGTAACTTTTTTTAAATATATAAGCTTTATGAACCTTGGGTTAGGTGAACGGTCTTTTGGGCAGAGTGATTGTGTGTGTTGATCAGGTGTTTGAATTGTATTGGCGTGTTCTATGGAGCTAGGAGCTAGCATAGGAGGTAGGAGCTAGCATAACACGTACCGTACAGTACGTGCGCGTCACGTACGTAACTTTTTAAAAATATATAAGCTTTATGAACCTTGGGTTAGGTGAACGGTCTTTTGGGCTGAGTGATTGTGTGTGTTGATCAGGTGTTTGAATTGTATTGGCGTGTTCTATGGAGCTAGGAGCTAGCAGAGGAGCTAGGAGCTAGCATAACAAACACGCAGGTGTTATTATGCAGGATTAATTTGTGGCATATTAAATATAAGCCTGGTTGTGTTGTGGCTAATAGAGTATATATATGTCTTGTGTTTATTTACTGTTGTAGTCATTCCCAGCTGAATATCAGGTACCGTGAGTATGCAGCCTTGGCTGCTAAACATTTGATAACTTGACCGTATGTGCGCGTCACGTACGTAACTTTTAAAAAATATATAAGCTTTATGAACCTTGGGTTAGGTGAACGGTCTTTTGGGCTGAGTGATTGTGTGTGTTGATCAGGTGTTTGAATTGTATTGGCGTGTTCTATGGAGCTAGGAGCTAGCAGAGGAGCTAGGAGCTAGCATAACAAACACGCAGGTGTTTTTATGCAGGATTAATTTGTGGCATGTTAAATATAAGCCTGGTTGTGTTGTGGCTAATAGAGTATATATATGTCTTGTGTTTATTTACTGTTGTAGTCATTCCCAGCTGAATATCAGGTCACCCCCGGCTCTCACAGCATCTTCCCTATCTGAATAGCTTCAACTCCCCACTAGTCCTTCACTTGCACTTTACTCATCCACAAATCTTTCATCCTCGCTCAAATTAATGGGGAAATTGTCGCTTTCTCGGTCCGAATCTCTCTCACTTCATGCGGCCATCATTGTAAACAATAGGGAACTTTGCGTATATGTTCAACTGACTACGTCACGCTACTTCCGGTAGGGGCAAGCCTTTTTTTTATCAGATACCAAAAGTTGCAATCTTTATCGTCGTTGTTCTATACTAAATCCTTTCAGCAAAAATATGGCAATATCGCGAAATGATCAAGTATGACACATAGAATAGATCTGCTATCCCCGTTTAAATAAAAAAAATTCATTTCAGTAGGTCTTTAAAAAGCTATCAAATACTGTAGATAAAACCCTTTCAGTTTTCTTATGCACAGTTAAGTGTTTTCAGGCTGGATTTGAACATTGCCATTGTTGGGGCCCGTCTCACATCTTTGGGAAGAATATTCCAGATTTTAGGAGCATAAAACTGAAATTTACTCTTACTCTCTGGCAGACTATGCACGTATGAGGTGTGTTAAGAAGCAGTTTGATGACTACTCGGGCTGGGCGATATTGACGAAAAAGTATATCTCGATATATTTTTACTTAAACTCGATATTCGATATATATCTCGATATATTTTCCGGTGAAAATATACAAAAAAGATATGAATTTTTGAGCGATATTCAGTGAAATTGAAGTGAATGACAACTGTACTGTAAACAGTCAGTGGCACTTTTATTAACCCACTTAGTCGAGATGAGTATTAACAGCACAGAAAATAAAATGTTTAAGTAGCACAGAATTACATAACATAAATAAAATAGAAAAATATTCTTTCTAAGTAAAATAAATAACATAGCTGTGCAAATAATACAAAATGTGTCAGCCTCGGATAAAAAATACATTTGCAGGGAGGCACTTTTTAATTTCCAGTCGACGATGTAATGGACTGTCACACACATACAGTTCTGGTCAGCACCAAGCAAGTGACTTGACTTAATTGCTATGATTTTCCTCACTTCGGCGTACATTTTTGGCAGCATTTCTCGTGCGAAATATGCAACTGGAGAACAGTTTGGATTTGGGCTTACATGGTAAACAACTCAAATGAATGTTTTATCCAGACGCATACATTTGTCCAAATGTGGCCAAGTATACGTGGGTTTCCTGGACGTGGTCTACATCGCTAAAAGAAACCTCTAAAGAAGAGAATCCCTCTGCCATCTTCCACTATTTTTTTTAATATAACAATCGCTCTTCTCTTCTACGACTCTCTCGTCGTCATTTCTGATGATTTCCCTTCCTGGTTCCATGACCCACCCTATCTTGCCTCTGATTGGCCAGTCCGTAATGTTTTGCTCTAATCTCAACCTATTGTGACTCATCATAGTAAACAACCAACCAATCATGGATGTTCTTATACGTGCAAGCATGTCTTGGAAGGAGGAAGGGGAGGGGTTTAGTGTTGAGAGGGAGTGGGGAGCGAAGAAGAACAAGGAACACAACAAATAAGCAGCGTTTGGTCATTTTAACATGAAATAAATTATATCGATATTACGGTATTTTCTTAATTCATATCTTGTTTAAAAATATATCAATACATCTTACACACTCAATATATCGCCCAGCCCTACACTCGACACAGATGTATGAGTGAGGGCCAGCAAGTAGTGCCACGTCTATTTGTGGTGCTCCAAATGCCCGCTATGAGTGAAAACACATTTTTCCGTTTGAGACACATGCTCTGTTCTTGCAAGGCTGCTAACGAGCGGTCCTCGTCTACTCCAGGTGACCGGCGGCCTCTCCACCATTTCCCAAGCCACTCATTCAGCAGCTGGAGCTGTGGTGTCCAAGCCCAGAGAATTCGCGTTTCTCATCCGCAACAAGTTTGGCAGCGCCGACAACATCACAGCGCTAAAAGACTCTCTGGATGAGACCCAAGGGGACGAGGGTGTGGTCGGCCCCGGGGGGATAAGGACCCTCCCTACGGGGCAGATGCAGTCCAGTCCAAAGTACGGCAGTGAGGACGACTGTTCCAGTGCTACCTCTGGTTCCGCAGGGCCCAACAGCATCACGGGATGTCTGATGGGGCCCCCGAGCTCCAGGGGGAACACGCTTGATCCTTCGCAGGCATCGGGCTTTGAGGCTCTACTCCACGAGCTCCAAGAGCTGCGGGACAACCAGGGACGACTTGAGGAGTCCTTTGAGACTTTAAAGTCGCACTATCAGCGGGACTACACAATGATCATGGAGGCCCTGCAGGAGGAGCGATTCAGGTAAAGAGAGCCTCTGGAGTAGCTCATCGTGCATGCTTGCTAACCGCTTGTTGTTGTTGTTGTTGTTGTTCCTGCAGGTGTGAACGCTTGGAAGAGCAGCTCAACGACCTGACCGAGCTGCACCAGAATGAAATACTCAACTTGAAACAGGAACTAGCCAGCATGGAGGAGAAGATCGCTTACCAGTCTTATGAGCGAGCCAGAGACATTCAGGTGAACACACACACACCCACACACACACACACACACACACACACACACACACACACACACACACACACACACACACACACACACACACACACACACACACACACACACACACACACACACACACACACACACACACACACACGCACGCACACACACACTCTTGATACTGACTCTGCCCTCGCTAAACACACCCTGTCTCATTGTGTCGCTGCTCACATACTCATGTGTCATACTGTTAGTCACACTCTCTTAGCCATAAAAGTACAAGTAGTGTCATCGCCTGTCAAAGGTTGGACTTGTTCTACAAGATAAGAAGTGACATCATCAAGTTAACATACAGCAATGACGTCACAATAAAACAAGTTCATGTCGACAACCCATCTTTGTCCCAACAACTCAAGTTACAGTTCACCATTTTTTTGTATTATAAGGAATGTCCCAATTCTGTATTACCGTATTTTTCGGATTATAAATCGCAGTTTTTTTCATAGTTTGGCCGGGGGTGCGACGTATACTCCGGAGCGACTTATGTGTGAAATTATTAACACATTACCGTAAAATATCAAATAATATTATTTATCTAATTCACGGAAGAGACGAAGCAAAATGTCACACACACGTCAACCAATAAGAATTCGACGGGGGAGGGTCATGGCAGAAGTGCATTGTGGGTCATGGGATGCTAACTGCTATATGCTACTGCCGTAGCTATTAAAGTGGATCATTTCTATATTGGCGGTAACTTATAAAAACTGAACAAAAATGGCACTGAAAAGGAAATCCTATACTGCAGATTACAAGCTGGACGTAGTGAAATATGCAGCAGAAAACGGCGATTGAGCAGCAGAAAGAAAGGACGCTAGCGGCGCATACCAGGAGCAACAACGAGGAAGAAGATTTCATGGGATTTAGCCATCAGGGGTGACAGATTGTTTGGTAAACGTATAGCATGTTCTATATGTTATAGTTATTTGAATGACTCTTACCATAATATGTTACGTTAACATACCAGGCACGTTCTCGGTTGGTTATTTATGCGTCATATAACGTACACTTATTCAGCCTGTTGTTCACTATTCTTTATTTATTTTAAATTGCCTTTCAAATGTCTATTCTTGGTGTTGGGTTTTATCAAATAAATTTCCCCCAAAAATGCGACGTATATATGTTTTTTTCCTTCTTTATTATGCATTTTCGGCCGGTGCGACGTATACTCCGGAGCGATTTATAATCCGAAAAATACGGTATTATCGGTCAAATATCAGCAAAAACGTAATTATTGAACTTGTATCTAAAATACAAGCAGCCCTGCAGCGCATTCACTTGTGCAAAGCTGGGCAGCCCGTTAACTAAAAGTCCTCCAATAAGCACACAAGGTTGGTCTTTTCTTCTATTTTCAAGTTATTTTGGCTACTAGGAGCTATCAGCTACACAACAGCTAAGCACACAATAGCACACAAGTTAGACATATGTAATAAGTGTCCTTCATTGAAGTCTTAAACAGCACATTTGTCAATATAAACAAGTATCAAATAATTGTAGTTGCATCTTTTTAACACATACAAAGTCTCTGAGGCAGAAGCGTATTAGAAAGTATCCAGTAACAAATGCGTCTGCATCATTCAACTTACTGCATTATGGGCTTAACTTTATGAATTATTGTGGCCACTAGGTGTTGCCAAAAACAATTACCAATCCACTTTAAATTCAAGGGAAACTGCATTTTTTTGGAAGCATATCATTTAGAATCCGTATTATTACAAGAACCCATATGTTTTTCTTGTTTTGTGCTTTCTAACTTGTAAATAAACGCTAGCAAGAGTCAGCTAACAATGGATTTGCTATGATCTGCCAATAAAGTGCTCTAAAAAACATCCAAAAGCCTCCATCAAAGTTTTATATACACACTGTAAGTATATATGTAATGTAGTAACAGGCACATTAAAAATAACATGTCATTGTTTAAGTATTTTGGTCATTTTAAGCATACATGCTATTTCATTCAACAATAACTACTACTACTAATCATGGCCGCCTTCCCAAGAGCCAACAGTGACTACTTTACGACAAATGATGATCCAGAACCTTATATTGCTGAGCCTGAATACAAGGATGATGAGCTACATATTTGAGAAGCTGTGTGCTAAACAGATCCAGTAAGTAGACTATTAAGTGCTAAACAAGAAATACAAACTATGAGCACAATAAAACAATTACTTACTGTAGAATGTATGCTCTCACTGGGATGCTGACTGATGGGATGTTTATATCTTCCTGTTTAGATGAAGAAATAATCATAACTTTCATGTAGGTAAAAAAAAAAAAGAAGGTGGGTGCAAACAAGCGTCTTTTTTTATCTTTTTCGCCATCTCCTGATCTAAATTAAATGTCAAAGTTGGCAAAATAGTTAAAAGTAGTTCCTCAACGTTAGCATGACATTTAAATGTAGCATTGTTGGCTGTTTTATGATGGCTTTATGGGAGCCATAAAATATACGAATACCCGTACAAAAAAACACACATTTCAAAACGAGAGGCCGACTGTTAGCAATGCGGATGTGTCAATTTGCGGGACGTGTGAGAAGTCATGAAAATGTGAGACTGTCCCGCACAAAGCAGGTCCACCATATTCTTAATCTGAGGCTGCAATACTTCAATCACATTGCACACAAACTCCACCTGCAGTCCCCTGTCACTTCCTGTTTGTCGATCTTCAAATGAAAATCCCTTCTGTTTTAAACATAGTTTTCCTCATAATAGCTGGGTTGCAATCACGTGACCTAGAGGCACTTCCGGGTTTCAGCCGATGGTCTAGAGCCCTATTAGGCTACTTTTTACTTACCTGAATCAGTGCAGATTTGGGCGTATTTTGAAAGGTTTAGAGGCAAATATAAAATGCGATCATGAAAAAAATATTTAAAATGGGATGGAGTAGATTTTTACACTCTTAAGAAAAAAAATATTTTCAAAAGATTTAAACCATTTATCATCACAAAGATGTTACTGCTCGCTACGACCTCACTTCATTTGACACTCATGCTATTTATGGAGGAAAAGATTGAAGGCACATCATGTCTTTACATCTGAGGGGTCCACAAATTAAACATTAATTGGTGAAATTAATTATTAAAGATGGACTTATTGGTGCATCACCAGGGTTTCCCCTAGACTGACAAGATACCTGTGGCGGTAGCGGCGTGTTTATGGCCGTGGTCACCATGACGTCATCGAGTAATTGTCGTGAGTTCAAAGACTATAAAAATGGGACCCGTTGCCTCCCTGCTTGGCACTCAGCATCAAGGGCTGGAATTGGGGGTTGAATCACCAAAAATTATTCCTGGGCGCGGCCACCGCTGCTGCTCACTGCTCCCCTCACCTCCCAGGGGATGATCAAGGGTGATGGGTCAAATGCAGAGAATAATTTCGCCACACCCAGTGTGTGTGTGACAATCATTGGTACTTTAACTTTTTTTCCTTAAGGCTCAAAAATGTATACATACATTTAAAACAAATCTGTTATGAATTAGTATTAACATTTTCTTTATCGTTTTACCATATTTTACATTTTTGCTGCTTTTTTTACAATGTACTTTATTGAGATTTTTTCAAGTGCTTATAGACTTTTAATGACTTTTTTAAAATTAAAAACAACTAGCAACAAATCTAGCATTTATTTAGGTGGTATTATAGACTGTAGTCGTGTTTAGAGACTCTTAACTTCTGTCCCTCCATGTCCCTGTCAAAGGAAGAAAGCTGCAGCTACCATGACGTCACACTTGCTTGGCGTTGTTGCTCCAGCTGGACTTTCTCTCTTTAAAAGCTGCCACTGTCCTCTTAATACTTGCACATTTTGTAGATAGCAGTCCGCGGGTATATAGGCTATATATAATAAAATTACGTCCGCATTGCAGACATGCTGACAACGCTCCAGACAATAGCGTACGTTTTGTTTACATCCGCTTTCGGTAACGCAGTTTTTTTTTCGGTGATCAAACTCTTTTTTTGTTTTCGGTACAGCTCTTGTCAATAGTGCTCAAACAACAGGCTATACATATTCATTCATACTGTAACAACCTGCTAATGTTAATGTTTTATGTTCGTGTGGTTTGGATTTGATGTTTTTCCATGTTTACAAACACACCATCTGTGCCCTAAAGATGATTGGCGGAGAATGTGGAAGTGTTGTTGTGTGTCCGAGAAAGCGCAGACTCACAAGACATAAGTGATTGCACAGGAAGTAAAACCTGTTGGATGTGTGCCGTTTGTTATCATAAGATTGGTAATAAAAGTTAAAAAATAGCGTCGGCCTTGGTGTGATTTCTTTTTGGGGCTACACTATATTATATTACTTTACCTTGTTTACAAGTAAAAAAATGACCTTATTTTTAAGGTGTGGTGGTAATAAAAATTGCCGTGGCGGAGCACCACTTTCAGTTACTTTAAGGGGGAACCCTGATCACTACAGCTGGGTTGCATACGATGTCACGTCTGTTTTTCTTCTTTCTTTTCTTCAAGTGAGAGTGAGTGTAGAGTTTGATCAGAAAATGCTATATTGCTGTTCAGTTCTTGGCTGTTTCAATCGAGCGATAGGAAATAGCTTTCATAGAGTCCTGAATGAAGTGGTTCATAAAGGTAAAAATGAAAGTGCGTCAAAGGAAATGGCTCTTAAAAATATCACTTTCATCATTAGTGGAATTGGACCGCTTGTGTCTGTAGCGATCACTTTGGAAAACCTTTGTTTGAACATTTGATTTGTTTGAGAAACTTTATGTGATGCAATAGAGTTATATTAGTAGGGTTTGATAGCAGAATTAAACGTAAAGAAATGACAATAGATCACATTAGTTTTTGTTCTAACTACTATAAGACCTGGTTGTGCAAATAAGCTAACGTCATGTTAAGTCCTAGTAATAAATATTGTGATTGTTGGTCCAATCCACCATATTTTGTTGTCGATTTTCATAACAGAAACTAAAGGCTTAGTTGTTGTGCAGGAAAGAAAAGTGCTTTATCTGACACAGATGATCACATTATAGCGTTTTTCGTTATATTTATTAGCATCAAGAAAATATCCCTATAATAGTATTGATAAACTAGATGAATAAAACTATCGTAGGCTCAACAGCATACACTGAATCTTGCTGAACAACAGGGACACGTATAGCTAAATAATTTCAACATTTGAACTTCACAGCATAAAAACTGCAGACATGAATTGTAGATGAGACTAATATTTGTAGCAGGAAATCAACTTCAAACACACTTTTCCTTTTTCTCATTAGCGTCACGATCACAGCAGCACCGCACTCGCTATGTCAATCAAATACATTGTCTTTCACGGATCAATGCTTAATTTGTGGACCCCACAGATGTAAAGACATGCCTTCAATCTTTTCTTCTCTAAATACCGTAAATGTCAAATGAAGTGAGGTAACAGTAACCTCTTGGTGATGATAAATGGTTAAAAAAAATGTTAAGTATATTTCTTCCACTCCATCCCATTAAAAAAAAAAAAAAAATTCCCTTTCAAAATACGCCCAAATCTGCACGGATTCAGTTAAATAAACAGTAGCCTCGAGTTACCATGGCCTGAAACCCGAGTGTGCCTTGAGGTCATGTGATTGCAACCCAGCTATAAAAACAAATTGTTTTATTTTTTAATCTGGTTGTTAATAAAATCGAGGCTAGCAACTGCTTGCCTCTAGATACATTGAAATTTGGGGTGGCACAAATGGGGGCACACTAAATTACAGCGACTCTTCCGTCCAGTGCAAAGTAAGCGTAAAAATAAAAGCATCCCTGGTATTAACATGGATTTTACACTCTTTTTTTTTTGTGAGTGTATGAAAGCTTTGCTGTCTTTTTATTCAAGACATAAAATGTACCGTAATTTCCGGACTATAAGCCGCACCTGACTATAAGCCGCACCAGCTAAATTTAAGGGAAAATACAGATTGCTCCATATATAAGCCGCACCCGACTATAAGCCGCAGGGTTTTGATGTGTAATTACCAGAGGTGTGGACTCGAGTCACATGACTTGGACTCGAGTCAGACTCGAGTCATGAATTTGATGACTTTAGACTCGACTTGTAAAGAGACTTGCAACTCGACTTAGACTTTAACATCAATGACTTGTGACTTCACTTGGACTTGAGGCTTTTGACTTGACATGACTTGCTACTTTCCCCAAAACCCAAACCTTAAAAAGTTATTCAGAAGCGCTCCATATCTTTCATTTTCTACGTCTGTGTCTATCAGCGTGTTGTGTGTGTCAGCGTGTGTGCTCTCAGTACAACAGCCAATCAAATTAGATCTACGTTGTTTTCATCCCACAGCATTAATCCAATCAAATTGCAGGACAACCAATGAAGAAGAGCTGTCAAACAACGCGGCAGTGAGAAACATTTATGCCAAAGTTGGTTTCGTTCGGGTATAAAAACTACGACTTGGTCAACAAAAAACGAATTGCCGTATGCAAATCACGCAGTTCGAATATTACAGACGGAGACGCAACAACTTCCAACTTCGTTCGACATTTGAAGTTGCACAAAGAAGGGTAAGTTTTGAATGTAAGATAACGTTTATTGGCTAAGTAACATGACTTTTATTTGCTATGTAGTTAAATCAGTGAGGCTGTAAACTCACTGCTAACGTTGTAACCATAGACATCTTATAAGGGTACGCAGCATTGGGCGCTACTGCCTACTGGCGCAGACGAGACGCGGAGCCGCCATCTTGGAGTGGTGATCTGCTCCACTCAGTGCAATTCATTTGGCAGGAGCAATGAACTGTCAGCAAATTTAATTCATCTTACCTCACTGAATACCACTGATTTTCACGCGTTTTTTTGTCATACGTGTAGCTATGATAACGGACACATGTTTTGGCGTTTTTATTATTCATAGTTTGCTTGACAGTAATATAATATTCTTATACGCTATAAGTGACCAGACGTCCGAGATCAAAACTGGGAATATAATCCCAG